>NC_134687.1:366992625-367367310 GCF_050947455.1 Rhinoderma darwinii
CATTCTCCCATTGATGCGGTGAAGTAGTCCTGTGCCCTTAGCAGAGAAACACCCACAAAACATAATGTTTCCACCTCCATGCTTGACAGTGGGGACGGTGTTCTTTGGGTCATAGGCAGCATTTCTCTTCCTCCAAACACGGCGAGTAGAGTTAATGCCAAAGAGCCCAATTTTAGTCTCATCTGACCACAGCACCTTCTCCCAATCACTCTCAGAATCATCAAGATGTTCATTTGCAAACTTCAGACAGGCCTGTACATGTGCCTTCTTGAGCAGGGAGACCTTGCGGGCACTGCAGGATTTTAATCCATTACGGCGTAATGTGTTACCAATGGTTTTCTTGGTAACTGTGGTCCCAGCTGCCTTGAGATCATTAACAAGCTCCCCCCGTGCAGTTTTCGGCTGAGCTCTTACCTTCCTCAGGATCAAGGATACCCCACGAGGTGAGATTTTGCATGGAGCCCCAGATCGATGTCGATTGACAGTCATTTTGTATGTCTTCCATTTTCTTACTATTGCACCAACAGTTGTCTCCTTCTCACCCAGCGTCTTACTTATGGTTTTGTAGCCCATTCCAGCCTTGTGCAGGTCTATGATCTTGTCCCTGACATCCTTAGAAAGCTCTTTGGTCTTGCCCATGTTGTAGAGGTTAGAGTCCGACTGATTAATTGAGTCTGTGGACAGGAGTCTTTTATACAGGTGACCATGTAAGAGCTGTCCTTAATGCAGGCACCAAGTTGATTTGGAGCGTGTAACTGGTCTGGAGGAGGCTGAACTCTTAATGGTTGGTAGGGGATCAAATACTTATTTCTCTGTGCACAATGCAAATAAATATATATCATTTTGACAATGTGATTTTCTTTTTTTTATTTTTATATAATCTATCTCTCACTGGTAAAATTAACCTAGCCTAAAAATTCTAGACTGTTCATGTCTTTGACAGTGGGCAAACTTACAAAATCAGCAAGGGATCAAATACTTATTTCCTCCACTGTATCTATCTATCTATCTATCTATCTATCTATCTATCTATCTATCTATCTATCTATCTATCTATCTATCTATCTATCTATCTATCTATCTATCTATGTATCTATCTATCTATGTATCTATCTATCGCATATCTATCTATCTATCTATCTATCTATCTATCTATCTATCTATCTATCTATCTATCTATCTATCTATCTATCTATCTATCTATCTATCGCATATCTATCTATCTATCTATCTATCTATCTATTTATCTATCTATCTATCTATCTATCTATCTATCTATCTATCTATCTATCTGTCTGTCTGTCTGTCTGTCTGTCTGTCTGTCTGTCTGTCTGTCTGTCTGTCTGTCTATCTCTATCTATATCATGTCTATCTATCTATCTATCTATCTATCTATCTATCTATCTATCTATCTATCTATCTATCTATCTATCTATCTATCTATCTATCTATCTATCTATCTATCTATCTATCTATCTATCTATCTAATGTCTTGACCTGCCTAAGTAGAGTCGTGTGTTAACCTTAGACCATACTATCCCCCCACCCCCACTTTAGTAAAGACACATGACACCGAGGTTGGATGTGAAATGGCCACAGCAGCCGTTTATTAATTTCACAGTTTTATAAAAACAATTTAAATCCGAAACATTCGGATAACTAGTTAGGAATCCACCAGAGAATTCCTCCTAATAATTCACATGACCCAACATGGGTCAGAATCGTAAATAACAATTTAACGTTAACATTAACCCGAGCAGAGGAAGTCCTTGAAGCCCCTTCAGATATTCCTTTTTTAAGAACACACCGAATTAGCCATCTGCAAACCACCAATTACCTCCAGCCGTAAACCAGCTCGGAAGCACCGTTCACCTCTGCAGATGGCTCCAACCACTAGAAGTCCACTTCAAGGGGATAACACCCGATGAAGCCCTCAAGTGATATACCGACCACTAGAAGTCCACTTCAAAGGGATAACACCCGATGAAGCCTTCAAGTGATATACCTTCTACCAGAAGACCACTTCAAAGGGATAACACCCGATGAAGTCTTCAACCATGTACCTTTTTTGGGGGACGCATACCCCCGATGCGACCCCCCCACCATTTTGTACTGACTGGCCTCAAGGACTCCCCCCGCCAGCTGCCATGACAACAGAACCTACTCCGGAAAAAAGAAAAACATGTTAAATAAGCACACAAATAAAACACAACGCTCATAGACGGACGTACATAAGACCTAAGGAGTAACAAACCAAGGGTGGGAGGGTGGGAGCTTACTGTTTCTGTGTTACTCCTCCCGCTGCTTCCGGCTCAATGCCGAGAAACAGCGGGAAGCTCAGTAACGGCCCCCCGTCCCCCTTAACTCCTCCCCGTCCCCCCTCCAACTCCCTCCAACTCTCCCTCACCTAATTAACCCTTTCCCTACCAGGACGGTCATGTCGGCTTCCCTTAATCCCTGCGGGCTGCGTCCAGCCTCTTCTTGACCTGCCTAAGTAGAGTCGTGTGTTAACCTTAGACCATACTATCCCCCCACCCCCACTTTAGTAAAGACACATGACACCGAGGTTGAATGTGAAATGGCCACAGCAGCCGTTTATTAACTTCACAGTTTTATAAAAACAATTTAAATCCGAAACATTCGGATAACTAGTTAGGAATCCACCAGAGAATTCCTCCTAATAATTCACATGACCCAACATGGGTCAGAATCGTAAATAACAATTTAACGTTAACATTAACCCGAGCAGAGGAAGTCCTTGAAGCCCCTTCAGATATTCCTTTTTTAAGAACACACCGAATTAGCCATCTGCAAACCACCAATTACCTCCAGCCGTAAACCAGCTCGGAAGCACCGTTCACCTCTGCAGATGGCTCCAACCACTAGAAGTCCACTTCAAGGGGATAACACCCGATGAAGCCCTCAAGTGATATACCGACCACTAGAAGTCCACTTCAAAGGGATAACACCCGATGAAGCCTTCAAGTGATATACCTTCTACCAGAAGACCACTTCAAAGGGATAACACCCGATGAAGTCTTCAACCATGTACCTTTTTTGGGGGACGCATACCCCCGATGCGACCCCCCCACCATTTTGTACTGACTGGCCTCAAGGACTCCCCCCGCCACAGTGAAACAGGCCTTGACCACCTTAAGCCTGTGAGTTCCTCCACACCACCACCGCCCTTTCTATGCCTTCTGCTATCGCCAAGCTCCATAGATCAATGCCAACCTCGGTCAGATGAACCCCGTCACTCCTCCAGAAATTCCCCACTCCTGACTCCAAATCCCTATGCCTCACGCAAATGCCCCCGTTCTTTGCCACAAAACGGGACACCGCCCGGTTAACCTTTATGCGAGCCTTATTGACTCTCTCCACCGACCTAGCTAACCGCCAATGCTTTCTTGGGACTATGTCCGACCACACTATCACCAACTTGGGATAAGATACCCACAAACACAACATATCATGTTTGATATCCCGCACCAACTCACGAAAGGGGCGGACTCCTAAGTCATTCCCACCCACGTGCAACACTAAGACCTCCGGAACCCTATCAAGCCGCGCATATGTCTGGAATTCCGCCAACACCCTGCTCCATGACATACCTCTAAAACCCAGCCAATGCACAACCGCGTCCTGTCGCGGAATGCGCAACTGGAGACCATCCGGGCGGACGTCCGCCCTCAAAGCCCCCCAGTGCACGTACGAATGACCCATCAACCACACCAAACACGGAGGCGAATCTGAAACGGAAAAAACAATTAGGCACCACCATATAACATTTGTAAAGCGTAAACAACAAAAATCATAACATATGGGGGCGGACATAGGACTTAAACCTTTTAGACTCCCAACGACCAATACGCCTCACCCCCTCATCATCCAACCCCCAGCGCCCCGCTTCTGTTGCTGCGCCAATCCTGAAGGAATGAGATGAATATGGGCCTACCGCAACACCAACCGCCGTCAAACATTTTTTAAATACAGCTCCAAACTGAAACCTGGACAAAAACGACCCGTCCACATGACGTAACAAAGGCAAATCTGGAGACCCCCTGTTTTGCGTAAAACCCCGCATGCACTCTACTGGGCACATGACCGACCCCGGGAGAGCGAACAAAACTATCAGTTTACCCTTCCCTACTTGGTCAGTTTTAGACCGACGCAACCATACCTCCAGCCGATCTGCAAATAGGCTCACCTCCCCAGATCTCAGCCCCCCTGCCTGTTTGGTACTTGGCGACACCAACTCACCTATTCTAAATGCTCCAAAGAACGCTAACGAAAAAGCCAACCGAAACAAATCCATTTCATCTGAAGAACGACATACCGATGCTAATGAACCGCCCAACGAGCTAAGCAAACCAAACGACACCGGCCTTCTACTATCCGCCTCCACCCTACCTCGGCGCAACCCCTTCAAAGCCTGCGATACCAGAAATTCCTTCGATACATCCCGAAAGCCCCGCAACTTAAACCCAAACGCCACCGCAGATATGAACCGGTTCACCTTCGCTACTGAAAACCCCGCCTCCCAGGCGTCCCCTAACCAGTACAAAAGTGCCACCAACCTGTCTCTATCCGTATTGACGTCACCCAACTCTCTTACCCACTCCTCCCACTGCCTCCAACAAGCAGCATAAGCACTCCACGTTGTGCGCGCCAAAGACCTTTGTAACAGCTGCTCTACGGGACCGATACCAGATCCCAAAGATGCTCCGGACAAGGCAAACCGAGACGTTCCGCTCCCGGTGCCAATTGCCGAAACCGGTCCCACTGCGAGCGAGAAAGAGCATCAGCGATACAATTCCGTACCCCCGGGACATGCACCGCCACCACCCACGCGTTCAATGACAAACACACCAACACTAAATGTCGCAACAATTGAACTACCGGAGGAGAGGACGCCGTGATGTTATTAATGGCAAGCACCACCCCCATGTTGTCGCAGTAAAAACGGACCTTCTTATCCCTGAGCCTGTCCCCCCAAATGGTAGCCGCCACCACGATGGGAAACAGCTCGAGCAGGGCCAGATTCCGCGTGAGTCCACTGGACACCCAGCTAGCCGGCCATTCACCCGCGCACCACGGACCTCCCCCGTAAGCTCCAAAACCACCCGCCCCAGCCGCATCCGTAAAAATATTCAAATCACTCGTATCCTGCGCTGGGGCCATCCATAGCGAGCGACCATTGTACTGGCCCAAGAAGTCATCCCAAACCTGAAGATCAGCTCGGTGCTCCTCCTTGAGCCGCACAAAATGATGCGGCGCACGCACTCCCGCCGTTGCCGCCGCCAACCTCCTACCAAACACCCTCCCCATCGGCATAATCCGGCAGGCGAAATTCAACTTCCCCAGCAGCGACTGAAGCTCCCTCAGCGTCACTTTCTTCATTCTACAAGCCCGTCGAACCTCCAGCCTCAAAGCACCCAACTTATCCGCCGGGAGACGACACTCCATTACCACCGAGTCTATTTCGATTCCCAAGAAACAAATCGTCGCTACCGGGCCCTCCGTTTTTCCGGCACCAAAGGAATCCCAAAATCCCTCGCCACCTTCTGTAGTGCATGAAGCAAATTACTGCAAACCGGCGAACCCCCCGGGCCAACGCACAAAAGATCATCTAAGTAATGGATCAACGAGTCGACCCCGGATACTCCCCTCGTTACCCACTCCACGAAGCTACTAAACGCCTCGAAGTATGCACAAGAAAGGGAACACCCCATCGGAAGGCACCGGTCCACGTAAAAGGCCCCATTCCAAAAACAACCCAACAGCCGTTGGCTTTCTGGATGGACCGGCAACAACCTGAACGCCGCCTCGATGTCGGTTTTTGCTAACAGTGCCCCTGGACCCGCAGCCCGCACTAACCCCACCGCCTTATCGAATGAGGTATAAACTACGGAGCACAACTCGTGATCAATCCCGTCATTTACCGACGAACCCTTGGGATACGATAAATGTTGAATGAAACGAAACTTTCCGGGCTCGCGTTTAGGGACAATACCCAACGGGGACACAACTAAATCTTTTACCGGCGACTCAACAAACGGCCCCGACATGCGGCCCAACGAAACTTCTTTTAACAACTTTTCCGACACGACTTTCGCATGCAAGTAAGCCGATTTAAAATTCCTCCGCGTAACCGGAACCTCATAAGGAGGCGGAGGAATAACAAAACCAACACGAAACCCTTCATAAAGCAACTTAGCCGCCGCCCTATCCGGATACTCATTTAGATAAGGGGCCATCTTTTCCACCCTCACCGGCGACACCCCCTTGACCAGCCGCGTGCTGGTTCCCTGACCTCTTTTTTCGCAGACATTTTGCCGCCCCGTGTGATGCACCATTACACTCGGAACACACGTGCTTGAACTTGCACGTGGCCCCGAACTTGCACTGACCTTCGTTAAATTGCCAGCAAAACCCCGCCTTTCCCCCTGCCGCTTTGTCCACCCTGACTAGACTGGCCTCCCTGGCCGACGCTCCCGGGAAAGGACTGCCTAACCGGAGCCGTAACCCGTAACCAGAGAGCAATATCCTTCTGGTCCCACCGAATCGCCGGCCGAACCGCCTTCCGCTGACGGAATTGCTCATCGTATCGCAGCCACGCCTGACCCCCATACGCCCTATGAGCCTCCCCAATGGCATCAAAATAACAAAACAACGCCGAACAATTTTCCGGCGCCTTTTCCCCTATCACACTAGCCAATATGGCGAACGCCTGCGACCAATTAACGAACGTCTGCGGGATAAGCCTATACCGCCGCCGTTCCTCCTCGTCCTTTTTACTCTCATCCCGCTTGCTCTTATCCAAATTAAATTTAGCCAGCGGCAAGAGAGAAAAAATTTCAACATATTCGTCCTTCCAGATCCTATCGCGCACCTCCTGCTTTAAATGCGCCCCCAACGGACCCTCAAAACAAACGTACACCTCCCCCCGAGCACGATCATCCATACGCACTCGATCGCCATCCTTTTGTGCCTCGGTCTGTACCGACACCGCGACCGCCTCTCTAACCGCCATCACGGGACGCGCCTGTAACGATCCCACGTCCCTGGGGCCTTCCCAAACTACCGCAGGGGACACTTCCGTTACTACCGGCGCCGCGGCCCTGTCTAGGCGCCCCACCAGCTCCCGTAAGCAACCCACTAAGTCTGCCCAACCCGCTCCGTCGCGTCCGCCCGCGCCACTACGATGCAATGCTAGCAGCCCCCCCGCCGACACCTGACATAAAAATCGCTGGATAAGACAATGATGGAGTTATACACTCACCGGGCTGCACAGGCGCTGTGTTCCCGTCAGCCAGACCATCCTGACCTCGACGATACACGTCCAGTTCACCTTCCTCCAGCTCTTCTCTCGCCGACGACTGTCCATCCCAACGACATCTTCGGAACGGAGATGAGGACGCGCTGACCGATGGGCCGGCAACCTGCCGCCCGACCGCCGGGACCCAGACTTCCGACCGGACCTGTTGCCTCGACGTCGCTGAAGATCTAGGCGTCCGTCTAGACGATCCTGACGAAGCCTGCCCCCTGGCCGGAACATCACCAGGCGGGGCGGCCGTACCTTGTCCTCCAAATCTTCCATCTGATGGGGGAGGGGTGACAGGGAGCCCAGCCTGCGACTCCCTGCTTACCGCCGGACCCCGTCGCGGCCTGGGATTCCTGCCAGGACGCAGGGCCTGGGAAGGGGCGGTCCTCCCAGCTGCCTGGCCTGCAGCGTCCGGGATCGGGCTCCCTCTGCGACGCCGTGTCCGCGGGACTGCCTCCGGACTGCCTCCGGACTGAGGCGCTCTGGAGGTCGGGACCGCCGAGAGGGACGGGTCGACCCGGCCTGCGTCGCCGTCACCCCCGGCAACGCTCTCTGCCTGCTCTGCGCAGGAGCGGTTGTTGCCGACTCCCCCCCCGCCGCCATAGCCATGCTTGTAAGGGGGCCGGGGGAGGGGAGCCTGTCCTTTGCAACAGACCCCGAACGCCGGGCCCGACGTGGCGAAACGGCGTCCGGGATCTTAGTTATTGCAGCCACGGTCTCCTCTAGCCATCCGGGACCGTGGTGCACAGCAGCGGCACGCAGCCGCTCTAACATTAAAGTCTCTGCCATCCTGAGAAGCACGGGCAACGGGGAGCTTACTGTTTCTGTGTTACTCCTCCCGCTGCTTCCGGCTCAATGCCGAGAAACAGCGGGAAGCTCAGTAACGGCCCCCCGTCCCCCTTAGCTCCTCCCCGTCCCCCCTCCAACTCCCTCCAACTCTCCCTCACCTAATTAACCCTTTCCCTACCAGGACGGTCATGTCGGCTTCCCTTAATCCCTGCGGGCTGCGTCCAGCCTCTTCTATCTATCTCATGTCTGTCTATCTATCTATCTATCTATCTATCTATCTATCTATCTATCTATCTATCTATCTATCTATCTATCTATCTATCTATCTATCTATCTATCTATCTATCTATCTATCTCATGTCTATCTATCTATCTATCTATCTATCTATCTATCTATCTATCTATCTATCTATCTATCTATCTATCTATCTATCTATCTATCTATCTATCTATCTATCTAGAATCCAAAAATCAGGCAGCACTCTAAGGTATAAGCAAGGTAGAAAAAGGTGCTTTATTGGTCCATATACACACGACGTTTCAGCTCAACACAGGAGCCTTTCTCACTTGAGAAAGGCTCCTGTGTTGAGCTGAAACGTCGTGTGTATATGGACCAATAAAGCACCTTTTTCTACCTTGCTTATACCTTGGAGTGCTGCCTGATTTTTGGATTCTACTACAGCAGGTCTGTTAGCCCTGACCTGGGCAGGTCGGCACCCACCTACGATTTACAAGGCTGTGCGGCTGACATTGTATTTGGACTTTATCTATCTATCTATCTATCTATCTATCTATCTATCTATCTATCTATCTATCTATCTATCTATCTATCTATCTATCTATCTATCTATCTATCTATCTATCTATATGCTAAAATAAAATTTTTATAAGTGCCTCAAAATGCCCCACCCTCAAAAATAAAAAAAAATAGATGGTCCTGACAATGATGCCAAACAGATATGTAGATGGAAAAAATTATGAGCTTTAAAGTGACGATTATCATATATATCAAACTTATCCGCCACCTTTTCTGGCATACCACTTTCCTTGGTGATAGCCTTCAATTGTCATCATGGTATGCCTGAAGTTGTAGAATCTGAAATTGCAGACAACTGCTGTAAATCAAAAGTATATTATTGAAATGTAATTCTACAAAACACCAGCAGAGGACACTGCAGATTTAGTTAAAATGTTATCAACTCCCAAAAAGATCCTGTAGTTTAGGTCACTAGAAATGATGAAATTCCATGCCTTCTCCTGCAGATTGTTAATAGATGGCTCATTTATGAAATAAGTCATTTAATTATTCAAAGTACACAATAACATTTATGAACCTGCCTGTGCGGAGTGACGGAGAATGTATCTGCAAATGGGGAGAGCAGTGTTCAGTTTTTAGTCCTTGGTCTCATGAGTTTTTTCCCACACCTATTTTAACTGTTGTGCATATCAAACTAGTCTTACCTTTTGGGTATCAGAAGAATGGGCTAGTAAATGGAAGAGGTGGTGGAACATTGCAGCAGACAAACATTACTTATTACCAATGTAACAAATTTTCACTATAGGAAAGTGGAAGATCTTACGACTCTATCTGGGGAAAGTTTAGGTTCCTTCACATTTGAACACTATTTTACAGTAGATAATCTACATAAGAAGTTAAATAAAGGGAATGTATCATCAGAAAATGACATTATTTACATCAGGTTTTTATTATAGACATATTTTTTTATAAACATCGATATAGAAAATAGTCACAATAACACAAGCTGACATACCTGTTTTCTGCAGCTCACAGCTTTGCTGTATAGACTGGGACAATGTCAGCAAAGGGCGGAAGATTTGTCGGCAGCTCTATTGGACTGATATGGGCCTAGATAAGGCAAGATAGTAACACTATATAGAGTGGCATAGCTATAGGGGTTGCAGTGGCATTTGGGACCTGGCCCCCGAAGCCAGGGGGGCCCGCGGCCCCCCGCACAACGTCTATAAAAAGTTACTGTAGTAACTGGGGCCTATGTAATAAACTACACGGGCCCTTATTACTATAGTGACTGACCGTATACTTACCCTCCTCGTTCCGCAGAGCAGCAGAAGTCCTGACGTCTCTTCCCGTCATGATGTGTGTGACATCACGCTGGATGGAGTCAGGAGCCGAAGAGGAGGGTAAGAATATTATTACTGTCTGCTGGGCCCTGTATCTAAGCCTACTACATGGTAAGCTTAGATACATGGCCCATGGTAGGATTAGATACAGGGTCCAACAGATAGTATCACACATGGGCCCTGTATCTAAGCCTACTACATGTGTTACTAATGGGGTTTTTTGTGTTTGTGTTTTTTTCACAGGTTTGGATGTTGGACTACATCGGATTCGAGGACTACTTCGATGACGGGTTTTCTTATTTTTGAGTTGAGTTTTTTATTTAAATAGAAAAAATATTTTATGTCTTTGTATTTTTTTTAAACTTTATTACTACTGCCTTAGTAATGGCCGCTGTCTGATTGACAGTATCCATTACTAAGACGGGGCTTAGTGTTAGCCGGTGAAAAGGCTAACACTAACCACCATTATTACCCTTGTGATCACTGGCGTAGCTATAGGGGTCGCAGCGGTCGCAATTGCGACCGGGCCCCGAAGCCAGGGGGGCCCACAGCCCCCCGCACCACATCAATAAAAAGTTACTATAGTAACTCGGGCCGCGGGCCCCTGTTACTATAGTAACAGACTTTACTTACCTTCCTGGTTCCGGATCGCAGCGGAGGTCCTGACGTCAAGCGCTGTGCACAGCGCATGACATCACAGCGCTATGTGCCGCACACAGCATCGAGACGACAGAACTACCACCGCGGCTGAAGAGGAAGGTAAGATTAGCCCTGACTGGCGGGGTCCGACTCCCGGGACCCGCCAATCAGCTGTTTTGAAGGGGCCGCAGCACTCGTACGAGAGTTGCTCCCCTTCATTCCGGTCACTTCATTCCGGTCACACTGTGAATCAGTGTCGGCGATTCACAGTGTGAGCGAGTAGTGAAATGAAGGGGAATCAGCTGTCATACGAGTGCTGCGGCCCCTTCAAAACAGCTGATTTGCGGGTCCCGGGAGATACATCAGCTATTGATGGCCTATCCTGTGGATAGGCCATCAATGTTTAGGGACTGCACAACCCCTAAGCCTACGATGTAGCAGGCTTAGGGGGCCCATGAGACAGGATCACAGATTGTGTGATGCTGTCTGCTGGGCCCTGTATCTAAGCCAATCACATGGTAGGCTTAGATACATGGCCCATGTGTGATCCTGTCTGATGGGCCCTGTATATAAGACTACCACACTGTAGGTTTAGATACAGGGCCCCAGCACACAGTAATCTTATACTGTATAAGATTACTGTCTGCTGGACCCTGTATCTAAGCCTACGTTGTGGTAGGCTTAGATACAGGGTCCCACAGACAGTATCACACATGGGCCCTGTATCTAAGCCTAACACATGTGTTACTAATCGTTTTTCTTGTGTGTTTTCTTACAGGTTCGGTCGTTGGACTACGTCGGATTCCAGGACTACTTTGATGACAGCTTTTTTTTTATTATCAATAAAATGGTTAATGAGGGTTGTGTGGGTTTTTTTTTATTTCAATAAAATATTTTTTCTATGTCTTTGTGTTTTTTTTTAAAACTATATTACTACCGCCTTAGTAATGGCCGCCAGCTGATTGACAGCATCCATTGCTAAGGTAGGGCTTAGTGTTAGCCGGTGCAGAGGCTAACACTAACCCCCTTTATTACCCCGGTACCCACCGCCACCAGGGGTGCTGGGAAGAGCCGGGTATCATCCAGTACTTGACCATCTGCAGTGATGGCCGGCCACTGGGGTGGCCGCAGGCTGGTATTATCAGGAGGGGAAAGGCCAGATACAGTGCCCCTTCCCACCCTGGTAATGCTAGGCTGCTGCTGCTGCTGCTTTATTGTATCTGGCTGGTTATGAAAAATGGGGGGGACCCCACGTCATTTAAAAAAAAATAAAATAAAAAATAATTGGAAAGAACGATGTCGGGTCCCCCCCAATTTTCATAACCAGCCAGATACAACACAGGAGCAGCAGGCAGCATTACCAGGGTGGTAGGGGCCACTGTTTTTGGCCTTCCCCAGCCTAATACTACCAGCCTGCGGCCACCCCGGTGCCTGCCCGTCACTACAGATGGACGGGTACTGGTTCGTACCCGGCTCTTCCCAGTACCCCTGGTGGCGGTGGGTACCGGGGTAATAATGGGGGTTAGTGTTAGCCTCTGCACCTGCTTACATTAAGCCCCGCCTTAGTAATGGAGGTTGTCAATCAGCCAGCGGCCATTACTAAGGCGGTGATAATAAAGTTTAAAAAGATACAAGCACATAGAAAAAATATTTTATTGAAATAAAAAAAACACAACCCTCATTAACCATTTTGTTGAGAATAAAAAAAACGCCGTCATTGAAGTCCTCGAATCCGAAGTCCAACAACCGAACCTGTAAAAAAAACACAAACACACAAAAATAATCAGTAACACATAAAGAAGCAAAATTATTATTCTTACCTTTCCTGGGTCGAGCGCTGGAGCCGCAATGTCAGCGAGCTGAGCCCTGTATCTAATCCAATCATGTGTGATACTGTCTGCGGGGCCCTGTATCTAATCGTATCATGTGTGATACTGTCTGCTGGGCCCTATCTCTAATCCTATCATGTGTGATACTGTCTGCTGGGCCCTGTATCTAATCCTATCATGTGTGATACTGTCTGCTGAGCCACTGTATCTAATCCTATCATGTGTGATACTGTCTGCTGAGCCACTGTATCTAATCCTATCATGTGTTATACTGCCTTCCGAGCCACTGTATCTAATCCGATCATGTGTGATACTGTCTGCTCAGCCACTGTATCTAATGCTATCATGTGTGATTCTGTCTGCTGAGCCACTGTATCTAATCCTATCATGTGTGATACTGTCTGCTGAGCCAATGTATCTAATCCTATCATGTGTGATACTGTCTGCTGAGTCATTGTATCTAATCCTATCATGTGTGATACTGTCTGTGGGGCCACTGCATCTAATCCTATCATGTGTGATACTGTCTGCTCAGCCACTGTATCTAATCCTATCATGTGTGATACTGTCTGCGCAGCCACTGTATCTAATCCTATCATGTGTGATACTGTCTGCTGAGCCACTGTATCTAATCCTATCCATAGTTTATAGGGTCGTAGTGCTATAGATATGCTATGCTGTCTCCTATACACACATTTTTTTTGGGGGCGGACACATATGTATTGGGGCTATTTCCCCTGACATTTTAAGCCCTGAGGGTATGTTCACACAGCAGCGTCCATTACGGCTGAAATTACGGTGCTGTTTTCAGGAGAAAACAGCTCCGGAATTTCAGACGTAATGGCATGTGCAGGCGTTTTTCGCTGTGTCCATTACGGACGTAATTGGAGCTGTTTTTCCATGGAGTCCATGGAAAACGGCTCCATTTACGTCTGAAGAAGTGACAGGCACTTCTTTGACGCGGGCGTCTTTTTTACACGCCGCCTTTTGACAGCGGCGCGTAAAAAAAAATGACCGTCGGCACAGAACATCGTAAGACCCATTCAAATGAATGGGCAGATGTTTGCCAACGCTTTTGGGCCGCATTTTCGGACGTAATTCAATGCTAAAACGCCCGAATTACGTCCGTAAATAGGGTGTGTGAACCCAGCCTTAGTGACGCCCCTGGCTGCTAGTGCTGCATTGTTGGGTCACTTAGGAGACCCAGCAATGCAGCTAAAAGCTGCGGACCGTCGGCCATAAGAAGTTTGCGGGGGGGGGGCCCAATAAGAACTCTTGCATCGGGGCCCATGAGCCTTTAGCTACGCCCCTGCTTGTGATGGATGGTCAATTTGCTTATATTCCCTGTATTAAATTACATTATGAATTATAAGATATGTATCATCCATTTTGTAATGACCTTTCCTCTACATAGTTCTGCTTGAGTCAGAAAGAAATGTGTTATTTCTTTGTGTACTTCATGTGGCCTTCATATATCTGTAGACAGAAGTCTGGCAGAACGCCTAGACATTAACTCATCAACATATTTGTAATTAGTTCTCTTTATCTCAGTATTTCACTCACATATTTGAAAACATCACATACACTTATAAAAACCTCCTACATTTCTATTGTTTGTAGGCCAGGATTTGCATGTGTTAGAAAGATCATGTGACCTAAGTGGGAAGGTACCCTATGACATATTTTCAGTCATACGTGTAAAATCTTATGATTGGTTGTTCCATGAAAGGTAACACCCTGATTAAAGGTACGCCCTGAGGGTATATTAACTTATGTATCTTGATAATAAATGAGAATATTGATTGAGACAAGAGATTGCTATTTTCTTTATTGATCTCCCAGTGCACTGTTTATACTTCAATTACCATATTGCAATACCACCTGACCAAGCAGGGGAGTATCACGTAGGGTTCGTGGACCCACTGGGCCGTACCGCCTTGGCAGTATGGCAGCTGGCTAACAGGGCGCAGGTCAGAGTCTATAGTTCATATAGGGTACCTGTGGCAGCTTGGACAGTAGCAAGGCTGGCTTGGCAGGAACTAGGTAGCAGGTAGAAGTCAGGCGTGGAGAAGCAGAACAGGCGTGGTATGCAGCACAGCACAGCTACAGATCAGCAAGGCACTAGATCATGATACAGGATACAGGAACAGGGAACACTGGGAGCAGGAAACACTAGGGGACCATTTGCAAGACAGACTTGGAATACGACAACAATGCTCAGGCGTTTTAGGATGGGGCTGGGACCTTCTTATAGCCCAGGGTGCTCTGGGAGCAATTAGCTCAGTCTCCAACATGCGTGTGCTCTGGCTTCTTAAGTCTGGACTGAGCTCATGAGCGCACCCAGGTGATCACTGTGGAGCAGGACGGCCGTATGTGCAGACATCCCTTGAGAGAAGGGCGTCGACTGGATGGAAGGAGTTCGGGGTCAGCGACCACGGATGTTACAGTATCCCCCCTTTACGCCCCCTCCTCTTGGGACCAGAACGAGAGAGAAACCTCTTAATGAGGGTAGGAGCGTTGAGATTCTCCGCTGGCTCCCAGGACCTCTCTTCTGAACCAAAGCCCCTCCAATCCACCAAATTAAAAGTCTTTCCTCTCACTCTCTTGGTGTCCAAGATCTCCTTAACCTCGAAGGTGTCTGAAGGGCCGCTAGAGGCAACCGCAGGGCTTGGAGTCTTGGTAAAGCGGATCAGAACCACTGGTTTCAGGAGAGAAACATGGAAGGAGTTGGGGATCTTGAGGATAGGAGGCAGCCGAAGCTTGTAGACGACAGGGTTGATCTGCTGCAGGATCTCGAAGGGGCTGAGGAACCTGGGAGAAAATTTGTACGACGGCACCCTCAGTTGAATATTCCTGGAAGACAGCCAGACCTTCGTGCCAGGAAGAAAATGAGGAGGTTCACTTCTCCTTATGTCCGCCTTCCGCTTCATGTGGTCGACCGCCAGCAGGATAGAGGATTGAGTCTGCTGCCAGATCTGCAGAAAGTCCCGAAAAGCCGTGTCAGCAGCTGGCACCTCGGATGTTAAAGGGCATTGGAGAGGAATTTGTGGGTGTTGGCCATAGACAATAAGGAACGGTGTCTTCTGTGTGGACTCACTGGTATGATTGTTGTAAGAGAACTCAGCCCACGGAAGCAACTACACCCAGTCCTCATGCTGCTTGGAGATGAAGTGGCGTAGGTAGTTCTCGAAGATCTGCTTGATCATCTCGACCTGACCATTGGACTGAGGATGGTAGGCCGAGGAAAAATCCATCTTTATACCTAGGAGTCCACAGAGGGCTCTCCAGAACTTCAAGGTGAACTGAACCCCCCGATCAGACACAATATGCTGCAGCAAGCCGTGCAGGTGGAGGATGTGTTGGATGAACAGCTTGGCCAGCAGAGGAGCAGAAGGAAGACCGGTCAGAGGAACTAAGCGGGCCATCTTTTAAAATCGATCCACCACCACCCAGACAGTACTGCATCCGGCAGAGAGAGGCAGGTCCGTAATAAAGTCCATAGTTATATTCTGCCAGGGGGCATTGGGCACAGGCAATGGCTGGAGCAGACCAGCAGGTCTAGAGTGAGCGACCTTGTTGGCTGCACATACTGAACAGGAAGAAACAAAGTCCATAATGTCATTGGGCAGCGTGGGCCACCAGAAATGACGAGTGATCAGATCCCGAGTCTTACGGGTCCCCGCGTGACCTGCCAGTCTAGAGGAGTATCCGCAGAGGAGGATTCTTTCACGGTCAGCCAGGCGCACAAAAGTCCTCCCTGGAGGAATGTCCCCAACTTGCAGGGGATTGACAGAGACAATGCAAGACGGATCAATGATGTTCTGTGGAATCTCCATGGTGTCTTCTGTCTCGAAAGACCTGTACAAGGCATCGACCCTCACATTCTTGTCAGCCGGGCGATAATGGACCTCAAACTGGAACCTGGTAAAGAACAGTAACCACCTGGCCTGACGAGGGTTCAGCCGTTTGGCCGTCTGAAGATAGGTGAGGCTCTTATGGTCCGTAAAAATCAGGATGGGATGAGCTGCGCCCTCTAGTAGATGTCTCCACTCCTCCAGAGCCAATTTGATAACCAGTAACTCCCCCAATCGAGTAGTTGCATTCTGCGGAAGAGAAGAGCTTAGAAAAATATCCACATACGATTGACTTGCCCTTGGAGCCTCTCTGGAACAGGAGTGCACTAGCACTGAAAGAGGATGCGTCCACCTCCAACGAGAACTGTAGAGAAACATCTGGATGATGGAGGATAGAGGCTGACAGGAAGGCACTCTTCAGGCTAATGAATGCGGATTCTGCCTCAGGAGTCCACGCCTTGGCGTTCTTGCCCTTCCTAGCGAGGTTAGAGATAGGAGAAGTCAGTGAGGAGAAGTTTGGAATGAACTGTCTGTAGAAATTGGCGAATCCCAAGAAGCGTTGTATGGCTCTCAAGCCTTGGAGGCGTGGCCATTCCAGGACAGACTTTACCCTTTCAAGATCCATCTCGAGACCTCGATTCGAGATGATGTAGCTCAGGAAGGGTAGAGCATCTTTTTAAAACACGCACTTTTCCAACTTAGCGTACAGACGATTCTTCCTTAACCGCAGCAAAACTTGACTGACATGTTTCTGATGCGTCATAGGATCTGGAGAAAATATCAAGATATCATCAAGGTAGACTACAACACAAACATTTAGGAGGTCATGGAAAATGTCATTAACAAACTCCTGGAAGACCGCGGGAGCATTACACAGGCCGAAGGGCATTACTAGATATTCATAGTGTCCATCACGGGTGTAAAATGCAGTCTTCCATTCATCACCCTGGCGAATACGGACTAGGTTGTAAGCCCCACGCAGGTCTAGTTTGGAAAAAAATCTTGGCACCACGTATACGATGAAACAGTTCTGAGATCAGTGGCAACGGATATTTATTTTCCACCATGATCTGGTTGAGGCCTCGGTAGTCAATACAAGGACGAAGAGAACCATCCTTCCTTTTGATGAAGAAGAACCCGGCTCCTGCCGGGGAGGAAGACTTCCGTATGAAGCCCCTCTCCAAGTTCTCTTTAACATAGGCGGACATGGACAGAGTCTCTGGCAAGGAGAGAGAATATACCCTACCACGGGGAAGGGATGCACCAGGAATCAGCTCGATAGGGCAGTCATACGCCTGGTGTGGAGGCAATGTCTCCGCCTCCCTCTTGCTGAAGACGTCTGAAAATGCAGCCTAATGACCCGGAAATCCTGCCAATAACCAAGGCAGCGAAGGCTGAGCCGAACGAATCTGCACCAGGCATCGGCTTTGACACTCAGGGCCCCACTGGAGAACCTCTCCAGAATTCCAGTCCAGGACTTGGGCATGTAGTCGGAGCCAAGGCAGGCCCAGCAACACAGGGTTAACGGCTTTGGATAGGACTTAGAACGTCAGGAGTTCGGAGTGAAGAGCCCCCACTTGGAGCCTCAGCGGCTTGGTCACAGCTATAACTGGGTCTGGCAGAGGTAGTCCATTCACTGATGCAACCGTCAACGGCCTCTCCAGGGGGGGTGGTGGGTATTTGAAGAAGATCCACCAGGTCTCTACGGATGAAATTAGCAGCGGATCCAGAGTCCAGATACGCAAAGACCTGTTGCGTTCTCTCGCCGGACACTATGGTCACTGGTATGGACAATTTAGACAGACGTACTTTCTTACCCACGGTTATCACTCCCAGCAACCCTAGGCTTTGGGATTTTTGGGGACTCAGGCGCACAATATGGCCACCGAGGCCGCAATAAAGACAGAGTCCCGAAGTGCGTTTGCGTTGTCTCTCCTGGGTGGATAGCTTACACTGGTCCATCATCACAGACTCCTTAGGAGGATTGAGGACAGCAGGGGTTGCTGCAAAGTAGGGACCAGACTAGAAAGGCCTCCCTCCTGACGAACCTCTTGGAAGCGTTCTCGGATCCGCATATCTATCCGGGCGGACAGAGGGATGAGGTCAATCACGGTCGATGGCAGGTCTCGAGCGGCAAGTTCGTCCTTAACTTTAGGAGACAGTCCATGCCAGAATGCACCCACCAGGGCCTCATTGTTCCATAACAGTTCTCCCGCCAGGGTGCGGACGTAGATGGCGTACTCGCTCACGGAGGTGTCTCATTGACGTAGGTTAATCAAGGAAGCCGCTGCAGATGAGACCCGTCCAGGCTCCTCAAACACCATGCGAAGAGTCCGGAGGAAGCCCTGGAAGTCACGGGTCTCTGGTCCTTGTCTCTCCCAGATAGGGTTCGCCCATGCAAGAGCCTTGCCAGTGAGGAGAGAAATGATGAAAGCGACCCTTGCGCCGTCAGACGAAAATGTTCTACAGGGTGGGCCATTTATATGGATACACCTAAATAAAATGGGAATGGTTGGTGATATTAACTTACTGTTTGTGGCACATTAGTATATGGGAGGGGGGAAACTTTTCAAGCTGGGTGTTGACCATGGCGGCCATTTTGAAGTCGGCCATTTTGTATCCAACTTTAGTTTTTTCAATGGGAAGAGGGTCATGTGACACATCAAACTTATCGAGAATTTCACAAGAAAAACAATGGTGTGCTTGGTTTTAACGTTACTTTATTCTTTCATGAGTTATTTACAAGTTTCTGACCACTTATAAAATGTGTTCAAAGTGCTGCCCATTGTGTTGGATTGTCAATGCAACCCTCTTCTCCCACTCTTCACACACTGATAGCTACACGGCAGAAGAAATGCTAGCACAGGCTTCCAGTATCCGTAGTTTCAGTTGCTGCACATCTCGTATCTTTGCAGCATAGACAATTGCCTTCAGATGACCCCAAAGATAAAAGTCTAAGGGGGTCAGATCGGGAGACCTAGGGGGCCATTCAACTGGCCCACGACGACCAATCCACTTTCCAGAAAACTGTTCATCTAGGAATGCTCAGACCTGACACCCATAATGTGGTGGTGCACCATCTTGCTGGAAAAACTCAGGGAACGTGCCAGCTTCAGTGCATAAAGAGGGAAACACATCATCATGTAGCAATTTCAGATATCCCGTGGCATTGAGGTTTCCATTGATGAAGAATGGCCCCACTATCTTTATCAGAAACTTGTAAATAACTAATGAAAGAATAAAGTAACGTTAAAACCAAGCACACCATTGTTTTTCTTGTGAAATTCTCGATAAGTTTGATGTGTCACATGACCCTCTTCCCATTGAAAAAACTAAAGTTGGATACAAAATGGCCGACTTCAAAATGGCCGCCATGGTCAACACCCAGCTTGAAAAGTTTCCCCCCTCCCATATACTAATGTGCCACAAACAGGAAGTTAATATCACAAACCATTCCCATTTTATTTAGGTGTATCCATATAAATGGCCCACCCTGTAGTATACAGGCTGAAGTGGATCTGGCACTGGTTCAAAAATCCACAACAGGTACCTGCGTCTCCAGCATAGCGGTCTGGAAGTGGCAAAGAAAAACGTGGGTCAACACTGCCAGGAGGTGTAGTCTGAGGATCAACACTGCCAGTAGGTGTAGTTGGAGGAACGGCAGCTCGTGCCTGCTGCTGACGTGCGAGAATGTTCAAGGCCTGGAGCAGTTGGTCCTGTCGAGACCAGAGGTCTAGCATATCCGCCCATATCTCTTGTGACGTCGTTATGGTCTTGGATAGACCAGCGGGGTCCATGGCCTGAGCTTACTGTCACGTAGGGTTCGTGGACCCACTGGGCCGTACCGCCTTGGCGGTATGGCAGCTGGCCAACAGGGCGCAGGTCAGAGTCTATAGTTCATATAGGGTACCTGTGGCAGCTCAGACAGTAGCAAGGCAGGCTTGGCAGGAACTAGGCAGCAGGTAGACGTCAGGCGTGTAGGACCAGGACAGGCATGGTATACAGCACAGCACGGCTATAGCTCAGCACGGCACTAGATCAGGATACAGGTTACAGGATACAGGAACAGGGAACACTGGGAGCAGGAAACACTAGGGGACCATTTGCAAAAGAAACTTGAAATACGACAAGACTCAGGCGTGGGAGGATGGGGCTGGGACCTTCTTATGGCCCAGGGTGCTCTGGGAGCAATTAGCTTAATCTCGAACATGCGTGCGCTCTGGCTTCTTAAAGAGGCTCTGTCACCACATTATAAGTGCCCTATCTCCTATATAAGGAGATGGGCACTGTAATGTAGGTGACAGTAATGCTTTTTATTTAACCCCTTCCCGACATCCGCCGTATATATACGGAGCACGCCGGGTGGGGGAATATGGAGCGGGCTCACGGGCTGAGTCCGCTCCATAGAGCGAGTGTGTCGGCTGTGTGTTACAGCCGACACTTCCGGGTTACGAGCGGGATCGCGCTTTAGCGCGATCCCGCTTGTTTAACCCGTTAAATGCTGCGTTCAATAGAGATCGCGGCATTTAAATTACTAAAAACAGGGGGGCGACCCCCTGTAACGTCTCAACGGGCCCCCCGCGGTGAGATCGGGGGGAGCCCTTGGTTCACACGGCTGCCTGGGGGTCTGACGAAGTCCCCCAGGTCCGCCATCTTGGTACTCCTGACTGTCAGAATCACGATATACTGCAATACATTAGTTGGTTAAAAAATTTAAAAATGAGTTAAATAAAGTTTCTTTTTTTGTGTAAAAAAAATAAAAATATTAAAAGTTCAAAAAAAAACCCTTTTCCCATTTCCCCCTAGAGCATAATTAAAAATTAAATAAATAAACATAATTGGTATCGCCGTGTCCGTAAAATTCTGAACTATCACAATATATTATTATTTAACCCGCATGTTGAACGGCGTAAAAAAAAAAAAATTGTAAACGCCATAATCTCTATTTTTTGTTCACCTAATCTCCCACAAAAAATGAAATAAAAAGTGATCAAACCATCACATTTACACCAAAATGGTATTATTAAAAACTACAGCTTATCCCACAAAAAATAAGCCCTTATACCACTTAATCGACGGAAAAATAAAGACGTTACGGCTCTCGGAATTTGGCGAAACAAAATAAATTTTATTTTTTACACTTAGGTTTTTACTTGTAAAAGTAGTAAAATATAGAAAAACCTACACATATTTGGTATCGGCGTAATCGTATTGACCCATAGAATAAAATGAATATGTTGTTTTAATTGTACAGTGAATTCCGTAAAAATGGCGCACAAAAAACCATGGCGGAATCGCTGTTTTTTTCATTTTCTACCCCACAAATAATTTTTTTCCCGTTTCATAGTACATTATACAGCAAAATAAATGGTGCTACGAAAAACTACAACTTGTCTCGCAAAAATCAAGCCGTCATAGTACTATATCGACGGAAAAATAAAGGCGTTATGGCCTTTGGAAGGTGGGGAGGGAAAAACGAAAATGAAAATCTGAAAAAGGGCTGCGGCGTGAAAGGGTTAAAAAAAACTATCTATTTTGACAACGTTAGGAGCGATTTAGATTTATGCTAATGAGCTTTCTTAATGCCCAAGTGGGCGTATTTTTACTTTTGACCAAGTGGGCGTTGTACAGAGGAGTGCATGACGCTGACCAATCGACATCATTCACTCCTCTCCATTCATTTACACTGCACTAGCGATATAGTTATATCGTTATGTGCAGCCACATACACAAGCCCTAACATTACTACAGTATCCTGATAATGAATACACATGACCATCCAGCCTGGACGTCATGTGTACTCAGAATCCTGACACTTCTGAATCTTTTTTGTGAGATTCCGGCAAGTGAAACGAAATCTCGCGAGATTACGGAGCTAAACGAGATTTCGTTTCACTTGCCGGAATCTCACAAAAAAGATTCAGAAGTGTCAGGATTCTGAGTACACATGACGTCCAGGCTGGATGGTCATGTGTATTCATTATCAGGACACTGTAGTAATGTTAGGGCTTGTGTATGTGGCTGCACATAACGATATAACTATATCGCTAGTGCAGTGTAAATTAATGGAGAGGAGTGCATGATGCCGATTGGTCAGCGTCATGCACTCCTCTGTACAACGCCCACTTGGTCGAAAGTAAAAATACGCCCACTTGGGCATTAAGAAAGCTCATTAGCATAAACCAAAATCGCTCCTAACGTTGTGAAAATAGATCGTTTTTTTAAATAAAAAGCATTGCTGTCACCTACATTACAGCGCCCATGTCCTTATATAGGAGATAGGGCACTTATAATGTGGTGACAGAGCCTCTTTAAGTCTGGACTGAGCTCGTGAGCGCACCCTGGTGGTCACTATGGAGAAGGACGGACGTATGTGCAGACATCTCTTGAGTGAAGGGCGTCGACTGGATGGAAAGAGTTAGTGGTTAGCGACAACGGACATTACAGGGTGCCCATTGGAGCGCCCATCCCAAAAGGTGCTACCTGGAACGAGTTTTTTTCGACACCCTTGTACCCACGGCCACCAGGGGAACCGGGCTTGAGCCGGGTACAAATTAGTACCCGAAAATCTGTGGTGATGGTAAGGCACTGGGGCGGCCGCAGGCTGGTACTATTCGCTCCTACTCACTGTAGACTTCATTGTTACCCGTTTGGATTCTCCACCTGTGCCTACTTCCTCTACCCCACCTCCTGTGAACCCGGCTGCCTGTTCTGGGTCTGGGATTTCGTTGCCTCTACCTCCTCGTTACGACTGAAATGCAAAGACCTGTAGAGGCTTCATAAATCAGTGCTAGATCCACTTCAGATTACGGGCTCATCTCTTCCCCTCTGATGAGGCCAAGGTTGCGTTTGTTATTTCTCTTCTCTCTAGTAAAGCCCTGGCATGGGTGAACTCCATTTTGGAACTAGAGAGGGCCTGGTTCCTATAATTTACCATTATTTCTAGAGACTATCCACACTGTGTTTTAGGAACTGGGCCGAACAGCTGCGTCGCTACTGACTCTGAGACAAGGGGAATCTACTGTAGGGTAGTACGCCATCCTCTTCCGTACGTTGGCAGCGGAGCTAGCCTGGAATAACGAGGCTCTAGTGGCAACTTTCCTGCTGGGACTAGCTTCACGTATAAAGGATGAGCTGGTAGACCTTCCCCCTACGTTGGATGCCTTGATACTTCTAGCAACCTGGATCGATATAAGGATCCAAGAGAGCACTTTGGAAGTTCGCCGGGAGAAGAGATCTTATCAATTGGAACCTTAATTTCAATAACCTCTTCTGCCTTCTCCTGTTGTACCTGCAGAGGAGCCAATGCAAATAGGCAGACTCAGACTGTCCGACCAAGATCGGCAGTGCAGACATTCAACTGGGTTGTGTCTATACTGTGGTCACAAGGGACATTTTGTCCTCAGAAGCACCTAGGTTTGATTGTAGAGACAACTCTAGGTGAATCTAGCTCTACTACTAAATTCTCTCCCAGACTTTCTATTCCTGTGTCTATTGTCACCAGTGTGCCTGCTTACTTGGATTCTGGAGCGGCTGAAAGTTTTATGTAGCAGGACTTAGTAGACTGTCTCCACTTGGCCACTGTTCCTCTGCAGAAACGTCTGGTGGTCGCTTCTGTTGATTGACAACCTCTGCCTGACCCAATCCTGTCTATCACCAAGCCACAGAGACTACAGATAGGAGTACTCCATTCTGAGTTAATAACATATGTCCTAACCTTCGCCAGCACATACCAGTTCTTGACTGGCATTCCAGAGAGGTCCTCCAATGGGTATCCCGATGTCTTCACCGCTGTCTGCCTCAGGTTCGACCTGTGGTTTCTCCTCTGCCTCAATCGCCCTCTGGACTACCCCCACGATATGCTAATAATGCAGATGTTTTTAGCAAAAAGGAGGCAGCGATCCTTCCTCCTCATAGTCCCTATGACTGTCCTATCGAGCTGCTTACTAAAGTCTCTCCCCCTCGCGGACGGGTTTATCCTCTCTCCTTGCCGGAAACTCAGGCCATATGGGAGTATATTGAGGAGAACCTAGAGAGGAGATTCATCAGGAAGTCTACTTCGCCAGTCGGAGTTGGATTCTTCTTTGTGAAGAAAAAGGATGGATCACTTCAACCATGGCTACCATGGGTTACACCAAATCACGGTTAAAATCAAGTACCCCTTGCCGCTTATCGCCGAGCTTGATGAAAGGATTCTTGGAGCCAAGGTTTTCACTAAGCTGGACCTACGCAGGTCTATAACCTGATCCGTATCCTCAAGGGTGACGAATGGAAAACCGCATTTAGCACCCGAGACGGTAATTACGAGTATCTCGTAATGCCCTTTGGACTTATGCTCCAGCAGTGTTCCAAGAATTTGTAAATTACATCTTCCGTGATATTTTGTATGTCTGTGTGGTGGTGTATCTGGACGACATCCTGATCTACTCACATTATCTGACGACGCATCAGAAGCATGTACGCCAAGTTTTGTTGCAGTTAAGGGGGAATAGCCTATACGCGAAACTCGAAAAGTGCGTATTTAAAAAAAGTCCTTCCAGGGATATACTATTTCTGACCGTGATCTTCAAATGGATCCGGAAAAGGTGAAGTCCATCTTGGAGTGGCCACGCCTTTTAGGGCTCCAAGCTATACAGAGATTTCTTGGATTTGCCAATTTTTATCGACAGTTCATCCCAAATTTCTCATCCCTTATTGCTCCCATCTCAGCTCTTACCAAGAAGAGAGCGATTGCTAAGGACTGGACCCCTGAGGCAGAGTCGGCATTCTCCAACCTCAAGAGCACCTTCACTTCTGCCTCTGCTCTTCACCATCCTGATGTGACTCAACCATTTTCCTTGGAGGTTGATGCCTCCTCCATCGGAGCAGGAGCATTCTTGTTTCAGAGAAATTCCAAGGTGGAAAGTGGTATCATGTGGATTTTTCTCCAAACTCTTTTCTCCTGCTGAGCGCAATTACTCCATTGGGGACCGAGAATTACTTGCTGTCAAGTTGGCCTTGGAAGAGTGGAGAGACCTACTGGAGGGGGCTATTCATCCCATCATCATCTTCATGGATCACAAAAATCTCACATATTTGCAGTCTGCACAGCGATTAAATCCTCGTCAAACCAGATGGTCGCTGTTCTTCTCCAAATTCCAATTCCTTCGTCACTTCCGCCCTGCGGACAAAAACATTAAGACTGATGCACTGTCCCAGTCATTCGAGACAAACGACTCTGAAGAAAGTCCTCAACACATACTCTACCCTTCTAGGATTATTGCTGAAAACCCTCTACATATCAAGGACATTCCTCCTGGAAAAATTTTTGTTCGTCCTGCTGACTGGAAAACAATTCTCCGCTGGGGACATAAGTCCAAACTGGCTGGGCACTCTGGCGTCCGTAAGACTTGGGACTTTATTTCTTGTCAATACTGGTGGCCCATGCTACCTAAAGATGTTTTGGACTACGTTTCCTCCTGTACAAACTGTGCCTTAAACAAATCTACCCATTCCAAACCTGCTGGTATGCTCCAACCTCTGCCAGTGCATGATGCCCCCTGGCAGCAAATCACTATGGACTTTATTCAAGATCTTCCTTCTTCTGCTGGATGAACTACTGTCTGGGTAGTGGTGGACCGTTACTCCAAAATGGCACATTTCATTCCTTTAAATGGTCTTCCCTCAGCTCCTCATCTGGCAAATCTGTTCATCAAGCACATTTCCCGTCTACACGGACTACCCCTCCATTTTCTGTCTGACAGGGATGTACAGTTCACATCTAAATCCTGGAGAGGCCTGTGTAATCTGTTAGATGTTAAGCTGGACTTTTCTTCTGCTTATCACCCACAGTCTAATGGTCAAGTAGAAAGGATCAATAAAATTTTAGAAAATGATATGCGTCATTTTGTTTCTGTCCAACATGACAATTGAGCACAGCTTCTACCATGGGCGGAATTCTCATATAGTGACCATACAAGTGAGTCTACTTGTTCTTCTCCACTCTTCATTGTGTACAGCGAGCATCCACGAGTTCCTTTTCTTGTGCCAGCTATGTCTCAAGTGCCTGCAGCCAATTCCTCCTTTGGGTCTTTCCTTCACATCTGGCAGCAAACCAAGTCTGCGATATACTTCAGGCATTTGATCGCATGAAAAGGTATACCGATCGAAAAAGAAAAGTTCCCCCCCAGTTTTCTCATGAAGTCAAGGTCTGGCTGTCTTCTAAAAAGATTTGTCTCAAGATTCCTTCTAACAAATTCGCTCCCAAGTTCCTCGGCCCCTTCGAGGTCTTGAAACAAATAAACCCTGTGTCCTATAAGCTTCGGCTGCCTCCTACTCTAAGGATTCCCAACTCGTTCCATGTGTCACTCCTAAAGCCTGTGGTTCTCATTTGCTACAGTAAATCTTCTGGTTCTAAAATTGCTCCCAGCGGTTCTTCTGACATCTTTGAGGTATACGAGATCCTGGACTACAAGAGGGTAGGAGGAAAGACTTTCTACCTGGTGGACTGGAAAGGGTTTGGTCCTGAGGAGAGGTCTTGGGAGCCTTAAGACAACATTGATGCCCCAACTCTCATCAATAAGTTCCTCTTACGCTCTGGATCTAAGAAGAGGGGGCGTAAGGGGGGGATACTGTTGTGCCCACTGTGGCACGTCCTACTCACCGGCAGCCGCGATCGCAGGACACTCTTATCTTGCTGGCGTCTTCCTCCCCAGAGACGCCAGCACACGCAGCTGCGGCTCCCCACTGATTCCTGTAGTGTAATTATCTCTAACCAATCCCTATGCACCCTGGACTTAAAAAGGATTCTGCCCTCTTCCACTTTGCCTGAGCCTACCCATGTTCGTTTAGCACATGGTCCCTTAGTTGTATCCTGTGTTCCCGTATCTGGTATCCAGTAATTGTGGTTGTTCCAGTGCGAAGTTTACTGTCAGAGTCAAGTTCACTATCTGTGCCAAGTGTCATCTGTGCCAATTGTCTACCACACCAAGTGTCTGCAACGCCACGTGTCTGCAACGCCAAGTGTCTGCAACGCCAAGTGTCTGCAACGCCAAGTGTCTGCCAAATCTCCTATCCAGGTACTCTTGTCCTATAGATTATCATTGACTATTGTTTCCAGCTGCTACGGCAGAGCAGCCTAGTGGGTCCACATACCCCATAGCCGTGACACGGTCACTCCCTGGTTTCTGGAGAAGGAGCTGTACACCATTACTTCCTGGAGACTGTAACACTCTCAGACTATTAACTTCTATCCATTGGTACTGCCATGAAAAAAAACCACACACACACACACACACACACACACACACACACACACACACACACACACCCCGTGGTACTGTTTATACAGACAATGAAGAAAGAAAGTTTGTTTCTCCAATGTGGCTGCTTCTAAAAAGTTTTTAAAAATACAAAATTAATTACTGCAACATTTAAAAACAATATTTACAACACATTATGTCTCTTCTACAGACTTCTACACATCTAATCAATGAGACTAAAATTAAATATATTACATTCCCCTTAACTTTATTAATACGTTATTTATCTTATGATTCTGAGTTACATTCTTTATTATATTCCAGAACTGTATTCACAATTCTACTGGTTGTTATTGGAATGGAAACAGTTAACAAGTTTGTTGTCAGACGGATCAGTAATAGTTTAGCTCAGCTTCTAGAATACAATGGGACTACACATTGCAGAATTTAAATTGACAGACATGAGAGACTGTGTAAAGGATCTGCCAGGCACTACGTCTGTGGATACTCCCAGGATTAATCAGTCGACACCTGAGGCCAGACCTCTTAGACTGACACCGGCTCCCACCAATCAGGGTGGCAGGCTCAGGAGTGGGAGAGCCTATCGCGGCCTGGTCAGTCGGAGTTAGCTCCGCCCCCTGTCCATTTATACCTGCCGTTTTCTCTTCCTCATTGCTTGTTATTCTTCTTGGATTCCTGGCCCCACTTCTGCCTTGCTCCAGCCTGCTTCTGCCTTGCTTCAGTTCCCGCTTATCCTGCTTCGCTCTGCCCCTGGCTTGCTTCCTACTCCGTGCTCTGCGTTTGTATACTCCACTACATCCTGATCCTGACTGGCTCGTTCACCACTCCGTTTCCTCACGGTGTTCCGTGGGCTACTGCCCCTTCCCTTGCTTGTTCCCTGTTTGTATCCCCTTGCACTTAGTCAGCGTAGGGACCGCCGCCAAGTTGTACCCCGTCGCCTAGGGCGGGTCATTGCAAGTAGGCAGGGACAGGGCGGTGGGTAGATTAGGGCTCACTTGTTCCCTTCACCTCCTTCCTGCCATAACAGACTGTGCAATAATTGTTTAGGGTCCTCCGGTGGGCCCAAGCACCGAACTGCAACTCTCTGGCTGCTGACTAATGCGAAGCAGAGAGCCATTGGCTCTCTGCCCTGCCGCTTATTCTTTTCGGCCACAAGCTGTTTAAGGTCTGTGATCTAGTGATGCGCAGGTGATGCGATGACGTCACCGTGCCGGGCCACGGACAGTAGGCAGAGGACCAATCCGTTCGTCGTGGGAACAAGGTTAGATGAGTCGTGATTGGAAGAAGTTGTCATAGCGATCTGGACCAGATGACGAAGAAAAGGGAAATTAACGACTTCAATCTGAGAAGTTACCTGTGAGTCACTGGATTTCACTGTACTGTATTAACTTATATGGTCTACTGAGCTCCTGTGTGAAACCGGTATCCAGCACTACTGTATATGGTCACCAAATAGTGCTAATATTGGTCTTTGTTTTGCTACACGCGTTTTACCATACAATAAGAATGGTCGCATTATATCTTTATAGCTGAAGGGTGGTCCCAAGGTTCTCTAGTCTGACATTGGTTCACACTGTTTCTTTCTTATCTGTAGCCTGTCTAGGTCAGGAAAGCTCATTCAGCTGACTGCTATACCTCCTGAGATTCCATAAATATACACGCTCTGCCAAAATCCGTGGGTTTGGCTGACGTTCAGCTAATGTGTATGGGCACCTAAAGGATCTGTAGGCTGTGGAAGTCTGGAGCCCAGACAGCTGAACTTACAACTGAATGACTGCAAAGAGTTGATACACATGACTTAGGAGCACTGTTATTTTCTTTTTTGGCTGAAGGTATTCCTTATATACAGCGTGAATCAATGTTCTTACATTATAAAATTCTAAAAAATACAAGAGTAAAAGCATTATTTTTTTAAAGGCACTATACCCAATGACGCATATATAGGAGTGGGGGCACCAAAGCACGGATCTAAATGGTGCCTAATTTTGTCATCCAGGAAAGAGGAGACTGGTGTTATGTTTCTTACTCTACTTCCTTTCCATGACCTTTGGGACAATTCCTCTTACTCTTGTTTGCTAACTATGCACTTCCTCTAGAGAGGGGAGTCGTGCACAGGTCCTTACCATCCAGTAGCAAAGTGGATGGGACCAACCAGGGCTTGCCCCCTCTCTCCGAGGGCCCCATAGCACAGTTGCCTCTATGTGATGTATGACCTTGATGTACCTAATGTATTGGATACTTAATTGGATATTTAATGGTACAGTTATTTTTACAGTAATAGTTCAGAAAATATTTACAAAAATGAGAGAAAGAAGTGTCTAGAGAGGTATAATTAATGTATGTAGCTCAGAGCTGGAAGTAGATGCTTGTCAATTAAGTGGCGATCCGTTCCTTTCTAATTACATCTGCCATTAGGATTTACGTATCTGTACTTTCCTAAGCAGTCATCTAACAGGTTTAGTAATAGCAGTTTTATTGCATGCTGACACATATGATTTAAATAACCAAACCAAAATGTATGGAAAGCAGATGTGAGCCTTACAAAACCACATACCCTATGTGTCTATTTACACAGTGCAGTATATAGTGGTTTATTGCTGCGATTACACAAGATCACAGCAAAATAGCATGCTTTTGCTTAGTCTTCGCAGTAATGGCGGCAATAAACCACAATCTGAATGCACCGTGCAAAAAGACCCTTAAAGCTGACCAATAACAGACACAAATTATATAAAAATCAAATAGTAGACTTGGTGAGAAATATGTCATAAATAATGTACCTGGACCGTTTAAACACTGTGCCCCACCCCTGCTTACCCAGGGTGTGCCCAGTTTAGATCATAGTTGTTCAGTTTAAGGGCTCGTCCACACATAGCGGAATTGTTGCGTATTTTCCGTCCGGAATTGCGGATGAAAAATATGCAGCAGAATACAGTAGCAGCAAAGTGGGTGAGATTTAACAAATCTCATCCACATGCTGCGTAAAAATTCTGACCAGAAATTGACCTGCGGTGCATATTTTTCGGACCGCAGCATGTCAATTCCTGCTGCGGAAAGTGAACTGAATTGCTGCGTTTTTCAGAGGAGATGTCACCATCTCCCAGCATTGTGAAAAACGCAGCATTTTCTGCAGTTAAAAAATGCAGGAAATGCTGCATTTTTGCCGCAGCAGAAAGTCTGCTACTTTCAACGGAATTGCTGCAGAAATTTTCTGCAGCAATTCCATTACGTGTGGACAAGCCCTAACACTTTTATAACACTTTTACAGATTCTTTGTGATCGAGTTGTATATATAATGCTAATCTTGTGTTTTCTGGTGACATTTAATGTGACAAATTAATGATTAACCAACAGTATAAAAAATTACCCATTCTGGGGCGAGGCTTGGCTGCCGGATGAGATGGACGCGTGAGACAATAGCTCCACTCAGAAGTCCACCACTGTCAGCCGAAAACACCTGCCAGCGACACTAAAAGCATTCCCATGTCAGGGATATCAAGTCTATACATGCAGGCAGGAGGAGATTAACCCAAAATGTGTCTGATAAGCCGGCTCAAGACCTGTTTGCCATGAAGGAGGAAAATTCTAAAGATGGCGCCAACAACTCCCAGAGCCCCGCTCTAAACGGTCAGTCTCCAACACTTCCCTCCAAGTCTGTGAAAGCAGACCATCTCAGGCAGGGGTGTAACTAGGAAAGACTGGGCCCCATAGCAAACTTTTGACTAGGGCCCCCCCTCCCCTGGGTGTCACACAAACCCCCCTTGTAGATAGTGCCTTTTTTACAGCCCCCCTGTAGGTAACGCCATACAGCCCCCCTGTAGATAACGCCATACAGCCCCCCCTGTAGATAATGCCATACAGCCCCCTGTCGATAGCGCCATACAGCCCCCTCTGTAAATAACGCCATACAACCCCCTCTGTAGATAACGCCATACAGAGTCCCCCTGTAGATAACGCCATACAGCCCCCTTTGTAGATATCTACAGAGGGGGCTGTATGGCGTTATCTACAAAGGGGGCTGTATGGCGTTATCTACAGGGGGGACTCTGTATGGCGTTCTCTACAGAGGGGGCTGTATGGCGTTATCTACAGGGGGGCTGTATGGCGTTATCTACAGGGGGGATTCTGTATGGCGTTCTCTACAGAGGGGGCTGTATGGCGTTATCTACAGGGGGGCTGTATGGCATTATCTACAGGGGGGCTGTATGGCGTTATCTACAGGGGGCTGTATGGCGTTATCTACAGAGGGGGCTGTATGGCGTTATCTACAGGGGGGGTCTGTATGGCGTTATCTACAGGGGGGGGCTGTATGCCGTTATCTACAGGGGGGCTGTATGGCATTATCTACAGAGGGGGCTGTATGGCGTTATCTACAGGGGGGTCTGTATGGCGTTCTCTACAGTGGGGGCTGTATGGCGTTATCTACAGAGGGGGCAGTATGGAGTTATCTACAGAGGGGGCTGTATGGCGTTATCTACAAAGGGGGCTGTATGGCGTTATCTACAGGGGGAACTCTGTATGGCGTTCTCTACAGGGGGGCTGTATGGCGTTCTCTACAGTGGGGGCTGTATGACGTTATCTACAGAGGGGGCTGTATGGCGTTATCTACAGAGGGGGCTGTATGGCGTTATCTACAGGGGAGCTGTATGGCGTTCTCTACAGTGGGGGCTGTATGGCGTTATCTACAGAGGGGGCTGTATGTTACCCTGCACAGATCAGCTGTTCTGGCTCCCTCCAGGCGCCGGATGTTTTGAACGGTATGCAGTAGTTAGAGCCGGAAGCAGATGGCTATGGTCAGGGTATAGCGGCCGAGTTGCAGTACTGCAGCACCGCTCCTATTCAAGTGAATAGGAGCAGAGCTGCCGCTATGCAGTGGCAGCCGGAGCATCTGATCGGTGGGGTGTCCAGGTGTCGAACGCGCACCGATCATATACTGATGACCTATCCTGTGGATAACTTTATTAAACTTTTTGTTAACTTTATTTTTAGTTCCACTAGGGGACTTCACTATGCGATCTTCTAATCGCTTTTATAATACACTGCAATACTTCTGTATTGCAGCGTATTGTTGCCTGTCAGGGTATGTTCTCACATTTAACCAAAAACATCTGAAAATACGGAACTGTTTTCAGAGAAAACAGCCTCTGATTTTCAGGCGTTTTTGAAGCTGAAACTGAAGCTTCTTTTAATTTGGAGCTTCTTTTTGAGGCTTCTTTTCAGGCATTTTTTGAGGTGTTTTTCATAGTGTTCAGGGTATGTTCACACGCTGTGACCAAAAACTTCTAAAAATACGGAGCTGTTTTCAGGCGAAAACAGCTCCTGATTTTCAGACGTTTTTTTAACAACTCGCGGATTTCGTGGCGTTTTTTTATGGCCGTTTTTGGAGCTGTTTTTCAATGAAAAGTCAATAAAAAACGCCTCCAAAAACGTCCCAAGAAGTGGCATGCACTTGTTTTGACGAGCCGTCATTTTACGCGCCGTCTTTTGACAGCGACGTGTAAAATAAAGGCTCGTGGGAACAAAACATCGTAATTCCCATTGAAAGCAGTGGGCAGATGTTTGTAGGCGTAATGGAGCCGTTTTTTTCAGGCGTAATTCGAGGCGTAAAATGCCCGAATTACGTCTGAAAATAGGCTGTGTGAACATACCCCAAAGGCTCGTGGGAACAGAACATCGTAAAACCCATTGTAAGCAATGGGCAGATGTTTGTAGGCGTACTGGAGCCGGTTTTTCAGGTGTAATTTGAGGCGTAAAACGCCCGAATTACGACCGAAAACAGTGCGTGTGAACATACCCTTAAACTGACAGGCACCTTCTAGGTCATGCCTCAGGCATGGCTTAGCAGGCATCCACTAAGGGCAGACCTGGGGCCTTTTTTAGGCCCCCAGCTGCCATAGAAGCCATTGGCAGCCTGCGATTGCAGGGTGCCGATGGGGTGAGAGAGCACTTTAGAACTATTTCTCATATTTTCAAGAAAATTTCAATAGCCCATTTTTTCAGGGACCAGTTCAGTTCTGAAGTGGCTTTGAGGGCCTTCTATATTAGAGTCCCCATAAATCACCCCATTTTGAAAACTGCACCCCTCAAGGTATTCAAAACCACATTCAGAAAGTATTTTAACCCTTTAGGCGTTTCACAGGAATTAAGGCAAAGTAGAAATGAAATTTAGTGTAGTACCGTGTTAGCCAGAAACAATATGCAATGTTAAATACCTTTGTGTCAAAAAGGACAAAAGTATAGAAGGTATGATACCTTTATTGGCTAACCATAAAAGTTCTATATACAAGCTTCCAGAGCACAGAGGCTCCTTCTTAAGGCATTTACAAATGAATGACTTAGAAAAAAGCACAACATTAAGATGATGCACAAAGACAATTAGTACATGAGGTGATACATCATTAAGATAAGCTGGGGCAATAAAACTGAGGTTATAGGGGTGATGACTTAGGAGTTAAGGCATCTGGAGTCAGTCTGATGGGGGATGTGACGTGTGTCCATGTAGTGGCTCATAAATTTGCCGAAATTCATTTGTAATAAAAAAAAAATCTGTAACACACAAGGTTTTACCAGAGAAATGCAACTCAATATTTATTGCCCAGATTCTGCAGTTTTTAGAAATATCCCACATGTGGCCCTAGTGTACTAATGGACTGAAACACAGGCCTCAGAAGCAAAGGAGCACCAAGTGGATTTTGGGGCCTCCTTTTTTTAGGAATATACTTTAGGCACCATGTCAGGTTTGAAGAGGTCTTGTGGTGCCTAAACAGTCGAAATCCCCCAAAAGTGACCCCATTTTGGAAACTACACCCCTCAAGGCATTTTTCTAGGGGTATAGTTAGCATTTTGACCCCACAGTTTTTTTTATAGAATTTAGTGGAATTAGTCTGTGAAGATGAAAATCACCTATTTTTCTGTGGAAACATAGAAGTTTTTGATTTTTACAAGGCATAAAGGAGAAAAAGCACCCCACCATTTGTAAAGCAATTTCTCCTGATTACGGCAATACCCCATATGTGGTCATTAACTGATGTTTGGATCCACAGCAGGGCTCAGGAGGGAAGGAGCGCCTTTTGGATTTTGGAGCGCAGATTTTGCTGGATTGGTTTTCAGTGCCATGTCGGGTTTGCAACGCCTCGGAGGAACCAAAACAGTGGAAACCCCCCAAAAGTGACCCTATTTTGGAAACTACACCCCTCAAGGAATTTTTCTAGGGGTATAGTGAGCATTTTGACCCCACAGGATCTTTTTTAGAGCTAAGGCGCTTTAAATTCTCTATTTCTTACAGCGTTCACCGTGCGCAGTAAATTACGTATTACTTTATTCTGCGGGTTGGTACAATTACGGCGATACCATATGTGTATAGTTTTTTTTAAGTTTTGCTGCGTTTGCACAATAAAATTAAGTTTCTAATAAATAATTTATTTTCTGAGACACCCTATTCTGAGCCGTGACTTTTTTATTTTTTCGTCAAAAAAGCTGTGGGAGGTCTGGTTTTTTGTGGGACGGGTTGTAGTTTTTATTGGTACTATTTTGGGGTAAATGCAACTTTTTGATCACTTTTTATTTTATATCTTGGGAGGGGTGGTGACCAAAAAATAGCGATGCTGACATTACAGTTTCATAGTTTGGGTCGTTACGAACACGGTGATACCAAATATGTGTACTTTTTTTTTAACGTTTTCATTTTTTTCCTATAATAAATGACTTATTATAGAAAAACCAAAACTTTTATTTTTACACTTTTATAAAACATTTTTATTAACTTTTTTTACTTTTCACACTTTGATTTTTGTTTATTAACTTTCTTTTAATTTTTTACACTTAATTTTTTTTTACCTGCAGCTCTGATCACTGCTTGAATACATTACACTACCTAGGTAGTGTAATGTATTCCAACTGTCAGTGTGACGTCACAGTTACTCTGACAGTAAGTCTACGAAGGCCAGCCAGAGGCTGGTCCTCATAGGCTTCCATACATGGCAGACCCGGAGGCCGTTGCCTGGCCTCCGGATGCCATCACAAGCACCAGCAGCCCCCACAATTGCATGGGGGCTGCTGATGTGCTACAAACTCCCTAAATGTGGTGATCGCAATCGAGCACCACATTTAACGGGTTAATTGCCGAAATCAGAAGCGATGAGCCATTGATCGGCAACACTGGAGTGTCAGCTGTCGGGGACAGCTGATCTCCCAGTTCCCGATGCACACCTTGTCACCGACAGTGTGCATTGGGAACGACACAGTGACTTCCTGTCACTCTGACAGGAAGCCTATCAGGACCAGCCGAAGGTTGGTCCTGATGGGCTTCTGTCCATGGCAGACACGGTAGCCATTGTTTGGCTTCCGTTTGCCATGCTAACTATCGGCAAACCCTGCAATTTCGGATCGGGGTCTGCCGATATGCTAGAAACCGCTAAAATTCGGCGTTTGCTACCGATCGCCGAATTTTAAGGGTTAATTCGCTGAAATCAGCGGCAAAGGACCGCTGGCCGGCAAGAGTGGAGTGTCAGCTGTCGGCGACTGCTGACCTCCCGGTTCCCCGTGCACACTGTCGCCGACAGTGTGCACCGGAAACAACTCAGTAACTGTACGTCCTCGTGCGGGAAGTAACCTCCCGCAACGACGTACAGTTACTTACTCGTGCGGGTAGGGGTTCAGGGTATGTTCACACGGCTTATTTTCGGCTGCTTTGAAAAACGGCCGCGTGAAAAAAAACCCCCATCGGAACAGAACGCCGTTTTTCCCATTGAAATCAATGGGCAGATGTTTGGAGGGCCTAAAATAGCCTGTGTGAACATACCCTTAGGGTTTGTGCACACAAAATATTAAAAATTTCAGAAAATACGGAGCTGTTTTCAAAGGAAAACAGCTCCTGATTTTCAGAAGTTTTTTATTCAAAGTCACGTTTTTCGCAATGTTTTTAACGGCCGTTTTTGGAGCTGTTTTTCTATAAAGTCTATGAGAAATGGCTCCAAAAACGTCTCAAAAAGTGACATGCACTTCTTTTTCGCGGCCGTTTTTTTATGCGGCCGTTTTGAAAAAAAACGGCCCGTCAAAACAGAATGCCGTTTTTTCCAATTGAAATCAATGGGCAGATGTTTGGAGGCAGGGCCGCCATCAGGAATTTCAGGGCCCCATACAGCTAAATTTTCTGGGCCCCCCTACCGTGGCACCACTTGTTAACGGTACTCCGTCCAGCACTATATCATGGTACCCAGGGCCGCCATCAGGGGGGGTATTAGGGGTACTGATGTGAGAGGCCCGGCCAAACCTAATTGAAAGGGGGGCCCGGCAACTGCCGCGACTTGCCCTTGGTAGAAAAAAAACAGGCCCCTGCAATGGGGCCCGATTTTTCACCAAAAGAATGTCGTGAGCTGCAGGCCCCCCTTTCAATTAGGTTTGGCCGGGCCTCTCACATCAGTACCCCTAATACCCCCCCTGATGGCGGCCCTGGGTAGCATGGGGGTCGTCATGGGGGCCGTCAAACACCGCCGCCCGTGCGACCGATCGCGCGCACCCGCAAACTCCCGCGCGTGTGCACTCGCGAGGGCGCACCCGCGACCGCACGCACCTGCGACCGCCCGCACACCCGCGACCACCTGGAACCGCGCACCGAATTTTGAGGCAGATTTTGACCTGCCCACACTATCTTGCCGCGTTTTTTGCCCGCGGCGATTGAGGACAGCAGATAAAAAACGCAGCGAAAAATGAATTTTCTGCCTCCCATTGATTTCGATGGGAGGTCAGAGGCGGAACAACGGCAAGAAAGGACGTGCTGCTTTTTCTTTTTTCCGCGACTGGCTCCCATTGATTTCAGATTAAATCAATGGGAGGCGGTTTTGGAAGTTTTTGGGTGCTGATTCTGACGCAGTGTCCGAGTCAATATCAAGGCCCAAAAACTCTGTGAACTGGGCCTTATTGTTAGGTTAGGGCTTATTCAGACGATCGTGTAATACATCCGTGCAACGTGCGTGATCTTCACGCGCCTCGCACGGACCTATGTTACTCTATGGGGCCGTGCAGACTGTCAGTTATTTTCACGCAGCGTGTGACCGCTGCGTAAAACTCACGACATGTCCTATATTTGTGCATTGTTCGCGCATCACGCACTCATTGAAGTCAATGGGCGCGTGAAAATCACGCCCAGCACTCCCGCAGCAGTATAAACTATGAGGCTGGGTTCACACAACCTATTTTCAGGCGTAAACGAGGCGTATTATGCCTCGTTTTACGCCTGAAAATAGGGCTATAATACGTCGGCAAACATCTGCCCATTCATTTGAATGGGTTTGCCGACGTATTGTGCAGACGACCTGTAATTTACGCGTCGTCGTTTGACAGCTGTCAAACGACGACGCGTAAATTGACTGCCTCGGCAAAGAAGTGCAGGGCACTTCTTTGCAACGTAATTTGAGCCGTTCTTCATTGAAGTCAATGAAGAGCAGCTCAAGATTTACGAGCGTCACAGACGCCTCGCATAATACGAGGAGGAGCTTTTACGGCTGAAACGAGGCAGCTGTTTTCTCCTGAAAACAGTCTGTCATTTCAGCCGTAAAAGCCAGCTAGCGTGTGCACATACCCTGAATGAAAACAGAAAAGCATCACGTGCTTTTCTGTTTACAAACATACAGAGTGTCATAATGATGGCGGCTGCGCGAAAATCACGCAGCCACGCATCATACGCTGCTGACACACGGAGCGTGCGCAAGCGGGCGGTGTTTCACGGCGGTTTTACCAGAGGGGGACCCGCAGCTCACTGCGGTGATTGACGAGAGGGGGGCCCGCAGCTCACCACATTGTTTTGGTGAAAAGAACAGGCCCCATTGCAGGGGCCTGTTTTTTTCTACCAAAGGCAAGTCGCGGCAGTTGCCGGGCCCCCCTTTCAATTAAGTTTGGCCGGGCCCCCTACAGTAGTACCCCTAATACCCCCCTGATGGCGGCCCTGTTTGGAGGTGTTCTGCTTCCGAGTTTTCAGACGTTTTTCGGCCGCATAAAAAACCCCCACGCCCTAAGATAGCCTGTATGAACATACCCTTAGGGTTTGTGCACACACAAAATCAAAAACGTCTGAAAATATGGAGCTGTTTTCAAGGGAAAACATCTCCTGATTTTCAGACGTTTTTTATAAGTCTCGTTTTTCGCAATGTTTTTAATGGCTGTTTTTGGAGCTGTTTTTCTGTAGAGTCTATGAAAAACGGCTCCAAAAACTTCTCAAGTAGTGACATGCACTACTTTTTCGCGGCCGTTTTTTTACTTGGCCATTTTGAGTTTTGAAAAAAGCCGGCCCGTCAGAAGAGAATGACGTTTTTTCAATTGAAATCAATGGGCAGATGTTTGGAGGCGTTCTGCTTCTGAGTTTTCGGCCGTTTATGGCCCGAAAAAACGGCCAAAAATAAGCTGTGTGAACATACCCTCAGTCTTAAAGCAGCTTCATGCTGATAGGACAGCGTCAGAGGCTGTGAGGTACCTCCACCTCAGTAGAATTGCTGGTGTTTACGCCCATTTGTCAAGTATGGGCTCATTGGCATATTTGGAAATAAGCTCATAACTTTTAAAATAATAAACGTTTTCAGACACAATTTTCACTAGCATTATCAGTGTGACAGCGCCTATCAGATTAGCTAAGAGATAGGGCATTACTAAACTAGTGACAGATCCTCTTTAACTGGTTCTTGACCGCTGGCTGTGTATTTACGGCCGGCGGTCGGGGTCCTTAAAACCCGCGCCATAGACTATTCACGTCGCGGGTTTCAGCTTGCTGAATGTCGGGTCTCCGGCCGTCAGCGACAGCCAGGGACCCTGAGGAGAAGATGGAAGCAGCTTTCGCTGCTTCTATCTTCTCTGATCTCTTCTATACAGCTCTCAATGAGCGTTGTGTATAAGACTAGAGGCAGCGGCAGCGCCACTGTCTCTATTGGTCCCGGTGATCGCCGGGATGCCGTTAGTGGCAGACTGCTGCTGGGTCTTACTAGACCCAGCACAGCCCTATTAGTGACAATAGTCACTATAAGGCCTTATTCACACGAGCGTATTTCACGTCCGTGTTACGCGCTTCAAAACAACGGACGTCACATGGACCTATGCAATTCAATGGATCCATTCAGAGATTGAGTGTTTTTCAGGCAGCGTGTGTCCGCTGCGTGAAATTCACTGCATGTCCTATACTTGTGTGTTTTTTGCGCATCATGCACCCATTGAAGTCAATGGGTGAGTGAAAATGGCTAAACGGTCTCTGGTCCTGGAGGATCAAAATAGCCCGGTCCTGTGCCGGTTAGAGATTACTATCAGAATCTTTATAACCTAAAATATGATATAAACACGAATCAACCCACACAAACACGGATCGACAACATATTAACCTTCCCAAAATTCTAGCAGACTCACTGAAACTATTAATTTATTAATTCCCCTATATCAAATTAAAAAGCCATTAGCTCAATCCCCCTACGTAAAGCCCCAGGACCTGATGCTCTTTCAAATGACTATTATAGGAAATATGCACATATACTTCTGCCCCATTAGCTCACTGTGTTTTAAGAAGCTTCTAACCTTGTATGTTTTCCTAAAGAAATGCTATCTGCATTGGTTATTACAATTCCGAAACCTGGAAAGCCAGCAGAACTGATTTCAAGTTACAGGCCCATATCTCTCCTTAATGGAGACATCAAAAATATATGCAAATGTATTAGCCTCTAGATTAAAACTAGTTCTTCCATCACTGATAATAAATTACTAAGCTGGATTCGTACCTGGTAGACACGCAGCCAATAACACATCACGCATTATATCTCTTATGCAATACTATGAACATAATAAAGTACCTTCTACTTTACTAACTATTGATGCGGAGATGGCTTTTGATAGAATAAATTGGAACTATGCCTTTTCAGCCTTATCAAAATTTGGTATTACTGGATATATTTACTCAGCAATTAAAGCTCTGTATTCCCTACCATCCGCCGGAGCCTATACTAATGTCAAAAATATTTTAATATCTTTATATGTGTGAACCTAAATTGCTTCACATGGACAGTTGTCACTAAAGCTCAAAGATCTGCCTACAGGGGGGGGGGGGGTGGCTATTCTATTCCAAGACGTTTGGTTTATGACTTTGCATTTCAGCTATTACAAAGGCAACGTGAGATAACGTGATGACATTGTATTTCTTATGGCTAAAGATATGTACTAAAGAGGGGATGGGAAGACTGAACATTACCATATGTAGAATGTTTATGTTTGCAAATATGAGGTTACCACCTACTCTGATTTTCCTATAAATAAAGATGGATCCGCCCCCTAGGGCAGAGACTGTTTGAACACTGATGCTGCGTGTCATGGCCTCTCTCAGATCCACTATTGAGAGAGCATTCACTAATTTGGAACTCATAGACAAATGCGGATAATGTCCAACATTAACGGACAATGTAAATTTCTGCAGCGACATTACTTGGGGGCTCGTCCGGGATTCTCAACACAGATCGGAGGCGACAATCAAAGGTGGATGACGGCTAAGATAACGGAGAACTGCACACAAAACTGGTGAGTAAGAAATGTAATTCTTAATGTGCACTTCTCTCTTGTTTTAGCTGCCACCCAGGTATTGTCTCTTTTGACAATTTGGTAACCATGAACACCATTTTTCTATGAGTAGTTGTATGTATGAGTTATATAAATAGGTGTGTGAGTAGAAATGAATCTGTGAGTGTATCTGTGAGAGGCTGAGATAAGGGAGCGTTTGTTTTCTGATCCCAAGACCTACAGAAACAACCAAATACAGAGAAAACACTAAACGGCCTGTCCGAAGTGTTCCCTCCGGCCCCTGGATTAAGTCTGTATTAAGATCAGGTTGCAAATTGATCCTTGCAGAAGTGACTGGTAACCATCCCCGCCCAAGTGATCGTTAGGACTTTCGCGTATCCAGACTGTGACCAATAGGAGGCGCACCTGGCCGGAAGTAAGAGTATGTATGTGGGCTAATCCTCGGACGCCCAATCTGAATGAGTTGCTGATTATTAAGTAACATCTAGGTAACTAGAAAGTTTATAGAATGTCCACGGGCCCCTAAGACAGTTAGACAGTTATAAATCATACCCATCCCTTTAAATACAACATAAAGTAGGCTAAAGTATATTATACTGAGGGACTTGCGCTTGTTGATGATAGTTAATTGGCTGCTGTTTAGGATTAAACAGATCAGATATACGGGGTTGCCCTACTGATCAGCAGAAGTGCATAGGGAACCCCATGACAGACTAAATATAGGCCGAAGGGTTAAGTAGGCCAGGATTGAAATAGACTGAAGAGTTAGTGCGGATGTGGCCAGCTTTGTCTTGACCCTGATAACTTGCTGCAGCATGACATCACACAGCAAAAACCATTGAGATAAAATCAAGAGAAGGATGGCTACATTAGTAAGTCTGGGTTTAGCAGAGGGGCATGGGGAAATCTGGATCGAAGTATGCCCAAGGTAAAGTGCTGGCCAGCCGGGAATTGGGGCATAACACCCAAGGTCAGGGTGTGGTAAAACAGCAGCAGATATAGTTAGAAAACGATGCGGGAAAAGGTTTCGTTTAGAACCCAGAGAAAATAACGTAGAAAGCGAGAATGTCCAAGCAGAGGAGTCCTGAGTTATACTAGATGGGATGGTTTCATGAGCGATGATAGGCCCTGGATTAATAGACAGAGTTGCAGAGAACAGATAGAAGTGACTGAATGTACCAGAAATGAATAAATTTAAAAAAAAAAACAAAAAAAACAAAACACAAAGAAACACAGTTGTCAGTTGTAAGTAAGAATTAACCACCGTCTAATTCTATAGATAGTGACATTCAGCAGAAAAGAATGTGCCAACAAATAATTCTTCTATGTACAGCTTTATAAACCAAAAGTTTACAGAAACAAGAGGTTTCCAGGGGTCACATGCTATCAGTTATTAGCCATACATAGAGAGTAAGGCGTCATCTGAATTCATAAAGAAATCAATTAACTCTTCATTTCCTAAAAAGGAAACATTGGGTGAAATGTTCAGGGATTATTGATAGAGACATAATGAGACGTGGATTAGGAATTGGCTAGAAATAGAAATAAAGCCAATAGGATAATTTTAAGTGTAATGACCTCGGATTGTAGAAGGAGAAGTGAGATTGATAAAGTGAAGATTCTTATGTATTTCTTTCCAGATCTGGTTGTTGAAAATACTGTATATCATCTGTCCTAAATTGTCACTAATGAAATTTCCTCTCATTATAGGAGTTTTTCCAAGACATTTTAAACTTTACTGTAAATCTTTTTCCTTTTTGGTTTATTTAACCCCTTTAGGACACAGCCTGTTTTGGCCTTGTGGACACAGATGATTTTTTCAAATCTGACATGTGTCATTTTATGTGGTAATAACTCCGGAATGCTTTTACCTATCCAAGCGATTCTGAGATTGTTTTCTCGTGACATATTGTACTTTAAGTTAGTGAAAAAATTTGGTTGATAAAGTCAATATTTATTTGTGAAAAACACCAAAATTTACAGAACATTTGTAAAAATTAGCAGTTTTCTAAATTTAAATGTATCTACTTGTAAAACAGATAATAATACTACACAAAATAGTTACTAGTTCACATTTCCCATATGTCTACTTTATGTTTGCATCATTTTTTGAACGTACTTTTATTTTTCCGGGACGCTACAAGGCTTAGAACTTTAGCAGCAATTTCTCACATTTTCACGAAAATTTCAAAAGCCTATTTTTTCAGTGACCAGTTTAGTTCTGAAGCGGCTTTGAGGGCCTTGTATATTAGAAAGTGCCAATAAAATGCCCCATTTTGAAAACTGCACCCCTCAAGGTATTCAAAACAGCATTCAGAAAGTTTATTAACCCTTTAGGCGTTTCACAGGAATTAAAGCAATGTACAGGTGAAATTTACAAATTTTTATTTTTTTCCCAAAATTCATTTGGAATACATTTTTTAATGTAACACAGAAGGTTTTACCCAAGAAATGCAACTCAATATTTATTGCCCAGATTCTGCAGTTTTTAGAAATATCCCACATGTGGCCCTAGAGTGCTAATGGACTGAGGCACCGGCCTCAGAAGCAAAAGAGCACCTATTGGATTTCAGGGCCTCCTTTTTTTTAGAATATGTTTTAGGCACCATGTCAGGTTTGAAGAGGTCTTGCGGTGCCAAACCAGTGGAAACCCCCCAAAAGTGACCCTATTTTGGAAACTACACCCCTCAAGGAATTTTTCTAGCGATATAGTTAGCATTTTGTCCCCACAGTTTTTTTGCAGAATTTAGTGGAATTAGTCTGTGAAGATGAAAATCTACTTTTTTTCTGAAAAAACATAGAATGTTTTCATTTTTACAAGGAATAAAGAAGAAAAAACACCCCAACATTTATAAAGCAATTTCTCCCGATTACGGCAATACCCCATATGTGGCAATAAACTGCTGTTTGGACTCACAGCGGGGCTCAGAAGCAAAAGAGCGCCTTTTGGATTTTGGAGTGCAGATTTTGCTAGAATAGTTTTTGGTGCCATGTCATGTTTGCAATGCCCTAGAGGGATCAAAACAGTGGAAACCCCCCAAAAGTGACCCCATTCTGGAAACTACACCCCTCAAGGAATTTTTCTAGTGGTATAGTTCGCATTTTGTCCCCACAGTTTTTTTGCAGAATTTAGTGGAATTAGTCTGTGAAGATGAAAATCTACTTTTTTTCTGAAAAAACATAGAATTTTTTCATTTTTACAAGCAATAAAGAAGAAAAAACACCCCAACATTTATAAAGCAATTTCTCCCGATTACGGCAATACCCCATATGTGGTAATAAACTGCTGTTTGGACTCACAGCGGGGCTCAGAAGCAAAAGAGCGCCTTTTGGAGCGCAGATTTTGCTAGAATAGTTTTTGGTGCCATGTCATGTTTGCAAAGTCCTGGAGGGACCAAAACAGTGGAAACCCCCCAAAAGTGACCCCATTCTGGAAACTAGACCGCTCAAGGAATTTTTCTAGCGGTATAGTTAGCATTTTGTCCCCACAGTTTTTTTGCAGAATTTAGTGGAATTAGTCTGTGAAGATGAAAATCTACTGTTTTTCTGAAAAAACATAGAATTTTTTCATTTTTACAAGGAATAAAGAAGAAAAAACACCCCAACATTTATAAAGCAATTTCTCCCGATTACGGAAATACCCCATAAGTGGTAATAAACTGCTGTTTAGACCCACGGCAGTGCTCAGAAGGGAAGGAGAACCATTTGAAGCACAGCTTTTTCTGGAAAGGTTTTTGGGTGCCATGTCGCATTCTCACAGCTCCTGAGGTACCAGTACAGTGGAAATACCAAAGAAGTGACCCCATTTTGCAAACTGCCCCCTCAAAGAATTTATATAGATGTGTGATCACTTTTATAACCCCATATTTTTTGGGGCTGAATTTAGTAGAAATCTGCTGTAAAGGATCTGCCAGGCCCAACTTCTGTGTATACGCCCATAGGTAATCAGTCTGCACCTGAGTCTATGTCTCTGAGACTGACTCCAGCTTCCACCACTCAGGATGGCAGGCTTAGGAGTGGGAGAGCCTATCGCAGCCTGGCCAGACGGAGCTAGCTCCCGCCCTCTGTCTATTTATACCTGCCTTTCCTGTTCCTCCTTTGCTTGTGATTCTTCTCGTGTGGTTTCCTGGCCCAGCTACAGCTTCTGACTATTTGATCCTGCTCCATACTTACCCTGGCTTTCTGACTACTCTCCTGCTCTGCGTTTGGTACCTCGTGCACTCCTGGTTTGATTCGGCTCGTTCACCACTCTTGTTGCTCACGGTGTTGCCGTGGGCAACTGCCCCATTTCCCTTTGCTTTGTGTTCCCTTGTCTGTTTGTCTCTTGCACTTACTGAGCGTAGGGACCGCCGCCCAGTTGTACCCCGTCGCCTAGGGCGGGTCGTTGCAAGTAGGCAGGGACAGAGTGGCGGGTAGATTAGGGCTCACTTGTCCGTTTCCCTACCCCCATCACTACATAATCACAAGCCCATATACCTAGTCTACCCTGGTCCCTGACACTACTATGGACCCCCTTGAGACCCTGGCCCAGCAAATGCAGGGTCTCTCCCTACAGGTCCAGGCCCTGGCTCAGAGGGTCAACCAGCCTGACGCTACCATGGTAGTGCCCCTCACCTCACCTCTTGAACCCCACCTCAAGTTGCCTGACCGGTTCTCAGGGGACCGGAGGACTTTTCTCTCCTTTCGGGAGAGTTGTAGGCTCTACTTTCGCTTAAAGCCTCACTCCTCAGGTTCTGAGAGCCAGCGGGTGGGTATTATTATGTCCCGGCACCAGGAAGGGCCCCAAGAGTGGGCCTTCTCCTTGGCTCCTGACGCCCCTGAACTTTCCTCCGTTGATCGTTTCTTTTCTGCTCTCTGACTCATTTATGACGAGACTGACAGGACTGCCTTTGCTGAGAGTCAGCTTGTGACCTTACGTCAGGGTAAGAGACCTGTTGAGGAGTATTGTTCTGACTTTAGGAAGTGGTGCGTAGCTTCTCGGTGGAATGACCCTGCCTTAAGGTGCCAGTTTAGGTTGGGTCTGTCGAACGCCCTGAAAGACCTGCTAGTTAGCTATCCCTCTTCTGACTCCCTTGACCAGGTTATGGCTTTAGCGGTACGACTTGACCGACGTCTCAGGGAACGACAACTTGAACGTTTTTGTGTTTTCCCCTCTCACTCCCCCATGATGCCTCTCGAGGTCCTGTTGCTTCGCTCTTCCACGGAAGACTCGGAGGTACCTATGCAACTCGGGGCCTCCGTGTCCCCCCGACAACGTAGAGAGTTCCGCAGGAAGAATGGTCTCTGCTTCTATTGTGGGGATGACAAGCATCAAGTGAACACCTGCCCTAGGCGTAAGAATAAGCAGCCGGAAAACTTCCGCGCCTAAGTGATCATCGGGGAGGTCACTTGGGCGCACAGGTATTTCCCGTAAATATGAAACGTAATAAAATCTTGCTTCCCTTTCAGGTCTCTTTTGGGGGTAGGTCTGCTAGCGGCAGTGCCTTCGTGGATTCATGGTCTTCTACTAATATCATGTCTGTGGAATTTGCCATGTCTCTAGCTATACCTTTAATTGATTTGCCTAAACCTGTCCCGGTAGTGGGTATCGACTCCACTCCTCTTGCTAATGGTTATTTTACACAGCATACCCCTGTTTTTGAACTCCTTGTTGGCTCCATGCATTTGGAGCAGTACTCTTTACTGTTGATGCAGGGATTATCGTCCGATTTGGTTTTAGGCCTTCCCTGGTTGCAGTTGCATAATCCCACGTTTGACTGGAATACTGGGGAGCTTACCAAATGGGGTAATGAATGCTTGACGTCATGTTTTTCTGTTAATTCTATTTCTCCCCCTGAGGAGGTGAACACGCTACCTGAGTTTGTTCAGGACTTCGCTGATGTTTTCTCTAAGGAGGCCTCCGAAGTGTTACCTCCTCATAGAGAATACGATTGCGCTATCGAATTGGTACCAGGAGCTAAGCTCCCTAAGGGTAGGATATTTAATCTTTCTTGTCCCGAACGTGAAGCCATAAGAGAGTATATCCAGGGATGCCTGGCCAAGGGTTACATTCGCCCCTCTACTTCTCCGGTAGGTGCTGACTTCTTCTTCGTAGGGAAGAAGGATGGTGGTCTTAGGCCATGCATTGACTACCGTAACTTGAATAAGGTCACTGTAAGGAACCAGTATCCCCTTCCTTTGATTCCTGATCTCTTTAATCAGGTTCAGGGGGCCCAATGGTTCTCTAAGTTTGATCTACGGGGGGGCATATAACCTTATCCGCATCAAAGAGGGGGATGAGTGGAAGACTGCGTTTAACACGCCCGAAGGTCATTTCGAATACCTCGTCATGCCCTTTGGGTTGTGTAATGCTCCTGCGGTCTTTCAGAATTTCATAAATGAGATTTTAAGAGATTACCTGGGGGTATTTCTTGTAGTGTACCTTGATGACATACTGGTGTTTTCCAAGGACTGGTCCTCCCACATTGAGCATATCAGGAAGGTGCTCCAGGTCCTTCGGGAAAACAAACTGTTTGCGAAGACCGAAAAATGTGTGTTTGGGGTACAGGAGATACCATTTTTGGGTCAAATCCTCACTCCTCATGAATTCCGCATGGGCCCCGCCAAGGTCCAGGCTGTGGCGGAATGGGTCCAACCTGCCTCCCTGAAGGCGTTACAGTGTTTCATGGGGTTCGCTAATTATTACAGGAGATTTATTGCTAACTTCTCGGTCATCGCTAAGCCTCTTACGGACCTCACTCACAAAGGTGCTGATCTCCTCCACTGGCCCCCTGAGGCTGTCCAGGCTTTTGAGGTCCTTAAGAAGTGCTTTATCTCGGCCCCGGTGCTGGTTCAGCCCAACCAAATGGAGCCATTTATCGTGGAAGTTGACGCATCCGAGGTGGGAGTGGGGGCTGTCTTGTCCCAGGGTACCAGGTCCCTCACCCATCTCCGTCCCTGTGCCTACTTCTCCAGGAAGTTTTCGCCCACTGAGAGTAATTATGATATTGGCAACCGCGAACTCTTAGCCATTAAATGGGCATTTGAAGAGTGGCGCCACTTCCTGGAGGGGGCTAGGCACCAGGTAACGGTCCTTACCGACCACAAGAATCTGGTTTTCCTAGAATCTGCCCGGAGGCTAAACCCGAGACAAGCTCGATGGGCGCTATTTTTTACCAGATTCAACTTTTTGGTTACCTATAGGGCTGGGTCTAAAAATATTAAGGCCGATGCACTGTCGCGTAGCTTCATGGCCAGCCCTCCTTCGGAGAAAGATCCTGCTTGTATTTTGCCTCCTGGTATAATCATTTCTTCTATTGATTCTGATTTAGTCTCTGAAATTGCGGCTGATCAAGGTTCAGCTCCTGGGAACCTTCCTGAGGACAAGCTGTTTGTTCCCCTGCAATACCAGCTAAGGCTACTTAGGAAAATCATGACTCCGCACTATCTGGTCATCCAGGCGTCCTGGGTACCAAACACCTCATTGCCAGAAACTATTGGTGGCCTGGGTTGCCTAAAGACGTTAAGGCCTACGTCGCCACTTGTGAGGTATGTGCTAGGTCCAAGACTCCCAGGTCCCGACCAGCGGGCTTACTACGTTCTTTGCCCATTCCCCAGAGACCTTGGACCCATATCTCCATGGATTTTATCACCGATTTGCCTCCATCTCAAGGCAAGTCGGTGGTGTGGGTGGTAGTAGACCGCTTCAGTAAGATGTGCCACTTTGTGCCCCTCAAGAAACTACCTAATGCCAAGACGTTAGCTACCTTGTTTGTCAAACACATCCTGCGTCTCAATGGGGTCCCTGTCAATATTGTTTCGGACAGAGGGGTACAATTTGTTTCATTGTTTTGGAGAGCCTTCTGTAAAAAGTTGGAGATTGATCTGTCCTTCTCCTCTGCCTTCCATCCTGAAACTAATGGTCAAACTGAGAGGACTAATCAATCTCTAGAACAATATTTAAGGTGTTTTATCTCTGACTGTCAATATGATTGGGTCTCATTCATTCCCCTCGCCGAATTTTCCCTTAATAACCGGGTCAGTAACTCGTCAGGGGTCTCCCCGTTTTTCTGTAATTTTGGGTTTAATCCACGGTTCTCCTCCGTCTCACCTGGTAGTTCCAACAATCCCGAGGTAGAGGTTGTTCATCGGGAACTGTGCACAGTCTGGGCCCAGGTTCAGAAGAACCTAGAGGCGTCCCAGAGCGTACAAAAAGCTCAGGCTGATAGAAGACGTTCTGCTAACCCCTTGTTTATGGTCGGGGATCTGGTGTGGTTATCGTCTAGGAACTTGCGCCTTAAGGTCCCGTCCAAGAAGTTTGCTCCCTGGTTTATTGGGCCGTATAAGGTCATTGAAGTCCTCAATCCTGTCTCCTTCCGACTGGAGTTGCCCCCATCTTTTCGAATACACGACGTGTTTCATGCCTTCCTCCTTAAACGCTGCTCCCCGTCCTTGTCTCCCTTGAGGAAACCTCCTGTTCGAAATCTGGATCGAAGTATGCCCAAGGTAAAGTGCTGGCCAGCCGGGAATTGGGGCATAACACCCAAGGTCAGGGTGTGGTAAAACAGCAGCAGATATAGTTAGAAAACGATGCGGGAAAAGGTTTCGTTTAGAACCCAGAGAAAATAACGTAGAAAGCGAGAATGTCCAAGCAGAGGAGTCCTGAGTTATACTAGATGGGATGGTTTCATGAGCGATGATAGGCCCTGGATTAATAGACAGAGTTGCAGAGAACAGATAGAAGTGACTGAATGTACCAGAAATGAATAAATTTAAAAAAAAAAACAAAAAAAACAAAACACAAAGAAACACAGTTGTCAGTTGTAAGTAAGAATTAACCACCGTCTAATTCTATAGATAGTGACATTCAGCAGAAAAGAATGTGCCAACAAATAATTCTTCTATGTACAGCTTTATAAACCAAAAGTTTACAGAAACAAGAGGTTTCCAGGGGTCACATGCTATCAGTTATTAGCCATACATAGAGAGTAAGGCGTCATCTGAATTCATAAAGAAATCAATTAACTCTTCATTTCCTAAAAAGGAAACATTGGGTGAAATGTTCAGGGATTATTGATAGAGACATAATGAGACGTGGATTAGGAATTGGCTAGAAATAGAAATAAAGCCAATAGGATAATTTTAAGTGTAATGACCTCGGATTGTAGAAGGAGAAGTGAGATTGATAAAGTGAAGATTCTTATGTATTTCTTTCCAGATCTGGTTGTTGAAAATACTGTATATCATCTGTCCTAAATTGTCACTAATGAAATTTCCTCTCATTATAGGAGTTTTTCCAAGACATTTTAAACTTTACTGTAAATCTTTTTCCTTTTTGGTTTATTTAACCCCTTTAGGACACAGCCTGTTTTGGCCTTGTGGACACAGATGATTTTTTCAAATCTGACATGTGTCATTTTATGTGGTAATAACTCCGGAATGCTTTTACCTATCCAAGCGATTCTGAGATTGTTTTCTCGTGACATATTGTACTTTAAGTTAGTGAAAAAATTTGGTTGATAAAGTCAATATTTATTTGTGAAAAACACCAAAATTTACAGAACATTTGTAAAAATTAGCAGTTTTCTAAATTTAAATGTATCTACTTGTAAAACAGATAATAATACTACACAAAATAGTTACTAGTTCACATTTCCCATATGTCTACTTTATGTTTGCATCATTTTTTGAACGTACTTTTATTTTTCCGGGACGCTACAAGGCTTAGAACTTTAGCAGCAATTTCTCACATTTTCACGAAAATTTCAAAAGCCTATTTTTTCAGTGACCAGTTTAGTTCTGAAGCGGCTTTGAGGGCCTTGTATATTAGAAAGTGCCAATAAAATGCCCCATTTTGAAAACTGCACCCCTCAAGGTATTCAAAACAGCATTCAGAAAGTTTATTAACCCTTTAGGCGTTTCACAGGAATTAAAGCAATGTACAGGTGAAATTTACAAATTTTTATTTTTTTCCCAAAATTCATTTGGAATACATTTTTTAATGTAACACAGAAGGTTTTACCCAAGAAATGCAACTCAATATTTATTGCCCAGATTCTGCAGTTTTTAGAAATATCCCACATGTGGCCCTAGAGTGCTAATGGACTGAGGCACCGGCCTCAGAAGCAAAAGAGCACCTATTGGATTTCAGGGCCTCCTTTTTTTTAGAATATGTTTTAGGCACCATGTCAGGTTTGAAGAGGTCTTGCGGTGCCAAACCAGTGGAAACCCCCCAAAAGTGACCCTATTTTGGAAACTACACCCCTCAAGGAATTTTTCTAGCGATATAGTTAGCATTTTGTCCCCACAGTTTTTTTGCAGAATTTAGTGGAATTAGTCTGTGAAGATGAAAATCTACTTTTTTTCTGAAAAAACATAGAATGTTTTCATTTTTACAAGGAATAAAGAAGAAAAAACACCCCAACATTTATAAAGCAATTTCTCCCGATTACGGCAATACCCCATATGTGGCAATAAACTGCTGTTTGGACTCACAGCGGGGCTCAGAAGCAAAAGAGCGCCTTTTGGATTTTGGAGTGCAGATTTTGCTAGAATAGTTTTTGGTGCCATGTCATGTTTGCAATGCCCTAGAGGGACCAAAACAGTGGAAACCCCCCAAAAGTGACCCCATTCTGGAAACTACACCCCTCAAGGAATTTTTCTAGTGGTATAGTTCGCATTTTGTCCCCACAGTTTTTTTGCAGAATTTAGTGGAATTAGTCTGTGAAGATGAAAATCTACTTTTTTTCTGAAAAAACATAGAATTTTTTCATTTTTACAAGCAATAAAGAAGAAAAAACAGCCCAACATTTATAAAGCAATTTCTCCCGATTACGGCAATACCCCATATGTGGTAATAAACTGCTGTTTGGACTCACAGCGGGGCTCAGAAGCAAAAGAGCGCCTTTTGGAGCGCAGATTTTGCTAGAATAGTTTTTGGTGCCATGTCATGTTTGCAAAGTCCTGGAGGGACCAAAACAGTGGAAACCCCCCAAAAGTGACCCCATTCTGGAAACTAGACCGCTCAAGGAATTTTTCTAGCGGTATAGTTAGCATTTTGTCCCCACAGTTTTTTTGCAGAATTTAGTGGAATTAGTCTGTGAAGATGAAAATCTACTGTTTTTCTGAAAAAACATAGAATTTTTTCATTTTTACAAGGAATAAAGAAGAAAAAACACCCCAACATTTATAAAGCAATTTCTCCCGATTACGGAAATACCCCATAAGTGGTAATAAACTGCTGTTTAGACCCACGGCAGTGCTCAGAAGGGAAGGAGAACCATTTGAAGCACAGCTTTTTCTGGAAAGGTTTTTGGGTGCCATGTCGCATTCTCACAGCTCCTGAGGTACCAGTACAGTGGAAATACCAAAGAAGTGACCCCATTTTGCAAACTGCCCCCTCAAAGAATTTATATAGATGTGTGATCACTTTTATAACCCCATATTTTTTGGGGCTGAATTTAGTAGAAATCTGCTGTAAAGGATCTGCCAGGCCCAACTTCTGTGTATACGCCCATAGGTAATCAGTCTGCACCTGAGTCTATGTCTCTGAGACTGACTCCAGCTTCCACCACTCAGGATGGCAGGCTTAGGAGTGGGAGAGCCTATCGCAGCCTGGCCAGACGGAGCTAGCTCCCGCCCTCTGTCTATTTATACCTGCCTTTCCTGTTCCTCCTTTGCTTGTGATTCTTCTCGTGTGGTTTCCTGGCCCAGCTACAGCTTCTGACTATTTGATCCTGCTCCATACTTACCCTGGCTTTCTGACTACTCTCCTGCTCTGCGTTTGGTACCTCGTGCACTCCTGGTTTGATTCGGCTCGTTCACCACTCTTGTTGCTCACGGTGTTGCCGTGGGCAACTGCCCCATTTCCCTTTGCTTTGTGTTCCCTTGTCTGTTTGTCTCTTGCACTTACTGAGCGTAGGGACCGCCGCCCAGTTGTACCCCGTCGCCTAGGGCGGGTCGTTGCAAGTAGGCAGGGACAGAGTGGCGGGTAGATTAGGGCTCACTTGTCCGTTTCCCTACCCCCATCACTACATAATCACAAGCCCATATACCTAGTCTACCCTGGTCCCTGACACTACTATGGACCCCCTTGAGACCCTGGCCCAGCAAATGCAGGGTCTCTCCCTACAGGTCCAGGCCCTGGCTCAGAGGGTCAACCAGCCTGACGCTACCATGGTAGTGCCCCTCACCTCACCTCTTGAACCCCACCTCAAGTTGCCTGACCGGTTCTCAGGGGACCGGAGGACTTTTCTCTCCTTTCGGGAGAGTTGTAGGCTCTACTTTCGCTTAAAGCCTCACTCCTCAGGTTCAGAGAGCCAGCGGGTGGGTATTATTATGTCCCGGCACCAGGAAGGGCCCCAAGAGTGGGCCTTCTCCTTGGCTCCTGACGCCCCTGAACTTTCCTCCGTTGATCGTTTCTTTTCTGCTCTCTGACTCATTTATGACGAGACTGACAGGACTGCCTTTGCTGAGAGTCAGCTTGTGACCTTACGTCAGGGTAAGAGACCTGTTGAGGAGTATTGTTCTGACTTTAGGAAGTGGTGCGTAGCTTCTCGGTGGAATGACCCTGCCTTAAGGTGCCAGTTTAGGTTGGGTCTGTTGAACGCCCTGAAAGACCTGCTAGTTAGCTATCCCTCTTCTGACTCCCTTGACCAGGTTATGGCTTTAGCGGTACGACTTGACCGACGTCTCAGGGAACGACAACTTGAATGTTTTTGTGTTTTCCCCTCTCACTCCCCCATGATGCCTCTCGAGGTCCCGTTGCTTCGCTCTTCCACGGAAGACTCGGAGGTACCTATGCAACTCGGGGCCTCCGTGTCCCCCCGACAACGTAGAGAGTTCCGCAGGAAGAATGGTCTCTGCTTCTATTGTGGGGATGACAAGCATCAAGTGAACACCTGCCCTAGGCGTAAGAATAAGCAGCCGGAAAACTTCCGCGCCTAAGTGATCATCGGGGAGGTCACTTGGGCGCACAGGTATTTCCCGTAAATATGAAACGTAATAAAATCTTGCTTCCCTTTCAGGTCTCTTTTGGGGGTAGGTCTGCTAGCGGCAGTGCCTTCGTGGATTCAGGGTCTTCTACTAATATCATGTCTGTGGAATTTGCCATGTCTCTAGCTATACCTTTAATTGATTTGCCTAAACCTGTCCCGGTAGTGGGTATCGACTCCACTCCTCTTGCTAATGGTTATTTTACACAGCATACCCCTGTTTTTGAACTCCTTGTTGGCTCCATGCATTTGGAGCAGTACTCTTTACTGTTGATGCAGGGATTATCGTCCGATTTGGTTTTAGGCCTTCCCTGGTTGCAGTTGCATAATCCCACGTTTGACTGGAATACTGGGGAGCTTACCAAATGGGGTAATGAATGCTTGACGTCATGTTTTTCTGTTAATTCTATTTCTCCCCCTGAGGAGGTGAACACGCTACCTGAGTTTGTTCAGGACTTCGCTGATGTTTTCTCTAAGGAGGCCTCCGAAGTGTTACCTCCTCATAGAGAATACGATTGCGCTATCGAATTGGTACCAGGAGCTAAGCTCCCTAAGGGTAGGATATTTAATCTTTCTTGTCCCGAACGTGAAGCCATGAGAGAGTATATCCAGGGATGCCTGGCCAAGGGTTACATTCGCCCCTCTACTTCTCCGGTAGGTGCTGACTTCTTCTTCGTAGGGAAGAAGGATGGTGGTCTTAGGCCATGCATTGACTACCGTAACTTGAATAAGGTCACTGTAAGGAACCAGTATCCCCTTCCTTTGATTCCTGATCTCTTTAATCAGGTTCAGGGGGCCCAATGGTTCTCTAAGTTTGATCTACGGGGGGGCATATAACCTTATCCGCATCAAAGAGGGGGATGAGTGGAAGACTGCGTTTAACACGCCCGAAGGTCATTTCGAATACCTCGTCATGCCCTTTGGGTTGTGTAATGCTCCTGCGGTCTTTCAGAATTTCATAAATGAGATTTTAAGAGATTACCTGGGGGTATTTCTTGTAGTGTACCTTGATGACATACTGGTGTTTTCCAAGGACTGGTCCTCCCACATTGAGCATATCAGGAAGGTGCTCCAGGTCCTTCGGGAAAACAAACTGTTTGCGAAGACCGAAAAATGTGTGTTTGGGGTACAGGAGATACCATTTTTGGGTCAAATCCTCACTCCTCATGAATTCCGCATGGGCCCCGCCAAGGTCCAGGCTGTGGCGGAATGGGTCCAACCTGCCTCCCTGAAGGCGTTACAGTGTTTCATGGGGTTCGCTAATTATTACAGGAGATTTATTGCTAACTTCTCGGTCATCGCTAAGCCTCTTACGGACCTCACTCACAAAGGTGCTGATCTCCTCCACTGGCCCCCTGAGGCTGTCCAGGCTTTTGAGGTCCTTAAGAAGTGCTTTATCTCGGCCCCGGTGCTGGTTCAGCCCAACCAAATGGAGCCATTTATCGTGGAAGTTGACGCATCCGAGGTGGGAGTGGGGGCTGTCTTGTCCCAGGGTACCAGGTCCCTCACCCATCTCCGTCCCTGTGCCTACTTCTCCAGGAAGTTTTCGCCCACTGAGAGTAATTATGATATTGGCAACCGCGAACTCTTAGCCATTAAATGGGCATTTGAAGAGTGGCGCCACTTCCTGGAGGGGGCTAGGCACCAGGTAACGGTCCTTACCGACCACAAGAATCTGGTTTTCCTAGAATCTGCCCGGAGGCTAAACCCGAGACAAGCTCGATGGGCGCTATTTTTTACCAGATTCAACTTTTTGGTTACCTATAGGGCTGGGTCTAAAAATATTAAGGCCGATGCACTGTCGCGTAGCTTCATGGCCAGCCCTCCTTCGGAGAAAGATCCTGCTTGTATTTTGCCTCCTGGTATAATCATTTCTTCTATTGATTCTGATTTAGTCTCTGAAATTGCGGCTGATCAAGGTTCAGCTCCTGGGAACCTTCCTGAGGACAAGCTGTTTGTTCCCCTGCAATACCAGCTAAGGCTACTTAGGAAAATCATGACTCCGCACTATCTGGTCATCCAGGCGTCCTGGGTACCAAACACCTCATTGCCAGAAACTATTGGTGGCCTGGGTTGCCTAAAGACGTTAAGGCCTACGTCGCCACTTGTGAGGTATGTGCTAGGTCCAAGACTCCCAGGTCCCGACCAGCGGGCTTACTACGTTCTTTGCCCATTCCCCAGAGACCTTGGACCCATATCTCCATGGATTTTATCACCGATTTGCCTCCATCTCAAGGCAAGTCGGTGGTGTGGGTGGTAGTAGACCGCTTCAGTAAGATGTGCCACTTTGTGCCCCTCAAGAAACTACCTAATGCCAAGACGTTAGCTACCTTGTTTGTCAAACACATCCTGCGTCTCAATGGGGTCCCTGTCAATATTGTTTCGGACAGAGGGGTACAATTTGTTTCATTGTTTTGGAGAGCCTTCTGTAAAAAGTTGGAGATTGATCTGTCCTTCTCCTCTGCCTTCCATCCTGAAACTAATGGTCAAACTGAGAGGACTAATCAATCTCTAGAACAATATTTAAGGTGTTTTATCTCTGACTGTCAATATGATTGGGTCTCATTCATTCCCCTCGCCGAATTTTCCCTTAATAACCGGGTCAGTAACTCGTCAGGGGTCTCCCCGTTTTTCTGTAATTTTGGGTTTAATCCACGGTTCTCCTCCGTCTCACCTGGTAGTTCCAACAATCCCGAGGTAGAGGTTGTTCATCGGGAACTGTGCACAGTCTGGGCCCAGGTTCAGAAGAACCTAGAGGCGTCCCAGAGCGTACAAAAAGCTCAGGCTGATAGAAGACGTTCTGCTAACCCCTTGTTTATGGTCGGGGATCTGGTGTGGTTATCGTCTAGGAACTTGCGCCTTAAGGTCCCGTCCAAGAAGTTTGCTCCCTGGTTTATTGGGCCGTATAAGGTCATTGAAGTCCTCAATCCTGTCTCCTTCCGACTGGAGTTGCCCCCATCTTTTCGAATACACGACGTGTTTCATGCCTTCCTCCTTAAACGCTGCTCCCCGTCCTTGGCTCCCTTGAGGAAACCTCCTGTTCCCATTCTCACCCCTGAGGGGGTGGAATTCGAGGTGGCCAAGATTGTGGACAGCAAGATGGTCCAAGGCTCCCTCCAGTACCTGGTCCATTGGAGAGGATACGGGCCTGAGGAGAGGACTTGGGTACCCGCCCGGGATGTTCACGCTGGAGTATTGGTCAGGAGGTTCCACCTTCGTTTCCCCAATAAACCAGGTCCACTTAGAAAGGGTCCGGTGGCCCCTCATAAAAGGGGGGGTACTGTAAAGGATCTGCCAGGCACAACTTCTGTGTATACGCCCATAGGTAATCAGTCTGCACCTGAGTCTATGTCTCTGAGACTGACTCCAGCTTCCACCACTCAGGATGGCAGGCTTAGGAGTGGGAGAGCCTATCGCAGCCTGGCCAGACGGAGCTAGCTCCCGCCCTCTGTCTATTTATACCTGCCTTTCATGTTCCTCCTTTGCTTGTGATTCTTCTCGTGTGGTTTCCTGGCCCAGCTACAGCTTCTGACTATTTGATCCTGCTCCATACAGACCCTGGCTTTCTGACTACTCTCCTGCTCTGCGTTTGGTACCTCATGCACTCCTGGTTTGACTCGGCTCATTCACCACTTTTGTTGCTCACGGTGTTGCCGTGGGCAACTGCCCCATTTCTCTTTGCTTTGTGTTCCCTTGTCTGTTTGTCTCTTGCACTTACTGAGCGTAGGGACCGCCGCCCAGTTGTACCCCGTCGCCTAGGGCGGGTCGTTGCAAGTAGGCAGGGACAGAGTGGCGGGTAGATTAGGGCTCACTTGTCCGTTTCCCTACCCCCGTCATTACATCTGCCATTAAAAATAAAATGTTACATTTTTCACAAATGCGTCATTTATAGGACAGATTTTTCAGACCCAGCATGTAAGTGCAGGAAGACACCTCAATGTTGATTGGGATTTTTCTTCTGAGTTTAGAAATACCCCCAAAGTGGTCTAAATATGTTGTCTGGACACTTAGCAGTGCCTGGAAGTGAAGAAGCACCACGAGGGTTTTGAGGCCTAATTTTTACTTGGATGATTTTTGGCCACAAGCATAGGCCTGAAAAAATTGTGCAGATCATACACATTTGTTTAGAGTATTAGGTATTCATCTAGGGGTATATTGAGGGGTTTTTTTTTTTTGTTCGTTTTTTTAGAGTGTCCAATTTTAAAAATGGGTAAAAGACCAGAATGATAAAGGAAGGGGTGGGGGTTTTAAAAGTATAACATTTTTAATCCAGTGAGGTGTGGTAGATGCGGAAGCAGTTCTTCATGCACAGTCCGGGTTTAGATGGGCAAGTGTCGCACTGATATGTGCTATCCTTACGGATACCCCTTTTTGCGCAGACACGGCACCTTTTCTGTGCCCTGCCTTTTTTTGCTGTTGCAGGCACTTCACTAGGAAAGTGCTGCCCAGGAACAATTCGGCAAACATTACTTGGAGCAGCAGACGTTTCCCCCACCTCGTCTCCAAATAAAATAAATTTTATCATTTTCTCTTGGTACTCCAAGTATGTACTCGGATTGCCAGCTTTCCTAAAAATTAAAAAGGAGTTATATAGTGCCAGCTGGACAAGGTACACTGCCAGTTTCTTGTACCAGATTTTGCACTTTCTCATGGCACTATATGGTTTTAACACCTGATCATTCAGGTCAACCCCCCCATGAATTTATTGTATGCCTGAATGCACACAGGCTTCATCGTGGATGATGTGAATCCACGTGTGGGAACTGGACTGCAGCTGGCGTCGTGTATTGATGTCAGCATACAGACCTCTTTTTTGTCTCTAAATTTGAGACACAGGACCCCATCTTGCAGCAATGCCCTGCTTACGCCAATTTGAAGGGATTGGCTGATGAGGGTCTTGGGAAGGTGCCTCTGGTTTTTTCGGACCGTCCCACATGCCACTGTGTTTTTGTCTTTTAGACATTTGAACAGGGGTACACTTGTGTACCAGTTGTCCAAGTACAGGTTGTACCCCTGATCAAGCAGTGGGTGCAGGAGGTCCCACACTATCTTCCCTGTTGTGGACAGGACGGGGGGACAATTTGGGGGCTGTATTGTCCTGTCCTTCCCCTCATAAATCCGGAAAGCGTGTGTGTATCCGGTGTCCGATTCACACAGCTTGTACATTTTTATCCCGTACCTGGCGCGCTTATTTGGCAAATATTGGCGAAACTTCAGCCTGCCCTTGAAGTGCACCAGGGATTCATCTATAGAGATTTCTTTTTGAGGGGTGTAGACTGCTGAAAAATTTTGGGATAAAATGTTTATGAGGGGCCTAATTTTATAAAGTCTATCAAAATTGAGGTCATCCGCAGGGGGGCATTGGGAATTGTCACTAAAGTGAAGAAATTTATGGAGAATGATACAGAATGTCCGTGGACCAGTAGGATCTCACTTCGGGCTTTTTAGTGAGACCCATGTTGAGGACTAACCCCCAATACTTGTGCATTTCTGCACAATTAGTCGGTTGCCACCGAATGGCCTGGGCATGAAAGGCGTTGGGGTGTTCAGAAATAAACTGTTGGGCGTAAATATTGGTTTGATCAACCATGAGCTGGATCAAATTGTCTGTGAAGAACAATTTAAAAAATCCAATAATAGGCAGCCCTTCTGTCTGCACGTGAATGCCTGCCGCAGCAGTAAATTCTGAGATTTGGGGGGTGTAATTGGTTGGGGTTGACCAACCACTGCTGACTGTACCAGGGTCAGGCATATCGGCAGTTTCAGGGTCAGGCAGAACCTGGGCACTAACCCTCCTGCGACTACGAGGAGGTTCCTCATTGTCACTGGAGGAGGAGGACGAGAGAATGAACTGTGGTTCCTCACCACTCGCGGAGTCCGTATCGGACGCGATCATTGCAAATGCCTCTTCAGCGGTGTAAAGTCTCGCTGCCATTTTGGGTGTGTGTGTGTGCGTATATATATGTTTACACACACGTAGCTCACAGAACTGTAATAAAGTCTAACAAAGATTTTTTTTTTTTGTTTTATAGCACTTTGTAAAACTTACTAACGGACACTGAGGCTGACTGACTCAGACGCTATGTATTGACACTGACTGACACTTACTGACAAGTGATGCGACTGACAGTAATGGATTGACGTGACTAACGGACAGCGGACACTGACTAACTGACACTGACAAGTGACGCGACTGACAGTAATGGATTGACGCTGACAATGGATTGACGCAGACAAACTGACAACGGACACTGACTAACTGACACTTACTGACAAGTGACGCGACTGACAGTAATGGATTGACGCTGACAACGGATTGACGCAGACTAACTGACAACGGACTCTGACTAACGCGACGAATTGACGTAGATGAGCAACTAACTAAATCAAATTATTTTTTGATCAAAAAAAAGAGAAAAAATATCTCCCTTATACACTGGGAGGCGGTGGAGAACAGGGGAAGTGAAAATTAGGGGTTATTCTCTATTTTCACGGACTACACGATACAGGCTCTGATCTCTCCAACTACTAAACACCAACTAAGAGATCAGAGCCTGTATCCTGTATTTTTCAACCGCTCTGCAACAAAACGCACTGTGATTGGTGGGTCTGAACAGACCCACCAATCACAGCTCTCGCCGGCAATGGACCAATAGCAGCAGTCCATTGCCGGTCACATGGGACATGGGGGAGGGGGGAGGAACATGTTGGAGGGGGGAGGGATTACAGGAACAGTTTTGAAAACGTTTCAAAACTTTTCCAAACTTTTATGGAGGAGGGGTGTATCTGTACAGATCTGTACAGATCCACCTATCACATCAATCGCCGGCATTGGACCGCTTTTACGGGTCCGTTGCCGGTGACTGACATGTGTTAGCTGTCGGTTGGGGGCATTTTTAACCCCTCCCTGGCTAAAAGTGCACTGAGATTCGTGGGTCTGAACAGACCCACCAATCACAGCTCTCGCCGGCAATGGACCAATAGCAGCAGTCCATTGCCGGTCACATGGGCCATGGAGGGAGGTAGGTGGAGCTTTTTAACCGTTCCCGGACTTAACTACGAGTCCCGGGAACGGTTTTAAAAACTTTTACTGTTATAGCAATGTGATCGGTGGATCTGTACAAATGCACCGACCACATCGATCGCCGGCATCGGACCGCTAATTGGGGTCCGTTGCCGGTGACTCGGGACTGTTAGCTGTCAGGGACAGCTTCTATCCCGGTTCCCGGCGCACACAGCCACCGGCTGTGTACACCGGGAACTACTCAGTAACTATACGTCCTCGTGCCGGAAGTAACCTCCCGCAACAACGGACAGTTACGTCCTGGTGCGGGTAGGGGTTAACAGTCATTTTAATAATTGCATGGAATGTCTAACAAGATATATTGTTAGCAAGCATAGCAAACTCCCTAGAGACTAGCATATTAACCTTTTGGACGCCTGGAGCCCATGTCTCTTCTTTGTCCGACGACAAGGTTGAAGGACCTGTGGGTGACGACACACTGTGTCTGCTGTGAAAGAAGCTGGGTGGGAACGATGAGAAGTGTATGATGCTGATTTGTCAGCGTCATACACTTCTATTCACAACGCCCAGTTGGTAAAAACACAATACACGCCCAGTTGGTAAAAACAGAATACACGCCCAGTTGGTAAAACGAGAAAACACGCCCAGTTGTCTATTGAAAAGCTCATTTGCATAAATATAAAATTGCTCATAACTTGGGCAAAAATGATCGTTTAAAAAAAAAACTTTGCTGTTATCTACATTGCAGTGCCCATCACATTCAATAGGAGATAGGGATTTGATAATCTGGTGACAGAGCCTCTTTAAGGTATGTTCACACGTGCACGTCCATTACGGCTGAAATTACGGAGCTGTTTTCAGACGAAAACAGCTCCTGAATTTCAGACGTAATGGCATGTGCAGTCGTTTTTCGCAGCGTCCATTACGGACGTAATTGGAGCTGTTCTTCTATGGAGTCAATGGAAAACAGCTCCAATTACGTCCCAAGAAGTGACATGCACTTCTTTGACGTGGGCATCTTTTTTACGCGCCGTCTTTTGACAGCGGCGCGTAAAAAAAATGACTGTTTGCACAGTACATCGTAAAACCAATTCAAATGAATGGGCAGATGTTTGCCGACGTTTTCAAGCAGTATTTTTGGCCGTAATTCCAGGAGTAAAACGCCTGAATTACGTCCGTAAATAGTGCATGTGAACATACCCTAACAAGAGCAGGATACCTCAGATATCCATTGTGGGGGAAAAAAAACATGTGAAGATGTTTGATCATTGATTGACAGGAGCACATGGTGACATTGTGACCTTGTAGCTCATAAGTTTTGGCTAGTAAGGGGTTAATGCTACATTCTCTGTCATCTGTAGTATAGCTGTGTCTGCAGAAAGTGCACATTTAGTGCAAAATAAGAACTGTAACTTAAAGATTAAGAAAGAAAAAAAAAAGCCTGATAAGATGATAGGATTGAGTATTATATATTTTTATGTTTATATGTTATATGTTACGTTATATGTGTTTTATGTGTCATCCCCAATGAAAAACTTCATATTTAAATTTAATATGATGCGCATTACTAAATGAAGATTATAGTTCATTGGATGAATAATACAAGAATAGGCGTTTATACACAGTCATTCTAGTTATATACTTGTTTTACCAAAGGTACACACAAAAGGTATACACGTGTGAGATTGGATTCTCAGTATTGAGAGTGTCTGGTAACAGCCGGTATTGTGAGTGACTTGTGTATGTGCCGAACTATTTTTAAAGGAAATGGCTTGTTTGAAATCACCACATCAGATGTGATTTGGAAAGAAAGATATTTATATGTCATTGTTACATTTTAGTTTAGTATTATTTGATATTAAAAGTTTCTATTGGCATATGATGACACATATAGTGCACAATATGTTTCATCATTTGTGTTAATAGATTGGTTTATTTAAATAATTGACATATACTAATTAAGGAAACAAATATTTTGCAAACCTCTTATTTAATTATGAGTATCCTTTCTGTTTAATGATGGTGTATATACATTACATATGCACATGACTGACACACACACACACACACACACACACACACACACACACACACACACACACACACATTGGGAATATATTTTATGAAATGAAAATGCAAATAAGATTACAGCATTCACAAGAGCTGTTGTCACGTTTATGGTGTCAGATTGCTGTCCAGTCAATCTTATAGTTTCTGAGATCCTTGCAGCAATTCAGGTTGTCATTCGATATAAACCTGATGGACAGATTGAAGTTATTGATGATATGCTAAATTTTATGTGTGCTGCGCTCTATGGGGATTGCACTAAGGGGGAGAACACCACACCTCAGGCATTATTGAGAGCAGTCCTGTCCTCCTTCTGGGCACAGGTTAAACAGATGTAGGACGCATGCCTGTGGCCCCTGTGACTGTTAAAATTATTGCAAACAGCCCCAAACCTCAGTTGAAGCAGTGCCCTCTAAGCCTCCCACAGTTGAAAAGTATTGATAACCAGATAAGACAGTCTTTGGAGTAAGGGGTATTGAAGAAATGTATATGTCCTTATAATAAGCCCCTCTCCCTAAGAAAAAAAAAACAACAACTTTGTACCTTCCGTCTTGTATCTGTGTAGTAGCAGCAGCTGCTCTAGTCAAAGACAAGACAACAGACATAGTGCTAAGATTAGCCTCTAGTTCTCAGGGTGCCCCATGCTGTTAGTGAGATTCTTCATCTAACACACTCTAAGCACATGTCTACTAAGCAGGGCCGCCATCAGGAATTTCAGGGCCCCCTACAGCTACATTTTCTGGGCCCCCCTACCGTGGCACCGCCTGTTAACGGTACTCCGTCCAGTACTATATCATGGTACCCAGGGCCGCCATCAGGGGGGGTATTAGGGGTACTGATGTGAGAGGCCCGGCCAAACCTAATTGAAAGGGGGGCCCGGCAAACTGCCGCGACTTGCCTTTGGTAGAAAAAAAACAGGCCCCTGCAATGGGGCCCGTTTTTTTCACCAAAAGAATGTCATGAGCTGCGGGCCCCCCTTTCAATTAGGTTTGGCCTGGCCTCTCACATCAGTACCCCTAATACCCCCCCTGATGGCGGCCCTGGGTAGCATGGGGGCCGTCAAACACCGCCGCCCGTGCGACCGATCACGCGCACCCGCAAACTCCCGCGCATGCGCACCGGCGACCGCCTGGAACCGCGCACCGAATTTTGAGGCAGATTTTGACCTGCCCACACTATCTTGCCGCGTTTTTTGCCTGCGGCGATTGAGGACAGCAGACAGAAAACGCAGCGAAAAATGCATTTTCTGCCTCCCATTGATTTCGATGGCAGGTCAGAGGCGGAACCGCGGCAAGAAAGGACGTGCTGCTTTTTCTTTTTTCCGCGACTGGCTCCCATTGATTTCAGATTAAATCAATGGGAGGCGGTTTTGGAAGTTGTTTGGTGCTGATTCTGACGCAGTGTCCGAGTCAATATCAAGGCCCAAAAACTCTGTGAACTGGGCCTTATTGTTAGGGCTTATTCAGACGAACGTGTAATACATCCGTGCAACGTGCGTGATTTTCATGCGCCTCGCACGGACCTATGTTACTCTATGGCGCCGTGCAGACTGTCAGTGATTTTCACGCAGCGCGAGTCCGCTGCGTAAAACTCACGACATGTCCGATATTTGTGCATTGTTCGCGCATCACGCACCCATTGAAGTCAATGGGTGCGTGAAAATCACGCCCAGCACTTCCGCAGCCGTATAAACTATGAATGAAAACAGAAAAGCACCACGTGCTACAAACATACAAACAGAGTGTCATAATGATGGCGGCTGCGGGAAAATCACGCAGCCGCGCATCATACGCTGCTGACACACGGAGCTGTTATGGACCTTTTGCAAGCGCAAAACGCCACGTTTTTGCGCGCGCAAAAAGCACACGCTTGTGTAAATCCGGCCTTAGGGTAGGAACACACTAGGCATGAACACTGCGGATTTTATGCAACACATTTTATTGTGGAAAATCCGCAGCGTATTACAGTCGCAGCAGAGTGGATGAGATTTGAACAAATCTCATCCACACGCTGCAAAAATAATGGACCTGCAGTGTGGCTTTTTGGCTTTTTAAGTCGCATGTCAATGTATATTCTGTGGAATCGCCGCTCCTCTGTTGCAGAAATGCTGCGGTTCTGCCGCAAAAATCACAAATGAGAAAAAAAAAAAAAGGCACTTTTTAAAATTTATAAAAAAGTTTAGACTTGCCCCGGCCGTAGTCCTGGTGACGCGATCCTCTATTCTTAGCGCAGCCCGGCCTCCTGTCATGACGTTTCATCCCATGTGACTGCTGCAGCGGTCACACGGTCTACAGCGTCATCCCAGGAGGCGGGGCTACGTTCAGAAGAGAGAGATGCGTCACTTAAACTACGGCCGGGGTAAGTCTAAACTTTTTTTTCCCTGCAGGATTCCCGCAGCGGACATGCCTCACGAAACCTGCGCCACTATTTGGTGCGGTTTTGCTGGCGGAATTCCCTGCGGCTACCGGGGCGGATAAGCTGTGTAGTTTTACTCAGCATATCCGCCTAGTGTGTCCCTTATGATGTCACTCCTGGAGCTGCTGCCGGTCTCTAAATAGGCAGTTGGTCCAGTAGAATTTGGAATTATTTTTTTTGTGAACCAGCTTAAAAAAATACAAAACTTTTGTGTTAGGGCCTGTTCACATCACTATTCGCTTCCGCTCCGGGGTTCCTTCTGAGGTTTCTGTCGGGTGAACCCCGCAACGGAAAGTGAAAGTGATAGCACAGCTTCGGTTTCCATCACCATTAGCGCAGTCGACTGCGCTATTGATTCCGTCAGAAAACCAGCCGGAATGGTGACGAACGGAAACCATTAGCGATGTTTCCGTCACCATTGAGATCAATGGTGACTGAAACGGAAGCTGTGCTGTCACTTTCACTTTCCGTTGCGGGGTTCACCCGACAGAAACCTCAGACGGAACCCCGGAGCGGAAGCGAACAGTGATGTGAACAGGCCCTAACACAAAAGTTTTGTATTTTTTTAAGCTGGTTCACAAAAAAAAATAATTCAAAATTCTACTGAACCAACTGCCTATTTAGAGACCGGCAGCAGCTCCAGGAGCGACATCATAAGGGACACACTAGGCGGATATGCTGAGTAAAACTACACAGCTTATCCGCCCCGGTAGCCGCAGGGAATTCTGCCAGCAAAACCGCACCAAATAGTGGCGCAGGTTTCGTGAGGCATGTCCGCTGCGTGAATCCTGCAGGGAAAAAAAAGTTTAGACTTGCCAGGGCCATAGTCCTGGTGACGCATCTCTCTCTTCTGAACGTAGCCCCGCCTCCTGGGATGACGCTGTAGACCGTGTGACCGCTGCAGCAGTCACATGGGATGAAACGTCATGACAGGAGGCCGGGCTGCGCTAAGAATAGAGGATCGCGTCACCAGGACTACGGCCGGGGTAAGTCTAAACTTTATCAATTTAAAAAAGTACCTTTTTTTTCTTCTCTTGTGTGATTTTTGCGGCAGAACCGCAGCATTTCCACAACAGAGGAGCAGCGATTCCACAGAATACATTGACACGCTGCGGCTTAAAAAGCCACACGGCAGGTCCATTATTTTTGCAGCGTGTGAATGAGATTTGTTCAAACCTCATCCACTCTGCTGCGACTGTAATACGCTACGGATTTTCCACAATAAAATGTGTTGCATAAAATCCGCAGTGTTCATGCCTAGTGTGTTCCTACCCTAAGGCCGGATTTACACAAGCGTGTGCTTTTTGCACGCGCAAAAAACGTGGCGTTTTGCGCATGCAAAAGGTCCATAACAGCTCCGTGTGTCAGCAGCGTATGATGCGCGGTTGCGTGATTTTCGCGCAGCCGCCATCATTATGACACTCTGTTTGTATGTTTGTAGCACGTGGTGCTTTTCTGTTTTCATTCATAGTTTATACGGCTGCGGAAGTGCTGGGCGTGATTTTCACGCACCCATTGACTTCAATGGGTGCGTGATGCGCGAACAATGCACCAATATAGGACATGTCGTGAGTTTTACGCAGCGGACACACGGACACACGCTGCGTGAAAATCACTGACAGTCTGCACGACCCCATAGAGTAACATAGGTCCGTGCGAGGCGCGTGAAAATCACACACGTTGCACGGATGTATTACACGTTCGTCTGAATAAGCCCTAACAATAAGGCCCAGTTCACAGAGTTTTTGGGCTTTGATATTGACTCGGACACTGCGTCAGAATCAGCACCAAACAACTTCCAAAACCGCCTCCCATTGATTTAATCTGAAATCAATGGGAGCCAGTTGCGGAAAAAAGAAAAAGCAGCACGTCCTTTCTTGCCGCGGTTCCGCCTCTGACCTCCCATCTAAATCAATGGGAGGCAGAAAATGCATTTTTCGCTGCGTTTTTTGTCTGCTGTCCTCAATCGCCGCGAGCAAAAAACGCAGCAAAAAAACGCGGCAAGATAGTGTGGGCAGGTCAAAATCTGCCTCAAAATTCTTTAAGGAATTTTGAGGCAGATTTTTTTTTGCCTGCAAAATACTGTGTGAACAGGGCCATACATAAACAGCACTTTGAGATAATTTACTCACTGTGTCAGAAGAGCTGCTCCCACTCCAGTCCTCTTCCGGCGATGTCTTCCAGGGGAGGTCTTCGGTCCAGACGTCCAGTCCTTCACCTCCAGCCAGGTTCCAGGTAAGTTTTGTCCATGTGTGTCCGCGGCTGCGCTTCGTTCGCGGGTGCGCGCGAGGCCGATCCCGGGTGCAAGCGCGGTCGATCGCGGGTGCGCGCGCGGGCGGTCTCCAGTGCGGGCGTTCGTGGATGCGCGCTCGCGAGTGCGCACGCGCGGGAGTTTCCTTGTGCGCACGATCGGGTGCGCGCGCGCGGGCGGACGGTTTGACGGCCCCCCATGACGAGGGGAGGGGGCCCGCAGCAGCAGCAGCTCACGACATTCTTTTGGTGAAAAAAACGGGCCCCATTGCAGGGGCCCGTTTTTTCCTACCAAAAGAATGTCGAGGCAGTTGCCGGGCCCCCCTTTCAATTAGGTTTGGCCGGGCCCCTCACACCACTACCCCTAATACCCCCCTGATGGCGGCCCTGCTACTAAGTATAAGACCAGTCTCATCACCCCATATAAAACTAACCATACAGAGATGTACAGTGTTGAACCCTGCTACATTGCTTCCGCAGTGTCCAACAGAGGAGGAAGATAGGTTACATGGATAGGTTATATGGTCAATGGGAGACTTGAGAGGGAATGCGATAAGTCACAGGAAACAGCAGACCATGAGTTTCCAACCTGGTGGGAAGTTGATTTCCCAGCACATTTGATTCCCCAGTACACAGGTCACCAACATAATTGTCTTGAATTAATGAAAATAGAGATGAAAACATTAGAAAATGTAACAGAGGATCCAATATCTAGTCCAGCTTTTGAGTTTCTTTTGTAGATAGTTCCAGGTACCACCATGAAGGATGCTACAAGTCAGGGTATATACTGTCACCACCGAAACAGAGGTAATAAAGTAACAACCACTCCCATCCTCTGTGTCAGCACAGGAGGTGGAGGTGAAGGTACTCGCTGAGGTGTGTAGACTGATTGAAGGTAAAACCGCAAATATATATATATACTGACTCTAGATATGCTTTTGGTATTGCACATGATTATGGCCTAATCTGGAGGAGCAGAGATTTTGCTGGATCCAGGGGTAAACCCATAATGTTGAGAGAGTGAGAGAACTGTTTGAGGCTCTGACACTGCCAAAGCAGGTAGGTATACGCGAAGTGCAAGCCCACACTAGAGAAACTACCCCCAAAGCGAGGGGACATAGACTTGCAGACGGGGCTGCAAAAGCTGCGGCTCTCATGTCCCTCATAGAGGAGGACGTAGTATTCTTGTCCCATAGACATGATAATATTAAGTAGACTACAAAGTTAAGCCACAAAAGAAATTGGACAGTGGCAGACAAAAGGTGCCAGTGACGGGGAGGATGGAATATGGAAGGTGGGTAACAGGATGTGCCTACCCAGAGTCCTCTTCCCCATGGTAACCCAACTAATGCAAAGACCAACGCATGTGTCAAGAGAAGGAATGTGTGCAATGGTGACCAAATGGTGGGTACCCCCTGGTTTCAGCAAGTGCTGCTGCCAGATTTGTCCAGAGATGCATGATATGTGTCTGCCATAACATAGGCAAAACTGTGCGGGTTGCAAAAAGGCATATGGTAAAGGCGGACTACCCATATCAGCGATTGCAGATTGACTCCGTTACCAAAGGTGGGACAGTATGAACATGTACCGATCTGTGTAGATCTGTTCTCCGGGTGGCCTGAGGCGTGGCCAGTAACAAGTGCCACAGCAAAAATAAAAGATGGCACTCAGAAGGGGTATGTAGATATGGGGTCCATGAGACAATAGAAAGTGATAGAGGAACTCACTTTACTGGAGAGGTACTCCAAGAAATCTTGCAGGTCCTGGGCATAGAGCAGCTTTTCAAACCCCTCATCTCCAGAGCAGTGGGAATTAGAAAGGTTTAATGGTACTTTGAAGTTAAAAATCCAGAAGGTCATGGCTGAAACCCATAAACCATGGACAGAGCGCCTGCCTATTGCACTCTGACCTCACCAGTTATGTGGGAGCTCTGAAAAAACTGATTACGCAGATGTATAAATATGTTTATCATTCCATTCCAGATCCTAAGTGAAAGGAGGACATTGTTTACAGCCAGGGGACTGGACGTGTTTAAAGAGACTAGAGCCGCACTGTGACGGTTCGTACCAAGTCCAGCTCACAACTTCCACATCCGTTAAATTGGAAGGAAAGAACTTGGACACACGCCAGTCACTGCTGAAAGGTCCTCAATCACGATGTTGAACTATGGGTCTCGTCAAGCTCCAGCTGACCTACATCTTCTCTGTCATCTCTACTTTACCTATTGTCTAAATCATGAGCTAGAAGAAGAGTTTAAAGACAAGTTTATCAAACATCAAGTGATATCAGCATTGACTAACTTGCTGGACTGCTATATTTGTCTCCATTCAAAAACGATGCCATATCTGAAGATAGATGAAGTTATTGCCTTGGCCTTGCGGTCCCATCTCTTTTCTCTAGCGCTTAACCCTAAGGGTATGTTCACACACACTATTTACGGATGTAATTCAGGCGTTTTACGCCTGGAATTACGGCCGAAAATACTGCTTGAAAGCGTCGGCAAACATCTGCCCATTCATTTGAATGGGTTTTACGATGTACTGTGCAGACGGTCATTTTTTTTACGCGCCACTGTCAGAAGACGGTGCATAAAAAATGTGACCGCGTCAAAGAAGTGCATGTCACTTCTTGGGACGTAATTGTAGCCGTTTTCCATTGACTCCATAGAAAAACAGCTCCAATTACGTCCGTAATGAACGCTGCGAAAAACGCCTGCACATGCCATTACGTCTGAAATTCAGGAGCTATTTTCGCCCGAATTGTGAAACCTGTATTTCCCTAAATCTTCAGGTGTGTACAGTATGTAACGCTGTACGCTCACCTATTGCTAGACATGTATACTGAGTACCCATCTCAAGGTGAATGGCATAAAAAGATGCCCTGATTCAGGGGAACTGATCAGAACGTAATCTCGGATGGATATTCTAATACATGGCTAAGCAAATTTATGTTCAAAAGGAGGGAATTGTCAAAAATATTTTACTATCTTTATATGTGTGAACCTAAATTGCTTCACATGGATGGACAGTTGTCACTAAAACTCAAAGATCTGCTGACAGCAGCCTACAGGGGTGATGGCTATTCTATTCCAAGACGTTTGGTTTATGGCTTTGCATTTCAGCTGTTACAAAGGCAACGTGAGATAACGTGATGACATTGTATTTCTTATGGCTAAAGATATGTACTAAAGAGGAGATGGGAAGACTGGACATTACCATATGTAGAATGTTTATGTGCAAGTATGAGGGTACTACCTACTCTCATTTTCTTATAAATAAAGATGGATCCACCCCTAGGGCAGACACTGTTTGAACACTGACGCTGCGTGTCATGGTCTCTCTCTGGCCGGCCTCTCTCTGATCCACCATTGAGAGAGCATTCACTAATTTGGAACTCATAGACAAATGCAGATAATGTCCAACGTTAACGGACAATGCAAATTTCTGCAGCGACACTAACAACACACTATCTCAAGCGTTTACAATATCAAACAGTACAGACAGGGGTGCCCCCTTTCCCTGATTTTCTTTACCCTATCTATTAAACCATTAGCAGAAATACGACCAATACTAGAATAAAACGTATTTGTATAGACGAAAAAAAGGAACATAAAATAACCTTGTTTGCAGATGACATTATTTTATGTCACACCTTTCCTGTCCAATCTTTGAATAAGGTCTTTGATGTAATGAATAACTTTAGCATTGTATCTTATTATAAGATTAACCAAACAAAGTCACAAATTCTTCCCATACATGTTTCACCACAGGATCTCTATACTTTGAAGACCAGGCATTATCTTGATTGGCAAACTCTGGAAATCAACTACTTTGGCATACACATCCTACTAAGAGATTATATGAGCAGAACTTTCCAAACCTCATATCAGGACTAACAAAAGGTATGCAATATTATTATTTTTTTTTTATTATTATTATTATTTTTTTATTATTTTGGAATATGTAAACCATTTATAATATATATATATATATATATATATATATATATATATGTATATATATATATATACACACACATGTATATATACATACACATTGCTAATACATACGACATAAATATGACAACTGCCTGTATATATAACAATCTGTACATCTCATGGAAATATATACTAGAGACCAAAGAAAGTAGAATAGACAGAATATATATATATATATATATATATATATATATGTATATATATATATATATATATATATATATATATATATACAAAAATATGACATAAAAAAATATATAAACAGTTAAACCACCCTGCCCATTTCTTATACAGATCTTTTATGTGGAAAGCATGATTCTCGTTTTGAGTAATTTCATAGGAGTAGTACTAATTGACTATTTATTACACTAGTTGTATCAAGCTGAATTTTTGACTTCCATTTATAAGCCACCCCAGTTCCTGCAGTAGTCAAAATTCGATTGGTCACCCATCTAAAGGTCGATGGGATAGCTTCAGAGGAGAGGTCGAACAATGCCAATTCAGGTAGAGGGTGAATTTCCTTAGAACAAATGCAGGTCAACAGGTCAAAATTATCCTGCCAAAACTTTTTTATATTCGGACATTTCCACCACACATGAAATAAATCCCCTCTCTCACCACAGCCACGCCAGTATACATCTGACTCCGAAGCTTAGAATCTGGCTAATTTAGCTGGCGTAATTGTATTTTACCTATTAACTCTATAAGATTGCTTTGTGCCAGTTATGTAGTAAAAAAAACTTTACCCAGGTCCTTTTCCCAGCTAATTATGTAATTTAGTTTTTTATTACTATATAATGATAAAATATCAGAGTATACAATAGATAGACCTAATTTTGTAGTGACTGAAGAGACAATGTATTTGTGTGTACTTTGGAGCCTTTCTTCCAGTGTATCTATTCTTTCAATGAGACCACAATTGGTGCAAACCTATTTATGTGGATATACTGAAAGAAGGCTGTGCTAGAAAGTTTATATGTATCTACAAGCTGATATAAAGAACTTAATTCGCATCTGGGTACATAGGTCCTTTAATGTAGGGGCTCTCCACCCAGACCACGATTTTACATTAAAGTCTCTGATTAAATCTTTAAAGTAAATCAGCTTAAAATCAGAAAGACAAATTTTGAATAGTTTATTATCGACTATAATCTTATTCCATGTCACAGCACGGGGTGTGGACCCACTGGGGCGTAGCGGGGTAGCAGATGGCCAACAAGGTACAAAACAATGTCTATATTCAGAACGGGTACCTGAGGCAATGTGGACAGTAGCGGAAGCACAACTTGACTTTTACAGCGGTTGGCACCGTGGACCTTTTTTAAGGTTTTAAATGCGACTTCCGCCTCTGGAGTCCATACATTGGCATTCATACCTTTTTTTAGTGAGGGTGGAGATGGGGAAAAGAAGTTAGGAATGAACAGTCTGTAGAAGTTGGCGAATCCCAGGAAGCGTTGTATGGCCCTTAAGCCTTGGGGACGTGGCCACTCCAGAACAGCCTTGACCTTCTCAGGGTCCATCTTGAGACCCTGATCAGAGATGATATAGCCCAGGAAGGGTAGAGACATCTCTTGGAACACGCACTTCTCCAACTTGGCGTAAAGATGATTCTCCCTTAATCGAAGCAACACCTAGCGGACATGGCCCTGATGAGTCACAAGATCTGGGGAAAAAAAATCAAGATATCATCGAGATACACCACAACACAAACATAAAGGAGATCACGAAAAATGTAATTGACAAATTCTTGAAATACTGCGGGGGCATTACACAGGCCGAAGGGCATGACCAAATATCCATCACGTGTGTTAAATGCAGTCTTCCACTCGTCACCCTGACGGATCCGGATTAAATTGTAAGCCCCCCGCAGGTCTAGCTTGGAAAAAAATTTCGCCCCCCCCCCCGTATGCTATCAAAGAGTTCCAAAATCAGCGGCAATGGGTACCTGTTCTTCACCGTGATCTGGTTGAGGCCTCGGTAGTCAATGCAGGGTCGAAGGGATCCATCCTTCTTTTTGACAAAGAAAAACCCGACTTTTGTATGAAGCCCCTCTCTAGATTCTCCTTAATGTAGGCCGACATAGACTGGGTCTCTGGCAAGGAGAGAGGGTATACTCTACCGTGAGGAGGGGACAAATCAGGAACCAGGTTGATAGGACAATCATATGCTCGATGTGGTGGCAATGTCTCCGCTTCCTTTTTGTTGAAGACATCAGCAAACTGAGAGCAACAAGGGCGCAACACTGCCAATGACTGATGCGGAGAAGGCTGGGACGGATGGACATGCACCAGACAGCGGTCGAGACACTTGGGAACCCACTGGAGAACCTCTCCGGAGTTCCAATCCAGGACTGGGGCGTGTAGACTGAGCCAAGGCAAACCCAGCAGCATGGGGTTGACGGCCTTGGACAGGACATACAGGGAGATGAGCTCAGAATGAAGAGCTCCCACTTGAAGTTTTAATGGCTTGGTGACAGACAATACTGGGTCAGGCAAAGGCAGTCCATCTACCGTGGCAACGATCATCGGTCTCTCCAGCAAAACAGTCGGCAATTGAAGAAGATTCACAAGGTCTTGGCAGATGAAATTGGCTGCGGAGCCAGAGTCCAGGTAGGCCGAGACTGGATGAGGTCTTTCGCCAGCGACGATGGTCACAGGAATAAACAGTTTGGAGGAGAGTTCTCTATTAAACGCCGTAGCGCCCAGGGTTGTCTCTCCAACCAATCCCAGGTGTTGAGGTTTCTTTGGCCTCTGGGAACACAGACGCACTACATGGTCAGTGGGGCCGCAATATAGACAGAGTCCTGCGCTGTTTTTCTTGAAAGGACAATTTAAGCCGTCCACCTTCATCGGAACCTCCGGCGCAGCAGAAGGACAAGGCAAGAGGGGTAGCTGGAAGTTGGGCACCAGTCTAGGAAGCCGTCTCTCCTGTAGAATCTCTTGGGATCCCTCCCTGAGCCTTATGTCCACACGGGTAGCCAGTGGAATCAATTCGTCCAAGGCAGCTGGGAGATCTCGAACAGCAAGTTCGTCCTTGATCTCGGGCGATAGGCCATGCCAGAAGTATGCTTCCAAGGCCTCATTGTTCCAGGACAATTCTCCTGTCAGAGTGCGGAACTGGGCGTCCTCCTGACACAGGTTAAAGATAGCAGTGGCTGCCTACGAGACTTGTCCAGGCTCTTCAAATACGGAACGGAACAACCGCACGAACCCCTGGAGGTCTCGGGTCACAGGTCCCTGTTGTTCCCAGATTGGATTCGCCCATGCCAGGGCCTTGCCGGCAAGTAGAGATATAATGAAGGCGATCCTGGCTCCGGGGAATGCTCGGGCGTGCAGAGTGAAGTGGATTTAGCATTGATTCAGAAACCCCCTGCATGAACTTGCGTCTCCATGGAACCGAGGTGGCAATGGCAGCGAGAACCGAGGGTCCAAACTGGGACTGCCAGGAGGTGTAGCAGGAGGGTCAATCAGAGGAGCTTGAATAGGAGCGGTGAAGGAAGTAGCTAGCGACCCTAGATTCTGTGCCATGGAGTCTACTGCCACAAAGAGTTGATTCTGTCGTGCTTGCAGATCCTGCAGGTCCATCTGCATAGCTTGGGAGGATGACAGGCCCTTGACTTGGCTAGCGGGGTCCATGGTCTGAGCGTACTGTCACGGCGCGGGGTGTGGACCCACTGGGCCGTACCGCGTAGCGGGGTAGCAGCTGGCCAACAAGGTACAAAACAATGTCTATAGTTCAGAACGGGTACCTGAGGCAATGTAAACAGTAGCGGAAGCACGACTTGACTTTCACAGCGGGTGGCACCGTGGATGCAGCGGAAGACACGACTTGACTTTCTCAGCAGGTGGCACCGTGGATGCAGCGGAAGACACGACTTGACTTTATCAGCAGGTGATACCGTGGATGCAGCGGAAGACACAACTTGACTTTATCAGCAGGTACGATAGCACGGGATACAGGGTACAGGCAACAAGAACGGGCAACACTGGGAACTAGGAAACACTGGGAGACCATTTGCAAGACAAACTTAGGTAAACAACAACGCTTAGACGAGTAACAAGTGTGCAGAGCCCCTTATTATAGTCCAGCAGCCATTTGGGCTAATTATTGATGGGTGACAGCTGGACGCGTACTGGCCCTTTAAGGCCGTGCACGCGCGGGCGCCCACGCCCTGCGGGAAACAGTCGTGGACTCGGAAGTGAGTGCCGGCGTCTCCCTGGAGGGAGCTGACGCCGCGAAGACAGATGTGTGTTGTATGAAGACCCAGTAAATTATGTATAAAAAGAGTTATCCGTTTGTCTTAGTTCTGTAAGGTTTCCGTTTTTTTGCGGAAACAATAGCATAGTCCACTGCGCTATTGTTTCCGCAAAAAAAAACAGAAATCTTACAGAATGGAGACAAACGGAAACGATTTGCAATGGAATTATTACCATTGAAATCAATGGTAATGCAAACGGAAACTATGGTTTTCGTTTGGCTTTCCATTCACGGGTTCCCCTGATGGAAAGGTGTAACGAAACCCATGAACAGAAGGCCGACGCAGATGTGAACGAGGCTTTAAAACGTTATCTCAAATGTAATATGACAATATGTTGAGTGATTTCCTTATATCTGATACTTCTGTTTGTTCTGTTTTGTACTGTGTTTTAACATGTAAAACCATAAAAACTTTAGATTTAAAAAGACAACATACCCATTTTCCTAAGAATCACCTCTTCATGGCTGCCAGCACAAAAATACAACACAAGAGCTGCCCCCTCCTTCGAGGTTAACCGTACGCTATGATGAAGACCATTTTCATTAGTTTTTTTCTGATTGTTGTCAGAGATGTACCCATGAGCAGTAAGTTAGTTACTAGAACATTGCGATTGCCAGATATGTATGTAATAGAAGTCAATGCAAATCTCGACATAAAAACAAGCCACTCACTATTCACACTGTTACACTATTCTATAGTGAAATAGATGGCATCATTTTCTTGTCCACAATTTGGACAATGAAGTCACACATGATCTGCTTCCTTTTAATGGGGCTCTGTACTAAGAAGTAAATGGTGACTACAATGGTAACTAATAAATCAGCAAACCAAGGTAAGTATAGAAGAAACTATGGTGTTATTCCTGCTGGTTTCCTTTCCTGAAATTGAAAGCACATTAGGTAAACTTATTAAAGATAGTACATAAATACCACTACATAAATACCATTGGCTAAATTGTCAGCAAATGTAAAATATGACAACTTTTTCGTATTTTCCCTTGTCAAGCTGGTTTTACTATTCAGTGTAAAATTATATATTGCTATTGAAAGCCATCAACAAGCAGGCTGTTGTTTGATCTTAGGTTTTTGGTTTGTTTTAAATCATAGTTATGGCTTAAGTAAATAGCCATGACAACTCAGGTCATGACACATGAATATCTGACACTCATTTACACATGATCATTAGAACAGTCTCAATAATGTACCAATACATGATACCCACTGTAATGCCCGCGGTCGCTGACTGCCGGCATTCCCCTCTTATCAGCAGCCGCGACCGCAGGACTGTGAATCCCCGCCAGCGTCTCCCTTCCCAGGGACGCCGGTGTGCTCTGCTCTCTTCCTCCTCCTCTCTCGGACTGTGCCCGCAGGGTGCGTGCGCACGCTAGTGCTTGTTCCTAAAGGGCCAGCGCGCACCAGTAAAAGGGTCCCCAGCCTATCCCTGGAAACCCTGGATTATTTAAGAAACCCTGCCCACTAGCCCAGTGCCTGAGCAATGTTGTTACTAACCCAGTGTTAGTCTGTGAAGGTTCTGTTGCCTGAAACCCGTGTCCGTGACAAGTCCTGAGTCCAGTGTATGTGACCAGTCCTGTATCCGTGTCAAGTCCTGTATCCTGACTCCAGCGTTCGTGACAAGTCCTGTATCTGTTTCAAGTCCTGTGTCCTGAGTCCAGTGTCCGTGACAAGTCCTGCATCCGTGTCAATTCCTGTGTGCTGAGTCCAGTGTCCGTGACCAGTCCTATATCCGTGTCAAGTCCTGTATAGTTACTCCAGTGTCTGTGGCCAGTCCTGTATCAGTGTCAAGTCCCGTATCATGAGTCCAGTGTCTGTGACCAGTCCTGTATCCGTGTCAAGTTCTGTGTCCTGAGTCCAGTGACCGTGACTAGTCCAGCTTTCAGCTATCCGGCACAAGCCTGCTTCCAGCTTTCCGGCACGAGCCGGCTTCCAGCTATCCGGCACAAGCCAGCTTCCAGCTTTTTGGCACAAGCCTGCTTCCAGTAATCCAGCACAAGCCATCTTCCAGCTATCCGGCACAAGCCTGCTTCCAGTAATCAAGCACAAGCCAGCTTCCAGCTATCCGGCACAAGCCTGCTTCCAGTAATCTGGCTCCAGCCTGCCTCCAATACCTGCGATTGGACTGTGTCCAGCCTACCACCAAGGTACCATCTACCTGTGACTGTTTTATTTCTGTCTGGCCAGTGAGTTCACATCACCAATGGTCGTCACACCCACACTGGGTATTCATGTGACATTCATGTCAGCCGAGTAGTGCAGACAGTGATCGCTTATTTACCAGTTTGTAGTTTTCAATAGGCAGATTTCAATTATCTGTGGAGCAGTCTGCATTATTTTATGTATGAGCTTCTCAACAATTCAGTGATGTATCCCATAATAATAATCTTTATTTATATAGCCCCAACCTATTCTGCAGCACTTTAATCCCTTAACGCCCTGTGAAATACTATTACGTTCTGGGCATTGGCCTGTTAACGCGAACTGACGTACTATTATGTCATTGCGTTAACAGGCTACTGTGACACGTCTGCAGGCACAGTTTTAAAGGAGTGATAGCTTAACGCTATCACTGCTTCAAGGCCAGGACCGAAGCTAGCCTCCGATCTGGCCGATTAACCCCTTAGATGCAGCGCTCAAAAGCGAGCGTTGCATCTATGGTGTTTACAAGCAGATCGGAATCCCACGGTACAGTCGCGGGGTTCCGATGACTGATCAGACAGACCGGAGGCCTAACAATGGCCTCATGTCTGCCAAGTAAAAAAGCCTGCTAGGTCCCGCCCAGAGACGGGGCCTAAAAGGCTTCCGGCCACAAAAGGAAGATGGCGCAGGCTCAGAAGCTGAGCCTGCGACATCAGTCGTGGGTGTCAGTCTGCCGCGCTCAAAAGCGATTGCGGCATCTTAGTGGTTTGTAGCGATCGGCATCGACACTATGTGCAGAGGCGTAGCTAGGTTCTCCAGCACCCGGGGCAAAGATTCCGTTTGGCGCCCCCCCCCCAACCTCTTTACCGACATCTCCTTACCCCTTGCCATGTTTGTTTTCTCTACCAATCGACGTGTCATTTCTTTTCCACATTTCTTTTTATGTAAAACATTTGTACATTTTACAAGCAATATAGTTCTATACACAACACCAGAATAGTGCTCAGTACATAAATACAGCCCCAGAACCAAGCTCAGTACATATATACAGCACCAGCACAAATACAGCTCAATTTAGTGCAACCCCTGACGTATAGATTCACAATAAATTGTTTCCAGCTCCCAGCATGGCCCGAACAACAGTAAGGATATGCTGGGAGATGCTGTTTCACAAATAAATAAATCATATCAAAATCATACCACCCATCATCTGGCTGCAGATCATACAGTGACTACAGTACTGATTAGAGGCAGAATGAACATTTACATTAAGTGACTCACCGGTGACGTCTCAGATTCTAGTTCTTTTTTTTCCCTCCAGTCCAGACATCTATGAGGACTTCAGCTTCTCACTTTTCCTACATTTCTACACCTATAAACAAAGATAAAGTTCTCATTATACCACATACTATGCCTCTAAATATAATAGCATACCATACACCATACACTGCGTCTCACACACACACACACACACACACACACACACACACACACACACACACACACCGTGCCCACTGTAGATAGAGCCCCCTGTAGATAGTGCCCCCATATAGCCCACCCCTGTATAGTGTCCCACATATAGCTCCCCCTATAGTGCTCTACAGATAGCCCACCCCTGTATATAGCCCCCTGTAGATATAGCTCACCCCTGTATATAGTGCTCCACGTATAGCCCAACCCTGTATATAGCCCCCCTGTAGATATAGCCCACCCCTGTATATAGTGCTCCACAAATAGCCCACCCCTGTATATAGCCCCCTGTAGATATAGCCCACCCCTATATATAGTGCTCCACAGATAGCCCACCCCTGTACATAGCTCCCCTGTAGATATAGCCCACCCCTGTATATAGTGCTCCACATATAGCCCACCCCAGTATATAGCCCCCCCCTGTAGATAGAGCCCCACCATAGAAAAAGCCCCCCTGGTAGATAAAGCCCCCCCACGTAGGTAAAGCCCCCCTGTAGATAATGCCACCCCCATAGATAATGTCACACACTTTTTTATTATGATAAAATAACAAACTATTCAAACTCACCTTAATCCCGTTCCGACGCCGTCCGGCAGCAATAGAGACCTGCTCTCTTCTGCGCAGGTCTCCTGGGGTTGAACGCTTCCCTGTCAATCAGGAAAGTATCGCGCCGCCTCACTCGTAGAAAGGCGCTGAATGGCCGGCAGTGGCGGATTAAGTAGAACATAGGCCGTGTGCTGTTCCACAAACTTGGGTCCCCCTTCCCCACCGCCGCTCCACAGTGTCTATAGTGAACACCACGTTTTTGTGTGAGCATTGACAAATGGTTGTTCCGATTCCCCTTGTCAAAGGGCTGTGTCCCTACATACAGACAGTCTCCCACCATTGCTGACAGTATCACACTGTGTAGGGACACATCCTCCTGACAATGGGAATGGTAACACACATTTGTCTATTAGCTCTGGGTACACAGAGATATGTAGAATACAAGGATTACCTGCAACAGACATGTCAGGAGAGGAGATCCCCTATAGATCCAGTGACGTCTTCTCTGATGGGAGCTGTTTTCTTTTCTTCTCCATCTGACGCAGACCGTTATGGCGACTTCTCCTGATGAGACATCTTTGCCCATCACTTCTGCAGCCATTTCCAGCCCGTATAGAAACACACAAATTTAGACACCAAGGCCCAGGACCATACATTAAAGGGGTTGTCCGGGCACGGACCGTTTTTTATACTGATGACCTATCGATGTGACCGGACAATTCCTTTTACTTAGACTAATAAATTTGGACCACAGACTAGATTATAGAATACATACAGACCCAGACCTTCTAAACTAGTGCAGTCCCCAGACCAGACCCCCTAAACAAATACAGACCCCATCACAAGCACCCTGAATAAATACAGACCTCAGACCGGATCCCTTAATACAGACACCAGACCTGACCCCCTACACGAATAATGACCTCAGACCTGACTTCCTTAATACAGACCTCAGACCAGACCACCTAAACGAATACAGATCCCTAAATAAAGACCCCAAAACTAATACAGACCCCTAAATACAGACCCCATAAACGAATACAGACCCCAGACCACACCCCTAAATACAGACCCCCTAAATACAGACACCAGACCTCAAACTAATACAGACCTCCTAAATACAGACCCCAGACCAGACCCCCTATTCTAATAGAGACCCCTAACCTAATACAGACCCTAGAACAGGCCCCCTAAATGCAGACCCCCTAAATACAGACCCCACACCAGACTCCCTAAATACAGTCTCCCTAAATACAGACCCATTAAACAAATCAATCACCTTATACTTACATAGTCAGTCTTCTCTGTGGAGTCTTGCTGCTGCTGCTGCTGCTGCTCGAGCTCCTGCGGTCATGTGACCAGCAGGTCTCTAAGCAATAGTAAGAACTTCAGAGATAAGGTCATGTGACCTTATGTCTAAAGGTTCTTTTGCAGGACATACACATTTCAGTTTCGTTGTGGTTTTTGCAGCGATTCGCGGCAAAATTGCGACAACACTACAATGTACCCTGATAATTATAGTGCAGGAGGGGGTGGCGCTGGCGCCCCCCTCTAAGTTGCGCCCGGGGCACATGCCCCATCTGCCCCCCCTAGCTACGCCCCTGCTATGTGACACGACACAATGGCCTGCTGGTCTACTACGTACGATAGTCTATTAGCCTATTAGAGAATAGAAAACATTGTCAGAATTGCTGGTTCTTGGTCACCTTGCTTGCCAAAAAAACAATAAAAAGTGATCAAAAAAATTGCATCTACCCAAAACTGTACCAATGAAAACTACAGATTGTCCCGCAAAAAATAAGCCCTCACACAGCTCCGTTGGCGAAAAAATAAAAAAGTTCTGGCTCTCAGAATATGGCGACACAAAATGTGCAGAGTGTCCAAAAGCGGATAAGATTGGGCACCATTTATCTTTGCGACACTGGCCACATATCTATGAATTATTTGTTTAACACATTATTACCCCCTTATTATGCCCTGATGTACTCCGCACAAATTACATATGCCCCCACATTATAAACTGAAATACAAGTAAAACCCCAAACAGAATAACTGCCAAGCAAAAGCTGCGCTCCAAAAGCCAAATGGCGCTCCTTCCCTTCTGAACCCTACAGTGTGCCCAAACAGCAGTTTGCGTCTTCATATATGGCATCGCCATACCCGGGAGAACCCGCTTAGCAGTTTATGAGGTGTGTGTCTTCGGTGCCATAAATTGGACATAACATATTGTGCACTAAAATGACATCAGCGGAAAATTGCAATTTTCACTTTGCACCATCCTCTGCGCATTAATTACTAATGAATAAAAAAACACCTGAGGGTTCAAAATGCTCACTACACTCCTTAAAATACCTCAAGGGGTTTAGTTTCCAAAATAGTGGTCACTACTTGGGGGTTTGTTTTACTATTTGACCTCAGAGCCCTGCAATTGTGGGCCAATGCTGTGAAAATCACCAAAATAGGCTTCAAATGCGCATGTTGCTCTTCACTTCCGAGCCCTGTCATATGTCCAGGCAAATGATAAATGCCTTGAGGGGTGTAGTTTCCAAAATGGGGTCACTTCTTGGGGGCTTCCACTGTACTCCGGTACCTTAGGGTTTTGCAAATGCGACATGGCGCCCAAGAACCAATCCAGCAAAATCTGCATGCCAAATAGTGCTCCTGCCTTTCTGAGCCCTGACGTGTGTCCAAACAGCAGTTTATGACCACATGTGGGGTATTTCCGAAATCGGGAGAAATTGCTTTACAAATGTTGGGTTGGTTTTTCTCCTTTATCCCTTGTCAAAATGAAAAAATTCAACTTTTTAGTGGAAAAAATGTTGATATTCATGTTTATGGTCTAATTCCAATAAATTCTGCAAAAGACCAGTGGAGTCTAAATGCTCACTATACCCCTAGATAGATTCCCTAAGGGGTGTAGTTTCCTAAATGGGGTCACTTTTGGGGGGTTCCTACTGTTTTGGCCCCACAGGCGCTTTGCATATGTGGCATGGCACCCAAAAACCATTCCAGCTAAATTTAAGCTCCAAATTGTGCTCCTTACGTTTTGAGCCCTGTCGTGTGTCTATACAGCCGTTTATGACCACATATAGGGTATTGCTGTAATCAGGAGAAATTGATTTTCAAATGCTGCAGTGCTTTTTCTCATTTATTCCTTGTAAAAATTGAAAATGTCCACGTTTTATCGTAAAAAATGTAGCTTTTCAATTTCATGGCCTACTTCCACTAAATTCAGCATAAAACCTGTGGGTCCAAATGCTCACTATAACCTTCGATAAATTCCTTCAGGGGTGCAGTTTCCCAAATGAGGTCACTTTTGGGGGGTTTCCACTGATTTGGTCCCGCAGGAACTTTGCAAATGTGACATGGCGCGGCAAACCATTCCAGCTAAATTTCAGCTCCAAAAGCCAAATGTTGCTCTTTCCATTCTAAGCCCTGCCGTGGGTCCAAACAGCAGTTTATTACCACATATGGGGTATGCTGTATTCAGAACAGGTTGCTTTACAAATGTTGGGGTGCGTTTTCTCCTTTATTTATTGTGAAAATGGAAAAATCTGAGCTAAAACGTCATTTTATTAGAAAAAACTTATATTTTCATTTTCACGGCCTAATTCCACTAAAGTCAGCAAAAAAACTGTGGGGACAAAATGCTCACTATACCCCTTGATAAATTCCTTGAGGGGTGTAGTTTCTCAAATGGGGTCACTTTTGGGGTGTTTCCACTGATTTAGTTCTTCAGCGGCTTTGCAAATGTGAGATGGCACCCGAAAACCATTGCAGCAAAATTTGAGCTCCAAAAGCCAAATGGTGCTCCTTCCCTTCTGAGCCCTGCCGTGTATCCAAACACCAGTTTATTACCACATATGGGGCATTGCCTTAATCTGGAGAAATTTATTTTAAAATGTTGGGGTGTTTTTTTGTCCTTTATGCCTTGTAAAAATTGAAAATTTCTACGTTTTATTGAAAAAAAAATTAGATTTTCATTTTCACGGCCTTAATCCACTAAATTCAGCAAAAAAACTGTGTGTCAAAATGCCCATTATACCCCTTGATAAATTTCTCGAGGGGTGTAGTTTGCCAAATGGTGTCTTTTTGTGGGTGTTTCCACTGTTTTGGCCCGACAAGACCAATTCAAACCTGACATGGTGCTTAAAATATATTCTAATAAAAAGAAGGTCCCAGAATCCTCTAGTTGCTCTTTTGCTTCTGAGGCCTGTGCTTCAGTAAATTACCACACTAGGGCCACATATTGGGTATTTCTAAAAACTGCAGAATCTGGGCAATAAATATTGAGTTGTGTTTCTCTGGTAAAACCTTCTGTGTTACAGGGGAAAAAAAAGGACTAAAAATTAATTTCTGCAAGAAAAAAATAAAATTGTCAATTTCACCCCTACCTTGCTTTAATTCTTGTGAAACGCCTAAAGGTTTAATAAACTTTCTAAATGCTGTTTTGAATACGTTGAGGGGTGCAGTTTTTAAAATGGAGTTAATTATGGGGGTTTTTATTGTATGGGCCCCTCAAAACCACTTCACAACTGAGCTGGTCCCTGTAAAAATAGCCTTTTGAAATTTTCCTGAAAATGTGAGAAATTCCTGCTAAAGTTCTAAGCCTTGTAACATCCTAGAAAAATAAAAGGATGTTCAAAAAACTATGCCAATCTAAAGTAGACATATGGGAAATGCTAATTAGCAACTATTTTGTATGGTATAACTGCCTGTCTCACAAGCAGATACATTTAAATTGAGAAAAATTCAATTTTTTTTTAATTTTTTGCTAAATTTTGGTGTTTTTCACAATTAAATATTAAATGTATCGACCAAATTTTAGCAGTAACATAAAGTCCAATGTGTCACGAGAAACCAATCTTAGAATCGCTTGGATAGGTAAAAGCATTCCAAAGTTATTACCACATAAAGTGACACATGTCAGATTAGAAAAATGGGGCTGCGTCCTGAACGTGACAACTAGTCCACGTCCTTAAAGGAACAGTGTCACCACAATTTTTTTTTTAATATGTTAAAGATGTTAGTGCTTTATTAAAAACGTTTGGATTAATTTGTGTGTTTGTGTGTTACTTTTTTTTATTTTTACACTTTTTCTTCCCTATGGGGGCTGCCATTTTTTTTTCCATTTCTGTATGTGTCGATTAACGACACATACAGACATGGAATACGGCAGCTCCAGTCCCATAGGGACTGCGAACGGGGCCCGTTCCATCCACTATCATGTACGCCGCTGTGTGGGAACGGCGCATGCGCCGCTCCCACACAGTTCAATTTGAAATACGCGCCGTCCGGCGCCATTTTCCTGTGGACCGAAAGTCGCGGCCGGACAGTAATATTACTACTTCCGGTCGCGGCTTCCGGACTTGTGCACATGGAGCAGCGGCAGCAGACGGAGCGGATGGACCGGAGGGAGCGGCGGCGAATGGAGCAGGTAAGGGATTTCTATGTATGTTTGTGTTTCAGTGTGTGTTTACTACTGTATGTTAACCTACTACACTGTGTGTTAGCTCAAAAAATGGCGACACACAGTATAGGAGGTTAGACGTTCAATCCCCTCGTTTATCCCGGCACTAGCCAGGATAAAGGAGAGGGGAATTCTCAGAGCTCACTAGAGCGAGGGATTTTTACCCAATTTTGCAGCATAAAGCAATGTGGTTGCTTTACCACATGCAATGCTGCAATTTTGGGAATGGCTCCATCTAGTGACCAGCAATGGAAAATATTATAGAATCCAATTGAATCCAATTTATAATATTTTCTGACTCGTGAAAAAAATAAATTAAATTAGAACAATGTTTAATCACCTACACACTAATTGTTTAACTAAAAAAAAAAAAACATGTTTTGCTGGCAACACATTCCCTTTAAGGGAACATGAATAAATTCAGAGGGAACATGTACAGACAATATGAGACATTATATAGTGACAAAACTAATTAACACTTCAAACAAGAGGAGTGAGGTCCCTGCTTGCAAGAGCTTACAATCTATCAGGAAATAGGGGGACAAGATTTAAAAAATATTATACACATTAAAGCTACATGAGCCAGTCATCAGCCAGTATGTGTATGACAGACATGAAGTACATTAGGGTGCAATGAGTGTGGGGGATACTGCTAAATAAAGGGGTTCTGATGACTAATTTAAAAGGGGGGCCAGGGAAAGGAGTCATTATGGAATGTTATATGCCTGTCTGAAAAGATGTGTTCTAGGGCACGCTTAAAACTGTGGATGTTGGAAATTGATCTGATTGTCAAGAACAGCTGCAGCAATGGGAAAAATCTTGTAGACGGGAGTGGGGGTGTTCGGATTATGGAGAATGTTAATCTTAGATCATAAGGTGAATTTACTGCCTGGATAGAACGATTAAAATGAATTTTAATAAATAATTGTTAAAAAATGGGCTCTCATAGCCAAATTACAACAGGCTCAGTCAGGTGGTCAGCAGCAGAGACAGGTCTATTGCAGTGATAAGTAAAATTCACCCTTAGACCAGTCTCTCCTATTATTTTATAAACGCTGATCCCAGCTTGCTGAATATATCTTGCGCTCATCCGCGCTAATCCAACGCGTTTCTGCACCACTGATATCTGTGGGGCATCATCAGGGATTAATTGTTAAATTGTTATTTCAATTGTGAACACATCAGACCCACACTTAGAGGTGGTGCTATTTATAGGATAATCTTACAAAAAGAGGCACAATGGATCTTTCGGTTGCGAACCATGAGTCCCCTGGGCCTTAATGAACAAATTTCATATGCATGTTTTCTATGACATTATGAGGGTGAACTATATATGTGACCTTATTTATTACATCAGTAATGCCTCTAAGATTTATCACTATGTCCCTGATCAATTAATTCTTAAATTTGGATTTTTTTGCCTTATATGTCAATTTAGCACCCCTATTGATATAGATTGCTTTTGAGGTGTTATATCTGTTCATTGTGCATTTAAGAAACTCTGCAGGTTTCCATGACAATTGGACGCCCACACGTCTGTGATATTCTAGATGCTAGTATGGGGTAACTCCTGGGCTAACTGACCGATCGATTCTCATCTAATAGCACCTTACACTATGTGAGGCTTCAAGAGCAGTGATACTTTGTATATGGTGTGTTCAAATACATAGTACTATATCCCTGTAATGTTGACATATCCGCTTTCCGAATCTCTAAGGTTACTAGGGACGCAGTGCGTCCTAACTATTCCTGATCAGCTGCCGAGACAAGGGGGCGCGCCGCAATCCTGACAGGTCATGAGTGACGTGTCGTACCAGGATTGGCGGTGGGCCGCGGGCATGTCATCAGAAGAGGAGGGCTTAAAGGCAATGTGTTGCCAGAAAAACATGTTGTTTTTTTTTAAATTAAACATTTAGTGTGTGGGTGATTAAACATTGTTCAAATTTTTTTTATTTTTTTCACGAGTCAGGAAATATTATAAATTGGATTCAATTGGATTCAAATTTATAGTATTTACCATTTCTGGTCACTAGATGGAGCCATTCCCAAAAGCATGTGGTAAAGCAACCACATAGCTTTTCTGCTGCAAAATTGGGTAAAAAGCCCTCGCTCTAGTGAGCTCTCAGCATCCCCCCCTCCTTTATCCTGGCTAGTGCCGGGATAAACGAGGGGTTTGAACGGTGTAACCTCCTACACTGTGTGTCGCCATTTTTTGAGCTAACACACAGTGTAGTAGGTTTACATACAGTAGTAAACACACACAAACACGAACATACATTGAAATCTCTTACCTGCTCCTGCCGCCGCGGCTCCCTCCGGCCCGTCCGCTCCGTCTGCTGCCGCTGGTCCAAGTGCACAAGTCCGGAAGCCGCGACCGGAAGTAGTAATATTACTGTCCGGCCGCGACTTCCGGTCCACAGGAAAATGGCGCCGGACGGCGCCAATTTCAAATTGGACTGTGTGGGAGCGGCGCATGCGCAGTTCCCACACAGACGCCGTACACACAAGTGAATGGGACGGGAGCCGTTCGCAGTCCCTATGGGACTGTGGCTGCCGTATTCCATGTCTGTATGTGTCGTTAATCGACACACACAGAAATGGAACAAAAAATGGCAGCCCCCATAGGGAAGAAAAAGTGTAAAAATAAGAAAAAGTAAAACACAAACACACAAATAAATATAAACGTTTTTAATAAAGCACTAACATCTTGAACATATGAAATTTTTTTTTGTGATGACACTGTTCCTTTAAGCCTGTTAAAAGACCGGCACCTCGCCGGCTCGTGTTCGACCATTATATCTCAGTCATGCACGGGCTGGAAGGTTTACTAAGCACAGAACTGTGCGAGCCGGCAGAAACAATTTAAATAACAATTTCACAATTAATCCCTGATAATGCCCCACAGATATCAGTGGTGCAGAAACGCGTTGGATTAGCGCGGATGAGCGCAAGATATATTCAGCAAGCTGGGATCAGCGTTTATAAAATAATAGGAGAGACTGGTCTAAGGGTGAATTTTACTTATCACTGCAATAGACCTGTTTCTGCTGCTGACCACCTGACTGAGCCTGTTGTAATTTGGCTATGAGAGCCCATTTTTTAACAATTATTTATTAAAATTCATTTTAATCGCTCTATCCAGGCAGTAAATTTAAAATTTAACGGAACGTAAACAATCTTATCAAGTGACATTATTATATAGATCATAAGGTGGTGTAGGGTGGTAGACAAAGACGAGGGAGGCGATGTAAAGAGGTGCAGCACTGTGGAGAGCTCTGTGGGTGAGTGAGGATTCCCAAATAAATTAGGTGTTAGGGATCTGCCAGGTACTACGTCTAGGTATACTCCTGGGATTAATCAATCCACACCTGAGGCCAGACCTGTTCGACTGACACCATCTCCCACCAACCAGGGTGGCAGGCTCAGGAGTGGGAGAGCCTATCGCGGCCTGGTCAGTCGGAGTTAGCTCCGCCCCCTGCCCTTTATTACCTGCTCTGTTCTCCTCCTCAGTGCTTGTAATTCTTCTGGATTCCTGGCCCACTGCTGCTTGCTCCAGCCTGCTTCTGCCGTGCTTCTGCCTTGCTGCAGTTCCGCTTAACCTGCTTTGCTTTGCCTCTGGCTTGCTTCCTCCTCCGTGCTCACTTGGGTATACTCCACTTCATCCTGGTCAGGACTACTCATTCACCGCCCCGTTTCCTCGCGGCGTTCCGTGGGCGACTGCCCCTTCCCTTGCGTGTTCCCTGTTTGTTCTCCCGTGCACTTAGACAGCGTAGGGACCGCCGCCCAGTTGTACCCCGTCGCCTAGGGCGGGTCGTTGCAAGTAGGCAGGGACAGGGCGGTGGGTAGATTAGGGCTCACTTTCCCTTCTCCTCCTTCCTGCCATTACATTAGGGAATTGATTGGTAATATTCAAATGACTCTATTGGTGAGGAGGGGATCCCGATAATACTATATACGAATGCAAGAAATGTCATATTCCCCAATATATCCATCAACAGATTACATGCTATTGTTTACAAGAGCCTGTAGTCTGTAAATGGGACATAGGCAATATGCATAAAATAGCTCCCTTAGGGTGTTTTCTATAGTACCATATAACACTGCAGGAAATGTGATATTCCCCAAATGTCACCACACTATAGGCGGTTTACAAGATCATGTAGTGTGTGATAAGGATGACTTGAATTCCTCTTGATATCCTGCTGTATTATGGAAACAGTCCTACCGCTAATGGGTCTGATTTTGATTAAAAAAAACAAATGATATTCGTGCATAGCACGCCTGCTTATTTCATTACTTGTGCTCTGTGAATTTTCAGTTATTCATGTTCACCTTGTGATGTACCATTAGTAATTATCTGTTACTGATATACTCGTTAGCGCCTAGCTCAAAAGGAAAGAAAGATTGGACACATTACAAGATGAATTCGTTGCCAGGGTTATTTTTACGTCATTTTACTAAAAGCAAGACACCAGGCTGTTTATATTAATCACTTGTACATGGCTAGAATCACATAGGTATGTGTTGAGAATTGGATAACACTGTGCAGAATTCCTGAGGTCAAGAAGTAACTGCTACTGACTAATTCAACTTATGTTAAGAGTGAAGGATAATTAAATAAAATCCCACCAAGGATTATATAGAGAAGTCTAAGACAACTTTCGCTTACTAGAAATTGTTAGACTCGTCCCTATAACTACATTGAAACTATTTGTAAAAAAAAACATAAATCAGTTGTTTATTTAGTAGTAATAGTGAATAGCTCACTGAATAGCTTATGTACAGGGCTGAAAATATCTAAAAATACTTTCTTCAACTGATAAAACACTAATGATTTCCTTTACAGTAACAAGGAATTAATATTAATAACTAGGAATTTAGTAGGAGTACCTTTGTTATACTAGGAATTTAGTAGGAGTACCTTTGTTATAGTGCTTCTATTTCTCACAATATGACCTGCGTAGTAAAATAGTTCAAGGATAAACTATATTGGAGAATGGAACATCTCAGTGAGCTATGCAACTATGGACAAAAGGCTAAGTATTCATCTTTTTCCTGGAATGGAAGCTCCTAACCGCTAAAGTTATACTTACTCGATCCATCCCAATTTGGAGATCCAATGTCGTCTACTACAATCGGTTCCTTGGCAGCAGTTGTCATGACCCATCTACGAGCCCGTACAGGAAATAACTGCAGCAGGTGGATGCGGAGAGTTACATACTTTACAGGTAACCAGTTGGGTCATGACAACCATTGTACGGGACCTGGGCATATAGGCAAGCTGCAGGAGTGGCATGCAAGTACACCATGGATGGGGGATTTCCAAATCTGCATGGATTAGTTAAATGTAACTTCGAGGCTCTGGAGTAGTGAGGTATATAGTGCATTATGTTGTGTGGTTGGTATTGTCTTATTTATTATATGCTGAAGTATTTATCATGCTTGTGTTTTTTTTTGGTTTTTTTTCATTTTACTCATTTTATTCTTTAATTTTCTAGGATTTCCTAATGGATTCACACTGATGGCTTAAAAGTAATCATTTTGACTAATATAAAACATCCCGACATGTGTTGCAATAGAATAATGCTTACTTATATAGATCCGAACATGGTTGTTAGTTATAGCAAATACAGAGTAAAACCTAATGCCTTTGTGAAATTAGAGAATGTGAAAATCCACTTATCAATAATATCACAATTATAAAAAATGAATTAAATCATACCTTCAAGATGATGATGATGATCAAGTAATAAAAAAATACACATTACATACCTTCCAAATCATATATGTATATAACAAATTCCAAATACTGCATAATCACTAACGATTTTAAAATGAATAAAATTAAATCTCAAGTTCAAATCCTCAGGGTATCCAAAAGCTAGTGTTTAGATTCTGCAGCTTCGGAGGGAGTCAGCTTCTTCTGTCACTACCTCCTGCAAGAAATGTTTTGACATGTATGACATGTGTTTTTTGCCTGGTGATTAGCACTATCTGCAAGGTGTTCATGCATTTGGTCCGTGAGGCACCTCAAAGTGCACCCCTCATTTAGAACCTTGCAAAAAAAACAAAACAAATAGAACACATACAAGGTGTTGCAATAAAAATATTGCTATATTGTATATAGAAAACATATTAGTGGAGATGGATCCTCTACAGAGAATGGAATCATTGATGGTGGAAGATGGAGATCATGCCGCTCGAATTATGCTCCTATGGCAGGCATGGTCTTCCTTTAAATCGGGCCCACATTTAGCTACTTGGTTAGGTCGAAATTAACCTTAATGGTCCTCCGACACGTACGTTGACATTATAGATGGGACCAGGGGCGTAACTAGGAAAGACTGGGCCCCATAGCAAACTTTTGACTGGGGCCCCCCCTCCCCTGGGTATCACTCAAACCCCCCTTGTAGATAGTGCCTCCCTATAGATTCCGCCACACAGCGCCCCTATAGATAGCACCATACAGCCCCCTGTAGATAACATGATACAGCCCCCCTGTAGATAACGTCATACAGCCCTCCCCCTGTAGATAACGCTATACAGCCCTCCCCTGTAGATAACGGCATACAGCCCTCCCCCTGTAGATAATGCCATACAGCCCCTCTGTAGATAACGTCATACACCCCCTGTAGATAACGCCATACACCCCCCTGTAGATAACACCAGACAGCCCCCCTGTAGATAACGCCATACAGCCCCCGTGTAGATAACACCATACAGCCCCCCTGTAGATAACGCCATACAGCCCCCTGTAGATAACGCCATACATCCCCCTGTAGATAACGGCATACAGCCCCACCTGTAGATAACGCCATACAGCCCCCCTGTAGATAACGCCATACAGACCCCTGTAGATAAAGCCATACATCCCCCTGTAGATAACGCCATACAGCCCCCTGTAGATAACGCCATACAACCCCCTGTAGATAACGCCATACAGCCCCCCTGTAGATAACGCCATACAGCCCCCCTGTAGATAACGCCATACAGCCCCCCTGTAGATAACGCCATACAGCCCCCCTGTAGATAACGCCATACAGCCCCCTGTAGATAAAGCTATACAGCCCCCCTGTAGATAACAGCATACAGCCCCCCCTGTAGATAGCGCCATACAGCCCCCCTGTAGGTAATGCCATACAGCCCCCCTGTAGGTAACGCCATACAGCCCCCCCTGTAGGTAACGCTATACAGCCCCCCCTGTAGGTAACGCTATACAGCCCTCCCCCTGTAGGTAAAGCCATACAGCCCCCCCTGTAGGTAACGCCATACAGTCCCCCCTGTAGGTAACGCCATACAGCCCCCCTGTAGGTAACACCATACAGCCCCCCCTGTAGGTAACTCCATACAGCCCCCCTGTAGGTAACGCCATACAGCCCCCTGTAGGTAACGCCATACAGCCCCCCCTGTAGGTAACTCCATACAGCCCCCCTGTAGGTAACGCCATACAGCCCCCTGTAGGTAACGCCATACAGCCCCCCTGTAGGTAACGCTATACAGCCCCCCTGTACATAATGCCATACATCCCCCCCTTGTAGGTAACGCCATACAGCCCCCCCTGTAGGTAACGCCATACAGCCCCCCCTGTAAGTAACTCCATACAGCCCCAACCCCCCAAAAAAATCTGACCTATAATGTGTCCTACAAAAGTGATGTATCCCCTATCCACAGGATAGGGGATACATGTGTGATCGCTGGCAGCGATAGGGAGAACGGGGGACCGAAAGTCCCCCGAAGTTCTCCATGACTATCCTCTGACTTCCGGAGTCTGCGCAGCTCAATAAAAATGAAAGGAGCGCCGGTCACAAATGCTCACAAGCGCGACCGGCACTCCATTCATTTCTACGGAGCTGCCGACACAGACCTGTGGATAGGGGATACATGTCTTTTGTAGGAACAACCCCTTTAATAGCAGAGCGGGGAGATACCTCCCTGCTCTGCCATAGTGTTTAGTGGTGTCGCGCTGTAGTAGCCACAGCGGCAGCTAGCGGAGCCTCCGGCCATGGTGGGGGCCCGTGCCGGCGGGCGACACGGGCCCCCTCATGCCGCGGGCCCCGTAGCAGCCGCTATGGCTGCTACGGCGGTAGTTACACCACTGATTCCACTGCTATCTGGACAACAGGGAAAGTCCCAATAAGAGGTTAGTGGCAAGATTTATAGCAACCATTGACCCTCCAGTAGGGAATATAACAGTGGTGAACAAAAAGAAAACATATATAACTCCCTATATATAACTTCCTATTAGCACTGTGTGAGCTAAGCATCCAGCAAAGCTGCAGTCTGTGACAATAAAGTGTATCTGCACTTAAACAGAACAGGGACACAGCACTAATTTGCACCCCCTTTTATTACTCTATATATCCTGTTGCAGAGCGAACTGGACAGGCTTTCATGTATACTGAAATAAATGATAATGCAATAAGGATAAACATTACACCTCCCAGCAAAATTACGACAAGACAGGCAATCATGGGAAAAATCCCAGAGAAAACTACAGAAGACAAGAGTAGTAAAACCCCTAAAAAGGGACCTGAAAGCGAGAAAGCAAGTAAAAAACTATCCTATGACACTAGTACCAAACCCAAGACAGGTGACAAATCGCACAATCTCTTCCAAGCATCAAATTGGACAGAGAGTGAGGAGAAAGAAGGATCCTTACAGGAACCTATAGAGTTAAGAGAATATATAAAATCACTCCCTACTACTGAATGCATTAGAAATCTCTTCAAAGAGTTCACTCAAACGGTTAAAGACGACATCTCAGAACTGCGAAGTGATGTCAGACAAGTTTTTACCAGGATAAATACACTAGAGGAGACGTGTTCTCAAATAATTCAACACTCAGAGAAAGTGTCAGGAATACTTGTGGAGAAACAAAAGGAAGCATACCTAAAAAAATCCATATAGATGATTTAGAAAACAGATCACGCCGTAACAATATTTGGGTAAGGGGTGTCCCTGAAAATATACCGGATAAAGACATATCATCTGTTTTGGCTCAAATTTTCTCTAAATTGCTCCATAAAGAGGAACCTTGTGATATGCGCCTAGAGAGAGCACACAGGGTCTATAGACCGAAATCAATAAGTAACGACAAACCTAGAGACATTTTATGCTGCCTCCAGAGTTTTCGGCTCAAGGAAGAAATTCTAACAAATTCAAGAATTGCAAAAAAAATTGAGTACGACAACAATGATATCCAAATCTATCAGGATCTATCCAGATTTACACTGGATCTAAGAAGACAACTACAGCCTCTTACTAGGGCCCTCCGAGAAAAAAACATCCCGTACAGATGGATGTTTCCATTTGGAATTACAATTTCTTTGGCTAATAAGTCATTAATAATCAAAACCCCAGATGATCTACCATTCGTTCTGAATAAGCTGGATCTCAATCACTTACAAATTCCAGACTGGATTACTTCGGAAGAGAAACTGGATCTTCCTCCATTACCCAGTCCGGGAAACTGGGAAAGCATCACACCACAAAAGACCAAGAGAATGAAAAAATCTGATACAGACTTCACAAAAACCCCAAGGGGAAAAGACAAGTCCACTCAGAACTAAACCTCATGTCATACTTCATGGACTTCAAATTTCTCACTCCTTTTATCAAGGACCATTCGAACACCTCATCCGTTACGCACGAGGACTTTTGGCTGTTTTTACAGGACAAAGAAGATGTCCTTTGATATATCCTTTTTAAACATGGGTCTATGTATTTTTGAATAATAAATGTTTAGTTACTTGTTTGATACATCAGAAATAGGTAGAATGCTTATTTGGCCAAGGTGATAGGACTACTATGCCGTAAAATAGTGTCTGTTCTTATAGGTGAGCATATCTACCTTGTGGAAAAGGTTCTTCCAAATATTGCAACTCTGCATGGACAGAGTGATTTTGTATACCTTTATGCTTTTGTACTCATACCACTTACTTGCCTGTTAACCATACTCTCTGTTTCTAGAGATTTTGCTGGGAGGAGCACTGGATCTCCTCAAAGCCTAATTGTGAGGGAATACTCACTTTACCTGGCCCCCCCCGGGAATGTTAATTAATGCAATCTACTCTGGTGTGGAATGGGGTCCCCCCACTATTTCCACCCAGCTGCATAACATGATAATTGTTGTTTCCTTTGGAAAGTGTTTACATTATAATTTGTTTTTCTCCCTTTCCAACCTTCCTTCATCACACTCACTCTTGCTACCTACATAAAGATGCATCTCACTGCATAAAAGCATTCTAAATATCATTTCCAGCAATTTGGTTTTAAATGAACTTAAACTAGCCACTTATAACGTAAAAGGTATTAATGTCCCTCAGAAGAGATTGCAAATTCTCCAATTTCTGGAGAAACAGAAAATAGACGTAGTCTTCCTACAGGAGACCCACTTTAAGAAATCTTATACTCCAGTCACGAAGAATAAAATTTACACCCAATGGTACAACTCAGCCTCACCCCTTAAAAGGCATAAAGGAGTTTCCATTATAATACACAAAAAATTACCCTTTACCATGACGGATTGTAAAACAGACAAAGATGGACGGTATGTTTTTGTTAAAGGCTCAATTCACGATAAATTATTCACTTTCGCAAACATCTACATGCCCAAAGTAGGTCAGGACAAATTTCTCAATCATATATTTGAGTTATTAGAGAAATTCAAGGAAGGCTCACTGATATTAGGAGGAGACTTCAATACCCCTCTACAACCATCCTTAGACACGTCCAACAACTCCTCAACTAAGTCATTTAAAACACTTAAATCTATTAAATAATTATTCTCTGAATATCAACTAATGGATCCCTGGAGATTAAAATTCCCATCCACCAAGGAATACTCTTTCTACTCGGCAGTACATAAAAAATACTCAAAGATAGATTATATACTAATCCTACATAGTTTATTAAGCTCAGTGAGAGAAGTGAACTATGGATTAATCACTCATTCTGATCATGCCCCGCACTTTTTGACCCTAGAATTGAGCCCCAAACCTAAGTCCGCCTTTAATTGGAAACTTAACGAAAGTCTGTTAAATGATGGCGAGGATGTCAAATATTTATTAAGAGGTCTTCAAAACTTTTTTACAGATAATTGCCCAGAGGGCAAATGTACGGCTACTATATGGGAAACTCATAAGGCTGTTATTAGAGGTCAACTCATTGAACTAGGCTCAAGGAAAAAAGAAAGAAAAAGGAACTAAAATATAAGATACTAATAAAGGAGAATCAATATATAGACTCCAAACAAACTTGTAATAAGGGCTGGGCACTGTTTATAACACAAACATCCCCCCATGTCACATAGGCAGCTCCATAGACTAATTCATATACCATAGAGAAACAATCAGAGCATTTGACGCCAATATATATATATATATAAAATGTTGAATTTTTATTAAACAAATATCACAGACAATTTAAAATACAAAGAAAATACATACGACTCTAGTATGAAGTGCGGAGCCAATACCAGTAGTTATTGCTGACTAAAGCATATGGGTAAACACGTAAATACTTAGACAGACGCCTATTACAGAAGGATTATCATGAGTACACCTTCCCTCACAAGGAGAGATTCTCTCAAATACAATCAGTGTAATATACAGGTCTAATGAGTAGTTATGAACAAGAGAAAGTGTAGTAAAAATAACTGTGCTTTAAGTAAGGTCATCTGTCTGATCACAGACTTACCCATAGACAGCAAGAGAAGTCATTAACAGTGTCCGCTCCGCTACATGAACCCCGACGCTCGTTTCGCCACGTGTGCTTCCTCAGGGGTGTATTTCCTAATAAAGGAGATAGCGAGGTTAGAAAATACACACAAGAGAACTCTAAACCCCAATGCCGAAAAAGGTCTCTTTAAACTTAGATCAGAACTCAGAGAGTTTCTTAATTTGAATACAGAAAGGTTCCTCTTTTACTCAAAATTTTGATCATATGCTCAATCTGACAAATGTGGTAAAAAAATTGTTTCTCTGATAAAAAAACACAAGTCTGCAACATTTATTCCAAAGATTAAAAACAAACAGAATAACTTGGTACATACGACAGACGAAATATCCAAAGTATTTAATACATACTATGAAGAACTATATAACTTAGATAACCAAAATGTCCAAGAAAAGGAAAGCACAATAAAAGAGGTCTTAGACGAGGTACACCTACCATGTATCAGCGAGACTCACAAAATAATACTTAACAAGCCATTTTCAACCCAAGAAATCGAAAACGCGATCAAAGCAAGTCCGAGTGGGAAAAGCCCAGGACCAGATGGGTCCTCCAGTATTTATTACAAAAAGTTTAAAGACATCCTCATCCCCCATATGACGTGTTACTTAAAGGAACAGTGTCATCACAAATTATTTTTTTATATGTTAAAGATGTTAGTGCTTTATTAAAAACGTTTATATTCATTTGTGTGTTTGTGTTTTACTTTTTCTTATTTTTACACTTTTTCTTCCCTATGGGGGCTGCCATTTTTTGTTCCATTTCTGTGTGTGTCGATTAACGACACATACAGACATGGAATACGGCAGCCACAGTCCCATAGGGACTGCGAACGGCTCCCGTCCCATTGACTGCAGTGTACGGCGTCTGTGTGGGAACTGCGCATGCGCCGCTCCCACACAGTCCTATTCGAAATTGGCGCCGTCCGGTGCCATTTTCCTGTGGATCGGAAGTCGCGGCCGGACAGTAATATTACTACTTCCGGTCGCGGCTTCCGGATTTGTGCACTTGCACCAGCGGCAGCAAACGGAGCGGACGGGCCGGAGGGAGCCGCGGCGGCAGGAGCAGGTAAGAGATTTCAATGTATGTTCGTGTTTGTGTGTGTTTACTACTGTATGTAAACCTACTACACTGTGGGTTAGCTCAAAAAATGGCGACACACAGTGTAGGAGGTTACACCGTTCAAACCCCTCGTTTATCCCGGCACTAGCCAGGATAAAGGAGGGGGGATGCTGAGAGCTCACTAGAGCGAGGGCTTTTAACCCAATGTTGCAATGCTGCAATTTTGGGAACAGCTCCATCTAGTGACCAAAAATGGGTAGTATTATAAATTAGAAATAATTTATAATATTTCCTGGACTCGTGCAAAAAAATAAAAAAAATTTGAACAATGTTTAATCACCCACACACTAAATATTTAATTTTTTAAAAAAAAACATGTTTTTCTGGCAACACATTCCCTTTAAATAGCATAGATTCCTCCAATCCATTCCGTAAAGAATCTCTTACTGCTCACCTCACCTTGATCCCTAAAGAAGGCAAAGATGCCACGCTCTGTAGCAATTACAGACCCATTTCATTAATTAATAATGGCGTTAAAATCTATGCTAAAATAATTGCAAACAGACTACAACCTCTACTACCCTCCCTTATAAATCCTGAGCAAGTGGGTTTCACTCCCAACAGGGAAGCAAAAGAAAACACCTTGAGAATAATTAATATTATACAATACGCTAAAAAACAAAATATACCGTTAGCTCTCCTATCAACAGATGCAGAAAAAGCGTTCGATAGGGTCAACTGGCAATTTTTAAAATTGACTCTTGTAAAGTTCGGTTTACCAGAAAATTTATTAGACAAAATTATGGCCTTGTACATTCACCCATCCGCTAGAATTAAAATTAACGGAGTCCTCTCACAGCCATTTCAAATTAGAAATGGAACAAGGCAGGGCTGTCCATTATCCCCCTTGCTATTCATTTTAACGATGGAAGTCTTAGCCCAAAGAATAAGAGAAAATGCAAAAATTAAAGGAATTTTATGCAATAAAACTGAACATAAAACTGCGACCTTCGCAGACGATATGCTCATTATTCTGACAAATCCGAACACATCACTTAAAGGCAATGTGTTGCCAGAAAAACATGTTTTTTTTTTTTTTAAATTAAACATTTAGTGTGTGGGTGATTAAACATTGTTCAAAATTTTTTTATTTTTTTCACGAGTCAGGAAATATTATAAATTAATTCTAATTTATAATACTACCCATTTTTGGTCACTAGATGGAGCTATTCCCAAAATTGCAGCATTGCAACATTGGGTTAAAAGCCCTCGCTCTAGTGAGCTCTCAGCATCCCCCCCTCCTTTATCCTGGCTAGTGCCGGGATAAACGAGGGGTTTGAACGGTGTAACCTCCTACACTGTGTGTCGCCATTTTTTGAGCTAACACACAGTGTAGTAGGTTTACATACAGTAGTAAACACACACAAACACGAACATACATTGAAATCTCTTACCTGCTCCTGCCGCCGCGGCTCCCTCCGGCCCGTCCGCTCCGTTTGCTGCCGCTGGTCCAAGTGCACAAATCCGGAAGCCGAGACCGGAAGTAGTAATATTACTGTCCGGCCGCGACTTCCGGTCCACAGGAAAATGGCACCGGACGGCGCCAATTTCAAATAGGACTGTGTGGGAGCGGCGCATGCGCAGTTCCCACACAGACGCCGTACACTGAAGTCAATGGGACGGGAGCCGTTCGTCGTCCCTATGGGACTGTGGCTGCCGTATTCCATGTCTGTATGTGTCGTTAATCGACACACACAGAAATGGAACAAAAAATGGCAGCCCCCATAGGGAAGAAAAAGTGTAAAAATAAGAAAAAGTAAAACACAAACACACAAATAAATATAAACGTTTTTAATAAAGCACTAACATCTTGAACATATGAAAAAATTTTCTGTGATGACACTGTTCCTTTAAGATTCTGCTCAAGGAATTTGAACTGTTTGGGAAAATATCCAATTTTAAAATAAATAATTCAAAATCGGAACTCCTTAATATAAACGTGTGTACAAGAAATTGGACCTCATTATCTAAGTTCTTCCCCTTCAAAAACACATGCACTAGCATAAATTATCTAGGTATTAAGATACACCCTGACTTGACAAAATTATTTGATCTGAACTACAAACCTCTGTTGGAAAAAATAAAAAAAGATCTTAGAAATTGGAACTCAATATAAACCTCATGGTTCGGAAGAACTAATCTTGTGAAGATGATAATTCTACCAAAAGTCCTCTACTTTCTACAGACCCTCCCCATTAACATTCCCCACTCCTTTTTAAAAAACCTTAAACAAATAACAACAAAGTTTATTTGGCATTCAAAGGGATTTAGAGTCAAATATGATACCGTGACTAAACCTAGGAAAATGGGAGGGATTGGACTACCTGATTTTGAGAAGTATAGAGACGCAACCCATATCAACAGAGTCCTAGAACTATACTTTTACCCAAAACGCAAATTATGGGCGGACATAGAACTGCATATGCTTAACCAAAAATGTGAAAGATATATGTGGATCACCCCCCACAATAGAATTCAATACAACACAATCGGAAACTCTCTGACAAATCTCAATCTACGGACTTGGCACAAACTTAACAAGAAAAATATGATGGTCCCAAATATTTGTGAACTGACGCCTTTCTCATTTCTCATACCTAAAAAATTCAGATCCTTGAAACAGACCATTTCTGATAACCCAACATTAGCTACTTTAGCGGTAAAACATTTAATTAAAAACGACAAAATTGTACACCAACTAACGGATCTGCCTGAGTTTAAGGATTCAAACTTAAGTGAACAAGACGACAAAACGATCCTGGAAGCAGTCAGACTGTTTTCACCAGAGATTACTGACTCAACATCATATAATTTATTATCAAAATTTGGTCCCCAACCAAAACCGGTCAAGAGTATGATTTCAAAATTATACAAGTCGCTATTATTAACCTCAGATCCACCTTCCTATATCTCAAGATGGGAGAAAGACCTAGATACTAAATTCTCAGCAGAACAAACCAAAGTAATCTTAAACCACTCTCACTCTTTCACAATCTCAACAAGAATCCAGGAATTTAACTATAAGATCATAGCGAGGTGGTATAAAACTCCAGAGGTTCTCAATAAGACTGATCCGTCTTACTCTCCCACTTGTTGGAGATGTGGAACAGCAAAGGGTACACTTTTGCATATATGGTATGAATGTCCCTTAATACTCCCATTTTGGCAAAAGGTCCAAGGCATCTTAAGAAAATTTCTAGCCAAAGACATTACCCTTACTCCAGAACTAACACTACTGAATCTAGACATGTCGTATCAATATATAAATCGAAACTCTACCACATCTTATAAGTGCAGCAAAGACCTTAATAGCTAGACACTGGAAAGAGGTTGATCCCCCTACAATCACTAAGTGGTTAAAAGAAATAAATATAATACAATCGTCCGAAAAAACGAAATGGCTTTTGAACCAAGACCTAGACAAATTCCAACATATATGGGACAATTGGATACAATTTTATAAATCTGTAGATTTATCCCAGTTAGCTAATACTACAGCTTGATCCCACACTTATATATCCATCAAATTTTCTTCCTGAGGCAAGTCATCTACTCACAAGATTTTCCGTATATTGGTTCAAGGGATTTAATGCCACATTTTTTAAGGTCAACACCATATTGATTTCTCAATATAACATTATTATACCGGATTGTATTGTTTGAGATGCATTATTACATTAATAGATGTTTCGCATTGTGAAGATGATCTGTTACCCCCTCCCTTTTTTATTTTTGTATCCTTCCTTTTTGTTTGTTGGAAAACCCTAAAATAAAGAATTTGCAAAAAAATTAATAAAAAATGCAATAAAAAAAACAAAATGTGATTATTTAGTATAAAATGCATTTTATTGTCTTTAAATTACATAAAAACAAAAAGCCCATACATATTAGGTTTCTACACAAACGTAACAAAATGAAGAATTAATTTATCAGGCTCTTCAATGTGAAACGTAAAGAGTATAAAAAAAACTATGTAGAAAAAAAAAGCTTTTTTTCTGCACCACAAAAAAAAATTATATGTATATGAATATATATATATATATATATATATATATATATATTACATGGTCGTTTCAATTATCCCCAAACAGTGCTGACAAAAATGCAATTTCTCTTGCATAAAACATTGCCTCATACAGCCATGTCAATACAAAAATTTGGCTGCTGAAATGCAGAGGCAAAAACAAAATAATTGAACTGATCATTAAAGGCTATATAAACCGTTTTTTTTTTTTGTTTTTTTTTTTAACTAAAACTATGTCTTATAGTGTTCAGTGAAACTTTGTAATTAGTTTTTATTTTAAAAAAAATTACTTTTTGAGATACAGCTTCTATGTATCCTAGATACATAGAAGCTTTATCTTGCGCTGCACCGTGAATCCGTCAGGTCAGCGGAACTGACTACTTCGGTGACAGCGGGTCCTGCTTGTCTCTGACACGCAGGGTCCACTTGTTATCGATCTAAAGTTATGAACTTAGGGATACGCATGACCCGCTGACACTGAATCCGTCAGTCCCACTGAGCTGACGGATTCAGGTTTCAGCGCTTTTATAAAAACAAATTACAACGTTGCAGTAAACACTATAATACATATTTTTAGTAAAACAATTTTTAAAAAAAAGGCTTCAAAAGGTTTACATAGCCTTTAAGGCCCAAAAAGGGCTGGTCATTAATTGGTTAACCCCTTCCCGACATCCGCCGTATATATACAGCGCACGCCGGGTGGGGGAATATGGAGCGGGCTCACGGGCTGAGACCGCTCCATAGAGTGAGTGTGTCGGCTGTGTGTTACAGCCGACACTTCCAGGTAACGAGCAGGATCCCGTTTGAGCGCGATCCCACTTGTTTAACTCATTAAATGCCGCGTTCAATAGCGATCGCGGCATTTAAATGACTAAAAACAGGGGAGCGACCCCCTGTAACGTCCCAACGCCCCTCCCCGCGGCTAGATCGAGGGGAGCCGTTGGTTGGCACGGCTGCCTGGGGGTCTGATGAAGTCCCCCATGTCCGCCATCTTTGTACTCCTATGAAGCCCTGCCGGAGTATATCGTGCAAGCGATCTAACGATCGCTGGTTAAAGTCCCTTAGGGGGACAAGTAAAAAAAGTAAAAAACAGTAAAATAAAGTTTTTTTAACAAATAAAAAAAAATAAAAAAATGAAAAGCTCCAAAAAAAAACCTTTTCCCATTTTCCCTCAAGCACAATGTAAAAAAAAGAAAAAGCTAACATAACTGGTATCGACGTGTCCGTAAAAGTCTCAACTATTACAATATATCATTATTTAGTCCGCACGGTGAACGCCGTAAAAAATTGAAAATTCAAAACATCAGAATTGCTGTTTTTAGTCCCTTCTTCTCTCACAAAAAATGAAATAAAAAGTGATCAAAAAGTCTCACATACCCCAAAATGGTACCAATATAAACGGCAGCTCGCCCCGCAAAAACTAAGCCCTAACACGGCTAAAATGACAGAAAAATAAAAACGTTATGGCTCTGAATTTTTTTTTTAACAATCCGTTTTTTCCTTGTAAAAGTAGTAAAACATAAAGACAACTATATAAATTTGGTATCGCTGTAATCGTATTGACCCGCAGAATAAAGTTAGCATGCCGTTTTTACCATACGGTGAACACCGTAAAAAAAAAAACACCCAAAAGGTTGAGGAATCGCTGTTTTTTTCCTATACCACCCCACATATATATTTCTTCTTGTTTCCCACTACATTATATGGTACAAATGGTGTTGTGAACATCTACAACTCGTCCCGCAAAAAACAAGCCCTCATACGGCAATATTGATGGAAAAATAAAAGAGTTATGGCTTTTGGAAGGTGGGGAGTAAAAAGCTGCGGAGGGTAGGGGTTAAAATTGTATTGCATTATAAATTGCTACTGATTTTTAGTGAATTTACCCTGAAACTCTAAACTGTAAAACTAGGTAAATACTCCTGTATATATATCATAAAAAAAATACATTGACCTTGTCAACGTCTATGCCAGGGGTCTCAAACTCGGCAGGGTAAGTGGGCCACATATAGAAAAAATGGGAAGTTGACGGGCTGCATTACTTTCAAATTTGATACAATACAAAATTATTGTTAATCAATTAGTTATTTTAACTACTATAACACTATATTACTATAAGAAAAAAGTAGAAAAAATCCTCCAGCTCACCTGACACACTCCAGTGTGTCGTTGATAGCGCCCGGATCCTCGTGTCGGCACACGGAGTATCAAGTAGAAACAAGGGAAGAAGGTAGGATCCAGCGCTGAGGCGTTAAAATGGAAATCAATTTTCCAAGTTTAATTGTTGATTAAAAGGAAGTCCAGTGGTATGAGGTCCTGGGTGTATAGAAGTTGAGGGAGGGTATCCTCTGGGCCTACGCGTTTCGGACGACGCTGCGTCCTTAGACTTGGCTGTGGTAACTTTTGAATAGAGCGCACTGTCATTTATATCCTGTGGGGTTTAAACAGCTGATGAAATTATATTGATTGCGTGTCATGGTTGTGTTGTTGTGGAACGCAAACACCGGAAATGTGTCAGGTAACCATGACTTATGTATGTATAACTGTATAACATTTATATAATCTTCTACATTCGATTGTTTCACATAGAAGTACCAAAGCTTTTGATTTTATTTTGTGCGTGTATTTTTTGAGGTATGTCAGATTACATATTGTCTGTTTTAATAAAGTTTTGTTTAATTCAGTTGCATTCCAGGACTCGTTCTGGGAAACAACATGGAAGGCGGACGGCTGCCCGGCTCCAACTCCTTTTCAAGTCCATCTTCGGACCCCGGTACGTATTATTGAATTGTAATGAATTTTAAGATTAAGTATATCGTACGTGGTAGTGGAAAAGATATTATAAAGGATATTTGGATGTCATCCATTTTTCATAATTTTTTAATGTCTTGATAAGATCAATTAAGTTTTCAAGCTTTAGTATTTCTGTGAACAGTTATTGTTTTGTATCTCTCTGTTATCTTTATAGAATCCTGTTAGAAGACTGTTTTGAGTAGGAATTTGTTCATTTTGTCATTGAACATATAAATTAATCAGAATTGTTTTGTGAATTAGAACAGGGCTCTGTTAGTTGAATTGTTGAGGATATAAAGTGAGGGGGGGATGTGTGGGTTGGACCACAACTATACTGGTAAAGTGGGGAAACATAACATATGAACTTAGATTAGTGATGTGACAATATTTATGTACAGGACAACTAGCAAATATTGTGTCTGTACATAATGTGAACATGGATTAAAAATGGGGATATGTGAATACCTCAGATTGACTTTGAACTAATATTGGCTGGTTTTCTTTATTAGGCATAAAAGCGTATGTTATGATTGAGGTCCTAGTTTATTGTGTATGGATTAATAGAGATACATCAATTCTTTTCTTAGGTTAAGACCTTCTGGAAATCTTGTGTTAAGCCTATATATCCAATATGCTTCTCTCAGATGAGTTTTATGTTTAATATCTCCACCTCGCTTTGGCGGTTGAATTTTTTCAATAGCATAGCACCGAAAAGTTTTTGTGGATTTGTTGTGATGGGATATAAAATGTTTGGCTGCATTGGATATATTAAGGATATTGGTATTTCTTATATAACTGAGGTGTTCCAAAATTCTTGTCTTGAATTTCCGATTCGTACCGCCGACATATTTGAGATGACATTCTGTGCATTCTATTAGATAGATGACAGACTCTGAATTGCAGTTTATGTAGTTTTGGATTGTGAAATTATCTGTTCCTGAGGAATTACTGAAATTTTTGATTGGGTGTACGTAGGAACAGGTTTTGCAGGGATGTTGGCCACATCTATAAAAGCCTTTGGTCTCTAGCCATGTTGTTGTAGTGTTAACATTGGATGTATGTAGCGAAGGAGACAGAGTATTCCCTAAGGAGGGGGCTCTTTTCGCTACTATCCTGCAGCCTCCTGATAGAATTGTGCGAAGTGTGTCATCTTCCATAAGAATGGGTAGGTAATTGGTCACTATATTTTTAATTTTCGTAAATTGGTTGCTTTGTTGTAGAATAAGTGTAGGTTGATTGCCAACAGGTAGTGGTTTTTGTCTGTTATTTTTGTGTTGGCTAAGAAGTTGTTGTCTTGATTTTTTGTTTATGATGTTGCTAGCTCTGGTCAGCGTCCATTTTGGATAACCTCTTTCCTGTAATCTTGTTTTTATTGAGTTGTGTTCAAGTTCAAACTGTTGTTGGTTAGTACAATTTCTTTTTGCTCTATGCATTTCACCTAGAGGTATGGCTCTGATGGTATGTTTAGTGTGGTCACTTTTTGCATGAAGAATATTGTTAGTGGCTGTGGGTTTACGATGGGTTTTGGTGGAGATGACATGACCTTCATTTCCCTTTAATTCCAGGTCTAGGAATGTGATGTCTGAGATATCATGGTGGTAGGTGAATTTTAAATTACACTGGTTGTTATTGAGGGCTGCCACAAATTCAGGGATGATGTCTATTTTTCCTTTCCATATGATTAGAATATCGTCGATATATCTACCGTACCATTCTATGCAGTCACTGTGGATGTTATCAGGCGAAAAAATGTAGAAATGTTCCCACCACGACATTACTATGTTGGCTATTGATGGGGAAAATTTGGCCCCCATAGATACACCTTTAAGTTGTAGATAATATTTTGTGTCAAATTGGAAATAATTATTGGTTAATAGAAACATGAGTACTTCTGATATGTAGGTTTGAAACTTTGTTTCATACATGCTATATTTTGTTAAATGAAAATTGAGAGCGGTGAGTGCTATTTCATGCGGAATTGACGTATACAATGACACTACATCGCAAGTGAGCCAGGTAAATTGTTTTTCCCAAATTTTGTTGTGAAATATATTAAGAACATGTTTGGTATCCTTGAGAAAACCCGGTGTGTTTTGTGCCAAAGGCTGTAAGAGTGTATCTAGCCATTCTGATAGCCTTTCTAGGACTGATCCTATGCCAGAGACTATCGGTCTCATGGGTGGAGGTATGGTTTGTTTATGGATCTTGGGTAGCGCATGGATTATAGGAGTAATCGGTTGTTCAGTATAGATGTATTCTTTTTGTTTTTGAGTAATGTGTCCACCTTGTTGTCCATCGTCCAATAGTTTCTTCATATGTTGTTTAATTGTGTCCACAGGATTTCTAGCTAATACTTTATAGGTGGTTGTGTCAGATAGCATGTTGATAATTGACTGTTCATAGTCTTTTTTATTCAAGACTGTGACATTTCCACCTTTATCTGACATTTTAATAGTTACATTTTTATTTTCGTGTAATGATTTTGCTGCTTTTTTCTGATTAGTTGACATATTTGTTTTTGGATATTGATTTTTGAGACTGTCTGCAAGGTTGTGTAGTTCTTTCTCTATGACAGTTTGGAAGCGGTCCATTGAATCTGTACGTGAACTGATGGGGTAAAATTTTGGATTTGATGTTGTGAATTCATGTGCCCTTGTGACAGTTTGATTTGCAGTTTCATTACGTAGATGGTCTAAGGATACCATGGTCGATAGTTCCTGGAATGTAAAATCTGTGGGTATCGATGCTATAGTAGCTCTTGGTCTTATCTCATCTGACGATGTGATTGTCAAAGTCGTTTCTGCAAATGTAATGTCAGATGTTGTTTCATTATTGAGAAAATGTTTTTTGACCGTTAAGTTACGAATAAATTTGTTTATATCTAATATTGTGTTGAATAAATTGAAATTTTTCTTGGGGGCAAAGTTGAGACCCAGTGTTAGTACTTCATTTTGTTCTGTGGTCAGTACCGTAGAAGATAAGTTAGTTACATTTGTTAACGGTATTGTTGATATTTTCTTGGGCGGAGGCGGCGATTTTGTTCTTGATTTACACGACTTGTGTTTCCTACCGCCCCTCCTTCCCCGTTTTTTGATAAATAAGATTGATTTTCTGATCTTTGATTGAGACGGGGGCATGTTTGGCTATTATCATCTTCTGAAGTGCCATCCGCAGATTCTAATTCCGTCGAACTAAAGCTGACTCTGTTGGGTAAATCTCTATATTGTTTAATTTGTTGATTCCTTTTTTTTAGGATCGGTCTTGGTCTGGTATAGTTCCTTGTTTTATGGCTCCAGTTGTATACTTCATTGCTGACGTAATCCTTTGTATCTCTTTGAAATTTATTTTTCTTCGTATCTGCAATAGCATGGTCAAGTTTGTCGATGGCTGCTGACATTCTGGTATGAAGAAGATCATAAGAAGGTGAGTTTGTAAATATTTCTAAAGATTTATTTGTTTCAGATATAAGATTGTCCAATTCTTTTAGTTTTAAATCTTCTTGTTCTGTTATTAGTTTCATCAGATTAATAGAGCAGGTAGAAAGGATCTGGTTCCATTGATTCTGGAAATCATCAGTATATATGAAACTGGGTGTTTTCTTTAATCGTAAGCCTCTAGGAATCATATTTTTTGCAATATAGTTTTTAAGGGTAGTCAGATCCCACCAGATTTTTGCTTGTTGGGCTAAATGTCTTTCCAACGTGTGGAACAGGTCTTCCATGTCTTGATTATTTTCTGGGAGGTTGTCATGATGACCAAAAACTTTCTCTGCTAATTCAAAGCGAGTATGTTTAGGATCTTGAGTCATGATGTTTGTATGATTCTTAATATGCTAGGAGAATCCTCTGAGGTATTGATGTGAAGTGAGTTACTTTAAAAACAAACACAGTGTTGTTGAAGCCAACTTGTTGTTAAACTAGGACTTGTATCCTTGAAACATGTTTAATTTGTATCCATGAAACATATTTATCTTGTATAAATTTCCTTGAAAAGTTGTGGCCTTTTCCTTGTAGGTAAATTAATACGTTTTGTGGTTACTTCAGTATACACATGTGTGACTATGCATGCATTAGATATATATAGGACTCACTGGTTGCACATTGCACATTGGGAGCTCGTGAGGAGAAACTATGCCGAGAGCTTGACACAAGAAAAAAGTAGAAAAAATCCTCCAGCTCACCTGACACACTCCAGTGTGTCGTTGATAGCGCCCGGATCCTCGTGTCGGCACACGGAGTATCAAGTAGAAACAAGGGAAGAAGGTAGGATCCAGCGCTGAGGCGTTAAAATGGAAATCAATTTTCCAAGTTTAATTGTTGATTAAAAGGAAGTCCAGTGGTATGAGGTCCTGGGTGTATAGAAGTTGAGGGAGGGTATCCTCTGGGCCTACGCGTTTCGGACGACGCTGCGTCCTTAGACTTGGCTGTGGTAACTTTTGAATAGAGCGCACTGTCATTTATATCCTGTGGGGTTTAAACAGCTGATGAAATTATATTGATTGCGTGTCATGGTTGTGTTGTTGTGGAACGCAAACACCGGAAATGTGTCAGGTAACCATGACTTATGTATGTATAACTGTATAACATTTATATAATCTTCTACATTCGATTGTTTCACATAGAAGTACCAAAGCTTTTGATTTTATTTTGTGCGTGTATTTTTTGAGGTATGTCAGATTACATATTGTCTGTTTTAATAAAGTTTTGTTTAATTCAGTTGCATTCCAGGACTCGTTCTGGGAAACAACATGGAAGGCGGACGGCTGCCCGGCTCCAACTCCTTTTCAAGTCCATCTTCGGACCCCGGTACGTATTATTGAATTGTAATGAATTTTAAGATTAAGTATATCGTACGTGGTAGTGGAAAAGATATTATAAAGGATATTTGGATGTCATCCATTTTTCATAATTTTTTAATGTCTTGATAAGATCAATTAAGTTTTCAAGCTTTAGTATTTCTGTGAACAGTTATTGTTTTGTATCTCTCTGTTATCTTTATAGAATCCTGTTAGAAGACTGTTTTGAGAAGGAATTTGTTCATTTTGTCATTGAACATATAAACTAATCAGAATTGTTTTGTGAATTAGAACAGGGCTCTGTTAGTTGAATTGTTGAGGATATAAAGTGAGGGGGGGATGTGTGGTTTGGACCACAACTATACTGGTAAAGTGGGGAAACATATGAACTTAGATTAGTGATGTGACAATATTTATGTACAGGACAACTAGCAAATATTGTGTCTGTACATAATGTGAACATGGATTAAAAATGGGGATATGTGAATACCTCAGATTGACTTTGAACTAATATTGCCTGGTTTTCTTTATTATGCATAAAAGCGTATGTTATGATTGAGGTCCTAGTTTATTGTGTATGGATTAATAGAGATACATCAATTCTTTTCTTAGGTTAAGACCTTCTGGAAATCTTGTGTTAAGCCTATATATCCAATATGCTTCTCTCAGATGGGTTTTATGTTTAATATCTCCACCTCGCTTTGGCGGTTGAATTTTTTCAATAGCATAGCACCGAAAAGTTTTTGTGGATTTGTTGTGATGGGATATAAAATGTTTGGCTGCATTGGATATATTAAGGATATTGGTATTTCTTATATAACTGAGGTGTTCCAAAATTCTTGTCTTGAATTTCCGATTCGTACCGCCGACATATTTGAGATGACATTCTGTGCATTCTATTAGATAGATGACAGACTCTGAATTGCAGTTTATGTAGTTTTGGATTGTGAAATTATCTGTTCCTGAGGAATTACTGAAATTTTTGGTTGGGTGTACGTAGGAACAGGTTTTGCAGGGATGTTGGCCACATCTATAAAAGCCTTTGGTCTCTAGCCATGTTGTTGTAGTGTTAACATTGGATGTATATAGCGAAGGAGACAGAGTATTCCCTAAGGAGGGGGCTCTTTTCGCTACTATCCTGCAGCCTCCTGATAGAATTGTGCGAAGTGTGTCATCTTCCATAAGAATGGGTAGGTAATTGGTCACTATATTTTTAATTTTCGTAAATTGGTTGCTTTGTTGTAGAATAAGTGTAGGTTGATTGGCAACAGGTAGTGGTTTTTGTTTGTTATTTTTGTGTTGGCTAAGAAGTTGTTGTCTTGATTTTTTGTTTATGATGTTGCTAGCTCTGGTCAGCGTCCATTTTGGATAACCTCTTTCCTGTAATCTTGTTTTTATTGAGTTGTGTTCAAGTTCAAACTGTTGTTGGTTAGTACAATTTCTTTTTGCTCTATGCATTTCACCTAGAGGTATGGCTCTGATGGTATGTTTAGTGTGGTCACTTTTTGCATGAAGAATATTGTTAGTGGCTGTGGGTTTACGATGGGTTTTGGTGGAGATGACATGACCTTCATTTCCCTTTAATTCCAGGTGAAGGAATGTGATGTCTGAGATATCATGGTGGTAGGTGAATTTTAAATTACACTGGTTGTTATTGAGGGCTGACACAAATTCAGGGATGATGTCTATTTTTCCTTCCCATTATTCATTTATTTTTTAGGCACTTCACTCATTACTGCCCCCTATATTTCACTCACATTATTACACTTGCACATACACTATTCATTTATTATTTCTTACTACACATCCCATGCACCACATACCACTCCCCTCAAGACTAGTGGGAGTGGCTATTATTATTTAAAGCACCTGCTCACTCGCCTTCATCAGCGTTTCAGACCTGGCTGTGTCCATTTGTAAGTATGGCCTTTTTCGGTGTTTTTGAATAAATGTCCTTGTTTTTATCTGTTTTGTCTGTACATCAGGAGCTTTTCGCTCCAGTTAGGGACTCGCAAGTCTGGGGATCCTTGTCGTGGATTGCGAGCTTGCGTCCTTTTGGCCAAAATGATCACTAATACCCCAGGTATTTTTCATTATTACTTATATTCGCTTCTTTTGGACACAGCCAGGTCTTTGATGCTGGGAGAGCATGGTGTGTTGTTGTTTGGCCTAGCAAGCAGGGTAGCCCGCTCTATGAATTATCAAGGCGTCACAAATAGGCTTCTACCTGGCTAGTCACGTTGCGCCTCATGACTTACACACTATTCCTCCATGTTTCACACACTTGCATCCCATTATTCATTTATTTTTTAGGCACTTCACTCATTACTGCCCCCTATATTTCACTCACATTATTACACTTGCACATACACTATTCATTTATTATTTCTTACTACACATCCCATGCACCACATACCACTCCCCTCAAGACTAGTGGGAGTGGCTATTATTATTTAAAGCACCTGCTCACTCGCCTTCATCAGCGTTTCAGACCTGGCTGTGTCCATTTGTAAGTATGGCCTTTTTCGGTGTTTTTGAATAAATGTCCTTGTTTTTATCTGTTTTGTCTGTACATCAGGAGCTTTTCGCTCCAGTTAGGGACTCGCAAGTCTGGGGATCCTTGTCGTGGATTGCGAGCTTGCGTCCTTTTGGCCAAAATGATCACTAATACCCCAGGTATTTTTCATTATTACTTATATTCGCTTCTTTTGGACACAGCCAGGTCTTTGATGCTGGGAGAGCATGGTGTGTTGTTGTTTGGCCTAGCAAGCAGGGTAGCCCGCTCTATGAATTATCAAGGCGTCACAAATAGGCTTCTACCTGGCTAGTCACGTTGCGCCTCATGACTTACACACTATTCCTCCATGTTTCACACACTTGCATCCCATTATTCATTTATTTTTTAGGCACTTCACTCATTACTGCCCCCTATATTTCACTCACATTATTACACTTGCACATACACTATTCATTTATTATTTCTTACTACACATCCCATGCACCACATACCACTCCCCTCAAGACTAGTGGGAGTGGCTATTATTATTTAAAGCACCTGCTCACTCGCCTTCATCAGCGTTTCAGACCTGGCTGTGTCCATTTGTAAGTATGGCCTTTTTCGGTGTTTTTGAATAAATGTCCTTGTTTTTATCTGTTTTGTCTGTACATCAGGAGCTTTTCGCTCCAGTTAGGGACTCGCAAGTCTGGGGATCCTTGTCGTGGATTGCGAGCTTGCGTCCTTTTGGCCAAAATGATCACTAATACCCCAGGTATTTTTCATTATTACTTATATTCGCTTCTTTTGGACACAGCCAGGTCTTTGATGCTGGGAGAGCATGGTGTGTTGTTGTTTGGCCTAGCAAGCAGGGTAGCCCGCTCTATGAATTATCAAGGCGTCACAAATAGGCTTCTACCTGGCTAGTCACGTTGCGCCTCATGACTTACACACTATTCCTCCATGTTTCACACACTTGCATCCCATTATTCATTTATTTTTTAGGCACTTCACTCATTACTGCCCCCTATATTTCACTCACATTATTACACTTGCACATACACTATTCATTTATTATTTCTTACTACACATCCCATGCACCACATACCACTCCCCTCAAGACTAGTGGGAGTGGCTATTATTATTCAAAGCACCTGCTCACTCGCCTTCATCAGCGTTTCAGACCTGGCTGTGTCCATTTGTAAGTATGGCCTTTTTCGGTGTTTTTGAATAAATGTCCTTGTTTTTATCTGTTTTGTCTGTACATCAGGAGCTTTTCGCTCCAGTTAGGGACTCGCAAGTCTGGGGATCCTTGTCGTGGATTGCGAGCTTGCGTCCTTTTGGCCAAAATGATCACTAATACCCCAGGTATTTTTCATTATTACTTATATTCGCTTCTTTTGGACACAGCCAGGTCTTTGATGCTGGGAGAGCATGGTGTGTTGTTGTTTGGCCTAGCAAGCAGGGTAGCCCGCTCTATGAATTATCAAGGCGTCACAAATAGGCTTCTACCTGGCTAGTCACGTTGCGCCTCATGACTTACACACTATTCCTCCATGTTTCACACACTTGCATCCCATTATTCATTTATTTTTTAGGCACTTCACTCATTACTGCCCCCTATATTTCACTCACATTATTACACTTGCACATACACTATTCATTTATTATTTCTTACTACACATCCCATGCACCACATACCACTCCCCTCAAGACTAGTGGGAGTGGCTATTATTATTTAAAGCACCTGCTCACTCGCCTTCATCAGCGTTTCAGACCTGGCTGTGTCCATTTGTAAGTATGGCCTTTTTCGGTGTTTTTGAATAAATGTCCTTGTTTTTATCTGTTTTGTCTGTACATCAGGAGCTTTTCGCTCCAGTTAGGGACTCGCAAGTCTGGGGATCCTTGTCGTGGATTGCGAGCTTGCGTCCTTTTGGCCAAAATGATCACTAATACCCCAGGTATTTTTCATTATTACTTATATTCGCTTCTTTTGGACACAGCCAGGTCTTTGATGCTGGGAGAGCATGGTGTGTTGTTGTTTGGCCTAGCAAGCAGGGTAGCCCGCTCTATGAATTATCAAGGCGTCACAAATAGGCTTCTACCTGGCTAGTCACGTTGCGCCTCATGACTTACACACTATTCCTCCATGTTTCACACACTTGCATCCCATTATTCATTTATTTTTTAGGCACTTCACTCATTACTGCCCCCTATATTTCACTCACATTATTACACTTGCACATACACTATTCATTTATTATTTCTTACTACACATCCCATGCACCACATACCACTCCCCTCAAGACTAGTGGGAGTGGCTATTATTATTTAAAGCACCTGCTCACTCGCCTTCATCAGCGTTTCAGACCTGGCTGTGTCCATTTGTAAGTATGGCCTTTTTCGGTGTTTTTGAATAAATGTCCTTGTTTTTATCTGTTTTGTCTGTACATCAGGAGCTTTTCGCTCCAGTTAGGGACTCGCAAGTCTGGGGATCCTTGTCGTGGATTGCGAGCTTGCGTCCTTTTGGCCAAAATGATCACTAATACCCCAGGTATTTTTCATTATTACTTATATTCGCTTCTTTTGGACACAGCCAGGTCTTTGATGCTGGGAGAGCATGGTGTGTTGTTGTTTGGCCTAGCAAGCAGGGTAGCCCGCTCTATGAATTATCAAGGCGTCACAAATAGGCTTCTACCTGGCTAGTCACGTTGCGCCTCATGACTTACACACTATTCCTCCATGTTTCACACACTTGCATCCCATTATTCATTTATTTTTTAGGCACTTCACTCATTACTGCCCCCTATATTTCACTCACATTATTACACTTGCACATACACTATTCATTTATTATTTCTTACTACACATCCCATGCACCACATACCACTCCCCTCAAGACTAGTGGGAGTGGCTATTATTATTTAAAGCACCTGCTCACTCGCCTTCATCAGCGTTTCAGACCTGGCTGTGTCCATTTGTAAGTATGGCCTTTTTCGGTGTTTTTGAATAAATGTCCTTGTTTTTATCTGTTTTGTCTGTACATCAGGAGCTTTTCGCTCCAGTTAGGGACTCGCAAGTCTGGGGATCCTTGTCGTGGATTGCGAGCTTGCGTCCTTTTGGCCAAAATGATCACTAATACCCCAGGTATTTTTCATTATTACTTATATTCGCTTCTTTTGGACACAGCCAGGTCTTTGATGCTGGGAGAGCATGGTGTGTTGTTGTTTGGCCTAGCAAGCAGGGTAGCCCGCTCTATGAATTATCAAGGCGTCACAAATAGGCTTCTACCTGGCTAGTCACGTTGCGCCTCATGACTTACACACTATTCCTCCATGTTTCACACACTTGCATCCCATTATTCATTTATTTTTTAGGCACTTCACTCATTACTGCCCCCTATATTTCACTCACATTATTACACTTGCACATACACTATTCATTTATTATTTCTTACTACACATCCCATGCACCACATACCACTCCCCTCAAGACTAGTGGGAGTGGCTATTATTATTTAAAGCACCTGCTCACTCGCCTTCATCAGCGTTTCAGACCTGGCTGTGTCCATTTGTAAGTATGGCCTTTTTCGGTGTTTATGATTAGAATATCGTCGATATATCTACCGTACCATTCTATGCAGTCACTGTGGATGTTATCAGGCGAAAAAATGTAGAAATGTTCCCACCACGACATTACTATGTTGGCTATTGATGGGGAAAATTTGGCCCCCATAGATACACCTTTAAGTTGTAGATAATATTTTGTGTCAAATTGGAAATAATTATTGGTTAATAGAAACATGAGTACTTCTGATATGTAGGTTTGAAACTTTGTTTCATACATGCTATATTTTGTTAAATGAAAATTGAGAGCAGTGAGTGCTATTTCATGCGGAATTGACGTATACAATGACACTACATCGCAAGTGAGCCAGGTAAATTGTTTTTCCAAAATTTTGTTGTGAAATATATTAAGAACATGTTTGGTATCCTTGAGAAAACCCGGTGTGTTTTGTGCCAAAGGCTGTAAGAGTGTATCTAGCCATTCTGATAGCCTTTCTAGGACTGATCCTATGCCAGAGACTATTGGTCTCATGGGTGGAGGTATGGTTTGTTTATGGATCTTGGGTAGCGCATGGATTATAGGAGTAATCGGTTGTTCAGTATAGATGTATTCTTTTTGTTTTTGAGTAATGTGTAAATTTCCTTGAAAAGTTGTGGCCTTTTCCTTGTAGGTAAATTAATACGTTTTGTGGTTACTTCAGTATACACATGTGTGACTATGCATGCATTAGATATATATAGGACTCACTGGTTGCACTATAGCATCGATACCCACAGATTTTACATTCCAGGAACTATCGACCATGGTATCCTTAGACCATCTACGTAATGAAACTGCAAATCAAACTGTCACAAGGGCACATGAATTCACAACATCAAATCCAAAATTTTACCCCATCAGTTCACGTACAGATTCAATGGACCGCTTCCAAACTGTCATAGAGAAAGAACTACACAACCTTGCAGACAGTCTCAAAAATCAATATCCAAAAACAAATATGTCAACTAATCAGAAAAAAGCAGCAAAATCATTACACGAAAATAAAAATTTAACTATTAAAATGTCAGATAAAGGTGGAAATGTCACAGTCTTGAATAAAAAAGACTATGAACAGTCAATTATCAACATGCTATCTGACACAACCACCTATAAAGTATTAGCTAGAAATCCTGTGGACACAATTAAACAACATATGAAGAAACTATTGGACGATGGACAACAAGGTGGACACATTACTCAAAAACAAAAAGAATACATCTATACTGAACAACCGATTACTCCTATAATCCATGCGCTACCCAAGATCCATAAACAAACCATACCTCCACCCATGAGACCGATAGTCTCTGGCATAGGATCAGTCCTAGAAAGGCTATCAGAATGGCTAGATACACTCTTACAGCCTTTGGCACAAAACACACCGGGTTTTCTCAAGGATACCAAACATGTTCTTAATATATTTCACAACAAAATTTGGGAAAAACAATTTACCTGGCTCACTTGCGATGTAGTGTCATTGTATACGTCAATTCCGCATGAAATAGCACTCACTGCTCTCAATTTTCATTTAACAAAATATAGCATGTATGAAACAAAGTTTCAAACCATAGTTATCAGAAGTACTCATGTTTCTATTAACCAATAATTATTTCCAATTTGTCACAAAATATTATCTACAACTTAAAGGTGTATCTATGGGGGCCAAATTTTCCCCATCAATAGCCAACATAGTAATGTCGTGGTGGGAACATTTCTACATTTTTTCGCCTGATAACATCCACAGTGACTGCATAGAATGGTACGGTAGATATATCGACGATATTCTAATCATATGGAAAAGAAAAATAGACATCATCCCTGAATTTGTGGCAGCCCTCAATAACAACCAGTGTAATTTAAAATTCACCTACCACCATGATATCTCAGACATCACATTCCTAGACCTGGAATTAAAGGGAAATGAAGGTCATGTCATCTCCACCAAAACCCATCGTAAACCCACAGCCACTAACAATATTCTTCATGCAAAAAGTGACCACACTAAACATACCATCAGAGCCATACCTCTAGGTGAAATGCATAGAGCAAAAAGAAATTGTACTAACCAACAACAGTTTGAACTTGAACACAACTCAATAAAAACAAGATTACAGGAAAGAGGTTATCCAAAATGGACGCTGACCAGAGCTAGCAACATCATAAACAAAAAATCAAGACAACAACTTCTTAGCCAACACAAAAATAACAAACAAAAACCACTACCTGTTGGCAATCAACCTACACTTATTCTACAACAAAGCAACCAATTTACGAAAATTAAAAATATAGTGACCAATTACCTACCCATTCTTATGGAAGATGACACACTTCGCACAATTCTATCAGGAGGCTGCAGGATAGTAGCGAAAAGAGCCCCCTCCTTAGGGAATACTCTGTCTCCTTCGCTACATACATCCAATGTTAACACTACAACAACATGGCTAGAGACCAAAGGCTTTTATAGATGTGGCCAACATCCCTGCAAAACCTGTTCCTACGTACACCCAACCAAAAATTTCAGTAATTCCTCAGGAACAGATAATTTCACAATCCAAAACTACATAAACTGCAATTCAGAGTCTGTCATCTATCTAATAGAATGCACAGAATGTCATCTCAAATATGTCGGCGGTACGAATCGGAAATTCAAGACAAGAATTTTGGAACACCTCAGTTATATAAGAAATACCAATATCCTTAATATATCCAATGCAGCCAAACATTTTATATCCCATCACAACAAATCCACAAAAACTTTTCGGTGCTATGCTATTGAAAAAATTCAACCGCCAAAGCGAGGTGGAGATATTAAACATAAAACCCATCTGAGAGAAGCATATTGGATATATAGGCTTAACACAAGATTTCCAGAAGGTCTTAACCTAAGAAAAGAATTGATGTATCTCTATTAATCCATACACAATAAACTAGGACCTCAATCATAACATACGCTTTTATGCCTAATAAAGAAAACCAGCCAATATTAGTTCAAAGTCAATCTGAGGTATTCACATATCCCCATTTTTAATCCATGTTCACATTATGTACAGACACAATATTTGCTAGTTGTCCTGTACATAAATATTGTCACATCACTAATCTAAGTTCATATGTTATGTTTCCCCACTTTACCAGTATAGTTGTGGTCCAACCCACACATCCCCCCCTCACTTTATATCCTCAACAATTCAACTAACAGAGCCCTGTTCTAATTCACAAAACAATTCTGATTAGTTTATATGTTCAATGACAAAATGAACAAATTCCTACTCAAAACAGTCTTCTAACAGGATTCTATAAAGATAACAGAGAGATACAAAACAATAACTGTTCACAGAAATACTAAAGCTTGAAAACTTAATTGATCTTATCAAGACATTAAAAAATTATGAAAAATGGATGACATCCAAATATCCTTTATAATATCTTTTCCACTACCACGTACGATATACTTAATCTTAAAATTCATTACAATTCAATAATACGTACCGGGGTCCGAAGATGGACTTGAAAAGGAGTTGGAGCCGGGCAGCCGTCCGCCTTCCATGTTGTTTCCCAGAACGAGTCCTGGAATGCAACTGAATTAAACAAAACTTTATTAAAACAGACAATATGTAATCTGACATACCTCAAAAAATACACGCACAAAATAAAATCAAAAGCTTTGGTACTTCTATGTGAAACAATCGAATGTAGAAGATTATATAAATGTTATACAGTTATACATACATAAGTCATGGTTACCTGACACATTTCCGGTGTTTGCGTTCCACAACAACACAACCATGACACGCAATCAATATAATTTCATCAGCTGTTTAAACCCCACAGGATATAAATGACAGTGCGCTCTATTCAAAAGTTACCACAGCCAAGTCTAAGGACGCAGCGTCGTCCGAAACGCGTAGGCCCAGAGGATACCCTCCCTCAACTTCTATACACCCAGGACCTCATACCACTGGACTTCCTTTTAATCAACAATTAAACTTGGAAAATTGATTTCCATTTTAACGCCTCAGCGCTGGATCCTACCTTCTTCCCTTGTTTCTACTTGATACTCCGTGTGCCGACACGAGGATCCGGGCGCTATCAACGACACACTGGAGTGTGTCAGGTGAGCTGGAGGATTTTTTCTACTTTTTTCTTGTGTCAAGCTCTCGGCATAGTTTCTCCTCACGAGCTCCCAATGTGCAATGTGCAACCAGTGAGTCCTATATATATCTAATGCATGCATAGTCACACATGTGTATACTGAAGTAACCACAAAACGTATTAATTTACCTACAAGGAAAAGGCCACAACTTTTCAAGGAAATTTATACAAGATAAATATGTTTCATGGATACAAATTAAACATGTTTCAAGGATACAAGTCCTAGTTTAACAACAAGTTGGCTTCAACAACACTGTGTTTGTTTTTAAAGTAACTCACTTCACATCAATACCTCAGAGGATTCTCCTAGCATATTAAGAATCATACAAACATCATGACTCAAGATCCTAAACATACTCGCTTTGAATTAGCAGAGAAAGTTTTTGGTCATCATGACAACCTCCCAGAAAATAATCAAGACATGGAAGACCTGTTCCACACGTTGGAAAGACATTTAGCCCAACAAGCAAAAATCTGGTGGGATCTGACTACCCTTAAAAACTATATTTCAAAAAATATGATTCCTAGAGGCTTACGATTAAAGAAAACACCCAGTTTCATATATACTGATGATTTCCAGAATCAATGGAACCAGATCCTTTCTACCTGCTCTATTAATCTGATGAAACTAATAACAGAACAAGAAGATTTAAAACTAAAAGAATTGGACAATCTTATATCTGAAACAAATAAATCTTTAGAAATATTTACAAACTCACCTTCTTATGATCTTCTTCATACCAGAATGTCAGCAGCCATCGACAAACTTGACCATGCTATTGCAGAAACGAAGAAAAATAAATTTCAAAGAGATACAAAGGATTACGTCAGCAATGAAGTATACAACTGGAGCCATAAAACAAGGAACTATACCAGACCAAGACCGATCCTAAAAAAAAGGAATCAACAAATTAAACAATATAGAGATTTACCCAACAGAGTCAGCTTTAGTTCGACGGAATTAGAATCTGCGGATGGCACTTCAGAAGATGATAATAGCCAAACATGCCCCCGTCTCAATCAAAGATCAGAAAATCAATCTTATTTTTCAAAAAACGGGGAAGGAGGGGCGGTAGGAAACACAAGTCGTGTAAATCAAGAACAAAATCGCCGCCTCCGCCCAAGAAAATATCAACAATACCGTTAACAAATGTAACTAACTTATCTTCTACGGTACTGACCACAGAACAAAATGAAGTACTAACACTGGGTCTCAACTTTGCCCCCAAGAAAAATTTCAATTTATTCAACACAATATTAGATATAAACAAATTTATTCGTAACTTAACGGTCAAAAAACATTTTCTCAATAATGAAACAACATCTGACATTACATTTGCAGAAACGACTTCGACAATCACATCGTCAGATGAGATAAGACCAAGAGCTACTATAGCATCGATACCCACAGATTTTACATTCCAGGAACTATCGACCATGGTATCCTTAGACCATCTACGTAATGAAACTGCAAATCAAACTGTCACAAGGGCACATGAATTCACAACATCAAATCCAAAATTTTACCCCATCAGTTCACGTACAGATTCAATGGACCGCTTCCAAACTGTCATAGAGAAAGAACTACACAACCTTGCAGACAGTCTCAAAAATCAATATCCAAAAACAAATATGTCAACTAATCAGAAAAAAGCAGCAAAATCATTACACGAAAATAAAAATTTAACTATTAAAATGTCAGATAAAGGTGGAAATGTCACAGTCTTGAATAAAAAAGACTATGAACAGTCAATTATCAACATGCTATCTGACACAACCACCTATAAAGTATTAGCTAGAAATCCTGTGGACACAATTAAACAACATATGAAGAAACTATTGGAAGATGGACAACAAGGTGGACACATTACTCAAAAACAAAAAGAATACATCTATACTGAACAACCGATTACTCCTATAATCCATGCGCTACCCAAGATCCATAAACAAACCATACCTCCACCCATGAGACCGATAGTCTCTGGCATAGGATCAGTCCTAGAAAGGCTATCAGAATGGCTAGATACACTCTTACAGCCTTTGGCACAAAACACACCGGGTTTTCTCAAGGATACCAAACATGTTCTTAATATATTTCACAACAAAATTTGGGAAAAACAATTTACCTGTCTCACTTGCGATGTAGTGTCATTGTATACGTCAATTCCGCATGAAATAGCACTCACTGCTCTCAATTTTCATTTAACAAAATATAGCATGTATGAAACAAAGTTTCAAACCTACATATCAGAAGTACTCATGTTTCTATTAACCAATAATTATTTCCAATTTGACACAAAATATTATCTACAACTTAAAGGTGTATCTATGGGGGCCAAATTTTCCCCATCAATAGCCAACATAGTAATGTCGTGGTGGGAACATTTCTACATTTTTTCGCCTGATAACATCCACAGTGACTGCATAGAATGGTACGGTAGATATATCGACGATATTCTAATCATATGGAAAGGAAAAATAGACATCATCCCTGAATTTGTGGCAGCCCTCAATAACAACCAGTGTAATTTAAAATTCACCTAACCACCATGATATCTCAGACATCACATTCCTAGACCTGGAATTAAAGGGAAATGAAGGTCATGTCATCTCCACCAAAACCCATCGTAAACCCACAGCCACTAACAATATTCTTCATGCAAAAAGTGACCACACTAAACATACCATCAGAGCCATACCTCTAGGTGAAATGCATAGAGCAAAAAGAAATTGTACTAACCAACAACAGTTTGAACTTGAACACAACTCAATAAAAACAAGATTACAGGAAAGAGGTTGTCCAAAATGGACGCTGACCAGAGCTAGCAACATCATAAACAAAAAATCAAGACAACAACTTCTTAGCCAACACAAAAATAACAAACAAAAACCACTACCTGTTGCCAATCAACCTACACTTATTCTACAACAAAGCAACCAATTTACGAAAATTAAAAATATAGTGACCAATTACCTACCCATTCTTATGGAAGATGACACACTTCGCACAATTCTATCAGGAGGCTGCAGGATAGTAGCGAAAAGAGCCCCCTCCTTAGGGAATACTCTGTCTCCTTCGCTATATACATCCAATGTTAACACTACAACAACATGGCTAGAGACCAAAGGCTTTTATAGATGTGGCCAACATCCCTGCAAAACCTGTTCCTACGTACACCCAACCAAAAATTTCAGTAATTCCTCAGGAACAGATAATTTCACAATCCAAAACTACATAAACTGCAATTCAGAGTCTGTCATCTATCTAATAGAATGCACAGAATGTCATCTCAAATATGTCGGCGGTACGAATCGGAAATTCAAGACAAGAATTTTGGAACACCTCAGTTATATAAGAAATACCAATATCCTTAATATATCCAATGCAGCCAAACATTTTATATCCCATCACAACAAATCCACAAAAACTTTTCGGTGCTATGCTATTGAAAAAATTCAACCGCCAAAGCGAGGTGGAGATATTAAACATAAAACCCATCTGAGAGAAGCATATTGGATATATAGGCTTAACACAAGATTTCCAGAAGGTCTTAACCTAAGAAAAGAATTGATGTATCTCTATTAATCCATACACAATAAACTAGGACCTCAATCATAACATACGCTTTTATGCCTAATAAAGAAAACCAGCCAATATTAGTTCAAAGTCAATCTGAGGTATTCACATATCCCCATTTTTAATCCATGTTCACATTATGTACAGACACAATATTTGCTAGTTGTCCTGTACATAAATATTGTCACATCACTAATCTAAGTTCATATGTTATGTTTCCCCACTTTACCAGTATAGTTGTGGTCCAACCCACACATCCCCCCCTCACTTTATATCCTCAACAATTCAACTAACAGAGCCCTGTTCTAATTCACAAAACAATTCTGATTAGTTTATATGTTCAATGACAAAATGAACAAATTCCTACTCAAAACAGTCTTCTAACAGGATTCTATAAAGATAACAGAGAGATACAAAACAATAACTGTTCACAGAAATACTAAAGCTTGAAAACTTAATTGATCTTATCAAGACATTAAAAAATTATGAAAAATGGATGACATCCAAATATCCTTTATAATATCTTTTCCACTACCACGTACGATATACTTAATCTTAAAATTCATTACAATTCAATAATACGTACCGGGGTCCGAAGATGGACTTGAAAAGGAGTTGGAGCCGGGCAGCCGTCCGCCTTCCATGTTGTTTCCCAGAACGAGTCCTGGAATGCAACTGAATTAAACAAAACTTTATTAAAACAGACAATATGTAATCTGACATACCTCAAAAAATACACGCACAAAATAAAATCAAAAGCTTTGGTACTTCTATGTGAAACAATCGAATGTAGAAGATTATATAAATGTTATACAGTTATACATACATAAGTCATGGTTACCTGACACATTTCCGGTGTTTGCGTTCCACAACAACACAACCATGACACGCAATCAATATAATTTCATCAGCTGTTTAAACCCCACAGGATATAAATGACAGTGCGCTCTATTCAAAAGTTACCACAGCCAAGTCTAAGGACGCAGCGTCGTCCGAAACGCGTAGGCCCAGAGGATACCCTCCCTCAACTTCTATACACCCAGGACCTCATACCACTGGACTTCCTTTTAATCAACAATTAAACTTGGAAAATTGATTTCCATTTTAACGCCTCAGCGCTGGATCCTACCTTCTTCCCTTGTTTCTACTATATTACTATAATACTATATTACTAATACTACATTACTATAATAAAACTAATAATAATAATAATAATACTACATTACTATAATAATACCGCTAGATTTAAAATTTGAGAGATTTCTCCACGTGCTTATTTCAATAATCCAGTTTTCCAGTTTAAGTGTTGCTATATGCAGTCCGGCGGCTCAGTTAGCAGCGTTTGGCAGACACACATGTCAAGATTAGGCAGCCCATTTTAGATAGTGCCATCTGTAGATGCTGCCACAGTGCCCTCTGTAGATGCTGTAACAGAGTCCTCTGTAGATGCTGCCACAGTGCCCTCTGCAGATAATGCCACAGTGCCCTCTGTAGATAATGCCACAGTGCCCTCTGTAGATTATGCCACAGTGCCCTCTGTAGATAATGCAACACACCCCTAGATAATGCCACAGTGTCCTCTGTAGATGATGCCACAGTGCCCTCTGTAGATGCTGCCACAGTCCCCTCCATAGATGCTGCCACAGTGCCCTCCGTAGATGCTGCCACAGTGCACTCCGCAGATGCTGCCACAGTGCCCTCCACAGATGCTGCCACAGTGTCCTCCGCAGATGCTGTCACAGTGCCCTCTGGAGATAATGCCACACACACCCCAAGTAGATAGCTCCATTGGGGCTCCCTCTAGGAGTGGAATCCCCAGCCAGAGCGTTGACGACGCTTTGGATGGGGATTCCTCTACTGTTTGAGCCCCCATATATGGACAGTGATGTCAGGGGCTTGCCCAGAGCTGGAGTCCCGGAGCAGAGCTGCTTCTAGCACTCTGCCTGGGATTCCAGCTCTGCTCCTGACATCACTGTCCATATATGGACATGGATGTCAGGGGCCACCCCAGAGCTGGAGTCCCGGGCAGAGCGCTAGTAGGCTCTTCCTGGGACTCCAGCTGTGCTCCTGACATCACTGGGACTCCTGCTCTGGGGAAGCCCCTGATATCACTGTCGATGTATGGACAGCGATGTCAGAGGCTTCCCCAGAGTTCCAGAGCAGAGACCATACTAGCGCTCTGCCCGGGACTCCAGCTATGGGGAAGCCCCAGACATCGCTGTCCATATGTAGACAGCGATATCAGAAGATTCCACATAGTCCCGGAGCAGAGACTATACTAGCGCTCTGCCCGAGACTCCGCTCTGGGGAAGACCCTGACAAACTGTCCATATATGGACAGCGATGTCAGGGAATTCCACAGAGTCCCGGAGCAGAGCCTATATTAGCTCTCTGCCCGGGACTCCGCTCTGTGGAAGACCCTGACACACTGTCCATATATGGACAGCGATGTCAGGGAATTCCACAGAGTCCCGGAGCAGAGCCTATACGAGCGCTCTGCACGGGACTCCGGCTCTGGGGAAGCCCCAGACATCGCTGTTCATATGTGGACAGCGATGTCAGGGAATTCCAAAGTCCCGGAGCAGAGTCTGTAATAGCGGCTCTGTGTCCCGTGGGCCGCAGATGACAGTCCCAGAGGCCGCATGCGGCCCGCGGGCTGCGTGCTTGAGACCCCTGGTCTATGCCAATGGCTTCAAAGGCCAGCAGGATATTGTTGTGTATTAAAAGAGGCATGGACTCGCGGGACAGGGATGTAATAATGCCACTTTACAAAGCATTAGTGAGGCCTCATCTAGAATATGCAGTTCAGTTCTGGGCTCCAGTTCATAGAAAGGATGCCCTGGAGTTGGAAAAAATACAAAGAAGAGCAACGAAGCTAATAAGGGGCATGGAGAATTTAAGTTATGAGGAAAGATTGAAAGAATTAAACCTATTTAGCCTTGAAAAAAGAAGACTAAGGGGGGACATGATTAACTTATATAAATATATTAATGGCACATACAAAAAATATGGTGAAATCCTGTTCCTTGTAAAACCCCCTCAAAAAACAAGGGGGCACTCCCTCCGTCTGGAGAAAAAAAGGTTCAAGCTGCAGAGGCGACAAGGCTTCTTTACAGTGAGAACTGTGAATTTATGGAATAGCCTACCGCAGGAGCTGGTCACAGCAGGGACAGTAGATGGCTTTAAAAAAGGGTTAGATAATTTCCTAGAACAAAAAAATATTAGCTCCTATGTGTAGAAATTTTTCCTTCCCTTTTCCCTTCCCTTGGTTGAACTTGATGGACATGTGTCTTTTTTCAGCCGTACTAACTATGTAACTATGTAACTATGTAACTATGTCTTTAAAAAAACTGATTTAATCATTATGGGTCCTCAACTCCTCCCACCATACCATAAATAGGTTGGCTAGGGAGGGGGAAGTTCAGTCCCTTATCAAGGTTTCTTTAATTTGCAAAAATAATTCACCTGCAAAGAAAAAATAATAACATATTTAGCAATCCTTATCTTGAGTCTGATAACTTGCTCCAGTGTGATAACTTATCACTTAAGTCATTGAAAACTATTCAAAAATTCAAGTTAAAGTTTCTTTCCACTGTGTAGTTAACAGGTCTAAAGCCAAGTTAAAGATCGCTGCATCGGTATGTATAAAATAAATGATACTGCATCCAAAATAAAAAAAAACTAAGCTGCTCTGCATATTTAGAGTGTTTGTCTACATTGTAACTCAGGGAAATTATGGGCAGATCATATGAGATGCATGACTATATGGATGCTATATCACATGTGATGAGCAAGATCATGGTATGAACAGCAGCATTTGTAAGATAATTCAAAGTATGTTTAATGTCATAAAGATATCTCGGGATCCTAGTGAGGGTATGTTCACACGGCCTATTTTCGGCCGATTTTCGGGCCGTAAACGGCCGAAAAACGGACGAGAAGTCTAAAGCAGAACACCTCCAAATATCTGCCCATTGATAGCAATGAGAAAAACGGCGTTCTGTTCCGACAGGCCGTTTTTTCGAGGCCGTTTAAAAAATAAAAATAAATTGCAGGTCAATTCTTGGGAAATTATCTACAAAGGGGGCGTTATCTACAAAGGGGGCTGTATGGTGCTATCTACAGGGGGGCTGTATGGCGTTATCTACAGGGGGATGCATGGCGTTATCTACAGGGGGGACTTTGTATGGCGTTCTCTACAGTGGGGGCTGTATGGCGTTCTCTACAGGGGGGGTCTGTATGGCGCTATCTACAGAGGGGGCTGTATGACGTTATCTACAGGGGGGCTGTATGGCGTTATCTACAGGGGGGGTCTGTATGGCGTTATCTACAGGAGGGGTCTGTATGGCGTTATCTACAGGGGGGGTCTGTATGGCGTTATCTACAGAGGGGGCTGTATGGCGTTATCTACAGAGGGGGCTGTATGGCGTTATCTACAGAGGGGGCTGTATGGCGTTATCTACAGAGGGGGCTGTATGGCGTTATCTACAGAGGGGGCTGTATGGCGTTATCTACAGAGGGGGCTGTATGGTGTTATCTACAGGGGGGTCTGTATGGCGTTATCTACAGGGGGGTCTGTATGGTGTTATCTACAGGGGGGGTCTGTATGGCGTTATCTACAGGGGGGTCTGTATGGCGTTATCTACAGAGGGGGCTGTATGGTGTTATCTACAGGGGGGTCTGTATGGCGTTCTCTACAGAGGGGGCTCTATGGCGTTCCCTACAGGGGGGTCTGTATGACGTTATCTACAGGGGGGGCTGTATGGCGTTATCTACAGTGGGGGCTGTATGGCGTTATCTACAGAGGGGGCTGTATGGCGTTATCTACAGGGGGCTGTATGGCGTTCTCTACAGGGGGGCTGTATGGCATTATCTACAGAGGGGGCTGTATACGCCATACAGCCCCCCTGTAGAGAACGCCATACAGCCCCCCTGTAGAGAATGCCATAAAGCCCCCCCCCCTGTAGGGAACGCCATACAGCCCCCCCCTTTAGGGAACGCCATACAGCCCCCCCCGTAGGGAACGCCATACTGCCCCCCCTGTAGGGAACGCTATACAGCCCCCCCCTGTAGGTAACGCTATACAGCCCCCCCGTAGGGAACGCTATACAGCCGCCCCCCTGTAGGGAACGCCATACAGCGTCCCCCCTCCCAAAAAAATGCGACCTACAGTGTGTCCTACAAAAGACATGTATCCCCTCTCCACAGGATAGGGGATACATGTGTGATCGCTGGCAGCGATAGGGAGAACGGGGGACTGAAAGTCCCCTGAAGTTCTCCATGACTAACCTCTGACTTCCGGCATCTGCGCAGCTCAATAAAAATGAAAGGAGCGCTGGTCACGCATGCGCACAAGCGCGACCGGCACTCCATTCATTTCTACGGAGCTGCCGACACAGACCCCGGAAGTCTGAGGTTTGTGATGGAGAACTTCAGGGGACTTTCAGTCCCCCGTTCTCCCTATCAATGCCAGCGATCATACATGTATCCCCTATCCTGTGGATAGGGGATACATGTCTTTTGTTTAATGGCAGAGCGGGGAGATACCTCCTTGCTCTGCCGTAGTGTTCAGTGGCGTCCCGCTGTAGCAGCCGTAGCGGCTGCTAGCGGAGCCTCCGGCAATGGTGGGGGCCCGTGCCGGCGGGCGACACGGGCCCCTTCATGCCGCGGGCCCCGTAGCGACTGCTACGGCGGTAGTTACGCCACTGACTAGAGGGCTTGTGGTGAGAGGGGGCCCAGCATTGAATTGCTCTCACTGCTTTCCTTCATAGGGGTTTTCCAACCCCTAAAAATAATAGCAATTGTGCCCCAAATGTTTAAAACTATCATAGCAGCAGTGCAAAGATGTGTTGTATATGGACATGTGACCACGGCAGCCAATCACTGTCCACAGTGGCGATGTGCCATACATATTGTCCTTATCGCTGCACCCAACACAGGATAATGAAGCATTTAAAGAGGCCCTGTCACCAGTTTATAAATGCCCTATGTCCTACATAATCTGATAGGCGCTGTAATGTAGATAACAACAGTGGTTTTTATTTTGAAAAACGATTATTTTTGAGCAAGTTATGAACAATTTTTGATTTATGCTAATTAGCTTCTTAATGCTCAACTGGGCATTTTTTAACTTTTGACCAAGTGGGTATTGTAAAGAGAAGTGTATGACGCTGACCAATCAGCGTCATACACTTCTCTCCATTCATGTCCATCTGTATTCACAGCACAGCGTGATCTCACGAGATCACGTAGTGCTATCACATACACCCACAGTAACTTTACCAAAGTGTCTTGAGAATGAATAGACATTGCCTCCATCCAGGATGCGATATCTATTCACACTCCCGACACTTCGGTAAAGTTTCTGTGGGACTTACTCACACCACAGCGTGATCTCGCGATAACTTGCTAAAAAATGATAGTTTTCCAAAATAAATACCACTGTTGTTATCTACATTACAGCGCCGATCAGATTACGTAGGAGATAGGGCACTTATAATCTGGTGATATAGCCTCTTACGCGTATATTTGAGTATATTTTAGTTTGTTATTTTTAGACACATTTGAGGCACATATAAGGCTAAGTTCACACTATCATTAATATACGTTTACCTCTCTTCCGTCAGAGGAAGAGAGGATAGAAAGATTAAACTGAAAGCAACGGTTCCGTTAGAATTACCATTGATTTCAACGTTAATTCTTTTGTCTCAGTTGCTTTCCGTTTGTCTCCGTTCGCTAGGTTTCCGTTTTTTTTTGTTGACGGTAGCAAAAGTGCAGTCTGCAGAACTTTTGTTTCCGTGAAAAAAACGGAAACCTAGCAAATGGAGACAAACGGAAAGCAACTGAAACAAAAGAATTACCATTGAAATCAATGGTAATTCTAACGGAACCGTTGCTTTCAATCCTATCTTCCTCTGACAGAAGAGAGGAAAACGTACACTAACGGCAGTGAGAAAAGAAGCTTAAATAGAAAAAGGGTGAAAATACAATTTGAATGAAGTTTCTGGTGCTCTAGAGCTATATAATATTTATCTTTTCAGTAGGCTTCTCCAGAGAATTTAGAATAATGACTGGTTAAAGAAGCTATTTAAATAACTTGGAAATCTTCCATCCACCTGCACCAATTTATGATCATAGCAGGCTGATCCATTGGACTCGGTCAATTGGAAAGCTGTTTATATATCACATCGGCCTTACAAAGAAGTCATTTTGTGACAGTTCAATTATTGCTAAAGTCTGTAAGTTAGGAGGCTATGTAAATTCATACCTAAAAGCTGCTCTTTGACAAATGAGGCATAGATGTTTTCCTACAACAGGGAATTCACATACTGGTCTAAAAATATTGAACACATTTATATTAAAAGCAAGACTCATATCTCTGGACACTTTTTATCCAACCAGAACCTAAAATTAAGGTTTACCTGTCTTAAAAAAAGTGTGGATTTTTTGATATTTGATCTTTCCTGGTCATGTATCAGCTACAGTGAAGGAAATAAGTATTTGATCCCTTGCTGATTTTGTAAGTTTGCCCATTGTCAAAGACATGAACAGTCTAGAATTTTTAGGCTAGGTTAATTTTACCAGTGAGAGATAGATTATATAAAAAAAAAAAAAACAGAAAATCACATTGTCAAAATTATATATATTTATTTGCATTGTGCACAGAGAAATAAGTATTTGATCCCTTTGGCAAACAAGTCTTAATACTTGGTGGCAAAACCCTTGTTGGCAAGCACAGCAGTCAGACTTTTTTTTTAGCTGATGATGAGGTTTGCACACATGTTAGATGGAATTTTGGCCCACTCCTCTTTGCAGATCATCTGTAAATCATTAAGATTTCGAGGCTGTCGCTTGGCAACTCGGATCTTCAGCTCCCTCCATAAGTTTTCGATGGGATTAAGGTCTGGAGACTGGCTAGGCCACTCCATGACCTTAATGTGCTTCTTTTTGAGCCACTCCTTTGTTGCCTTGGCTGTATGTTTCGGGTCATTGTCATGCTGGAAGACCCAGCCACGAGCCATTTTTAATGTCCTGGTGGAGGGAAGGAGGTTGTCACTCAGGATTTGACGGTACATGGCTCCATCCATTCTCCCATTGATGTGGTGAAGTAGTCCTGTGCCCTTAGCAGAGAAACACCCCCAAAACATAAAGTTTCCACCTCCATGCTTGACAGTGGGGACGGTGTTCTTTGGGTCATAGGCAGCATTTCTCTTCCTCCAAACACGGCGAGTTGAGTTAATGCCAAAGAGCTCAATTTTAGTCTCATCTGACCACAGCACCTTCTCCCAATCACTCTCAGAATTATCCAGATGTTCATTTGCAAACTTCAGACGGGCCTGTACATGTGCCTTCTTGAGCAGGGGGACCTTGCGGGCACTGCAGGATTTTAATCCATTACGGCGTAATGTGTTACCAATGGTTTTCTTGGTGACTGTGGTCCCAGCTGCCTTGAGATCATTAACAAGTTCCCCCCGTGTAGTTTTCGGCTGAGCTCTCACCTTCCTCAGGATAAAGGATACCCCACGAGGTGAGATTTTGCATGGAGCCCCAGATCGATGTCGATTGACAGTCATTTTGTATGTCTTCCATTTTCTTACTATTGCACCAACAATTGTCTTCTTCTCACCCAGCGTCTTACTTATGGTTTTGTAGCCCATTCCAGCCTTGTGCAGGTCTATGATCTTGTCCCTGACATCCTTAGAAAGCTCTTTGGTCTTGCCCATGTTGTAGAGGTTAGAGTCAGACTGATTAATTGAGTCTGTGGACAGGAGTCTTTTATACAGGTGACCATGTAAGACAGCTGTCTTTAATGCAGGCACCAAGTTGATTTGGAGCGTGTAACTGGTCTGGAGGAGGCTGAACTCTTAATGGTTGGTAGGGGATCAAATACTTATTTCTCTGTGCACAATGCAAATAAATATATATAATTTTGACTCTGTGATTTTATTTTTTTATTTTTATATAATCTATCTCTCACTGGTAAAATTAACCTAGCCTAAAAATTCTAGACTGTTCATGACTTTGACAGTGGGCAAACTTCCAAAATCAGCAAGGGATCAAATACTTATTTCCTTCACTGTATATGACATCTCTGAGCTGTGAATTTAGTGGTCATCATCCTCTAAAAAAATCATGTCAGGGGTCATGCTGGAAACAATATACATATAGTGCTATGAAAAATATTTGCCACCCTTCCAATGTCCTCTATAGTTACATATTTTGTGATAACCTCCTTATGATTTACTGCTCCCATGATGGTGCGCTTATAACATGGGCAGCTGGAACAACCCAGCTGTTATCGCTATGGAAAGGGTCTAAAACCTACTTAAAGAGGCTCTGTCACCAGATTTTCAAACCCCTATCTCCTATTGCAGCAGATCGGCGCTGCAATGTAGATAACAGTAAAGTTTTGTTTTTTTAAAACGAGCATTTTTGGCCAAGTTATGACCAGTTTTATATTTATGCAAATGAGCCTTTCTTATGTACAACTGGGAGTGTTTAAAGTTATGTCCAACTGGGCGTGTATTGTGTGTGTACATCTGGGCGTTTTTACTTGTTTTACTAGCTGGGCGTTGTGAATAGAAGTGTATGATGCTGACGAATCAGCATCATCCACTTCGCTCTTCGTTACCACCCAGCTTCTGGCAGTGCACAGATACACAGCGTGTCCTCGCGAGATCACGCTGTGACGTCACTCACTTCCTCCCCAAGGAACTTCATCGCGTCGGATGAGCGAGGACATGCTGTGTGTCTGTGAACTGCCAGAAGCTGGGTGGTAACGAAGACAAGAGGATGATGCTGATTCGTCAGCATCATACACTTCTATTCACAACGCCCAGCTAGTAAAACAAGTAATAACGCCCAGATGTACACACACAATACACGCCCAGTTGGACATAACTTTAAACACGCTCAGTTGTACATAAGAAAGGCTCATTTGCATAAATATAAAAATGGTCATAACTTGGCCAAAAATGCCTGTTTTTGAAAAAAAAAAACACGTTACTGTTATCTACATTGCAGCGCCGATCTGCTGCAATAGGAGATAGGGGTTTGAAAATCTGGTGACAGAGCCTCTTTAATGTAGTCTTACACAACATCCATTGAAATCATTGAGCAGCCATGTAATACATGGTCGAGCCAAATCCTCTAGAGTTGAGTAGGATATGTTTATTTGCGGCTGTTTTGGCTAATTGAGATGGTCCTGAGTAGGGTCCTTCTTCTATAATGTCCATACACCCTAATTGGGCATATGGACTGGGATTGTTGTGATGGTGTAAGGTGGGGATGGTTGTGGTGTGATGCAGGAATGTTGCGAAAAAAGATGAACTGAAGCAGGAAGTTAGCGTAACAACTTTAACTTTGACTTTCAGCTTAACAATATGTACAGTTAATTTGTCGTTGCAGCATTCGGTCACAAATATGATAAACATTCTTCCCATGTGGGAGGTACTGCACTTAGTTACAACTATGTACAGGTGGAGCAGGCTGGCAAGATAGCTGGCTTGTTGTTCTGTGTGACCGGCAGAGTTTGGGCCAAGGAGACCCCTCCCTTGATGCAAGGGGAAGTCTGCTCAGGCCTAGTAGGCCGCAAGATGGTGGTTGCGTTTGTGTGGTTCGGGCCTATTGTTCTTTTTGTCGATTGTGGTAACTGGCTGCTAAATAAAAAGACCCCTATAGAACTATCACATGAGAACCGACTATTTCTAAGTCGTATTCGTGTGGCTGGAAACTGCAGACTCACTCTTCACTTTGACTATACTGACTGTTTCCTTTACGTTCCTCCTCTAACCACCTAGCTAGCTCTCTTCACAGTGTGGGCTACCTCCCCAACCACCGCTTGCTCTGCAGGACCCTGCTGCAGCTACAGGCCCTAGCACAGATACATCCTAGTCCGGTTCTCACCAGTCCTTGTATGATGCCTTAGCTCCAGCCCTTTTTTTAAACTCTGTGCTTCTCTAGTCCTGTCCACCACAGCAATGTAAATGGCGAGATGCGTCCTCCCTCATAATCCATGACACTCTCCTCTCTTCTCTCTACTGTACGCAGTTCAGGACATGCCTAGCTCTCTCCCAACACTAAATACTATTTAGTGGGCTCACCACTGTTTTATACAGACAGCGCCGCCCCCAGGTGGGGTGCGCTATCACCCGGTTTCAGAGCTTGTAATACATCCTGGTACCAATGTTTAAGTGAAAACAAGCCAGCATCTGCCTCATCTTAGTTCATATCAATTCCACAGCAAAAGTTGCACATGCTGTCTTCGTTGTCAGACAGACACCCTTCTTCTCTGTGTAGCTTATCCTTTCCCATATTGCCAGGTCTTGGCCGGTTAATCCAAGACACAAGTGCCACCTACAGTGGGGGAAATACAACACAGCCGCAGCTTCAAAATGCAATACACCCTTACGATAGCATTTAAAAGACACAGAACTAAATAAATACAGTAGAACAATACAATGGCCCATAAGATTCCCAGTCGGGTAACCACAGTAATAAACATAATAGCTCAACTGCTATACTCAGAAAAATTATTGGAAAAAATACGGCTTAGGAGTATATAAATATATAAAAAATAAATACATAAATATTTTTAGACTCAGGACATTAAATAAAACAGCATCCACTACTTCTAGAAAAAAGAAGGTTAATGGATAATTTGTTGGAAGTTTGTAAAAGGGGCCTGGATGACTTTCTTAACCCTACACGCACCACGACGTAATAGCATGTCGTGGTGCGGGGTGTGATGTTTGGAGCGGGCTCACCTGCTGAGCCTGCTTCGTATGCAGCGGGTATCAGTTGTGCATTATAGCTGACACCCGGGACTAATGGTCAGGAACAGTGATCGCGCTGTTTCTGACCGTTTAACCCCTTAGATGCTGCGATCAATCACGATCGCAGAATCTAAGACGTTAGAAAGAGGGGGATGCCCCCCTCTAGCAGCTCATCGCCACCTGTGCGACAAGATCGCGGGGTGAAGATGGTTGTCATGGCAGCCCAGGGGCCTAATGAAGGACTTAACACAAGCCTGTAAAAATGAGAATATACTGCAATACATTAGTATTGCAGTGTGTTGTAAAAGCAATCTAACGATCGCTGGTTCAAGTCCCCTAGTGGGACTAATGAAATGTGTAAGAAAGTTAAATAAAGTTTTTAGTGGTGTAATAAAAAATATATATTAAAAGTTCAAAAACCCAATTTTCCCCCTAAAGTAATGTTGAAAAAAAAAAAATATAAACAAAATTGGTAATGCCGCATTCGGAAAAGTCAGAACTATTACAATGTACCATTATTTAACCCGCACGGTGAACGCCGTAAAAGATTAAACCACCAGAATTGCCTTTTTTTGTTCACTTCATATCCCCCAAAAAATGAAATAAAAAGTGATAAAAAAGTCTCATGTAGCCCAAAATGGTACCAATAGAAACTACACTCAATTGACGGATAAATAAAAAAGTAATGTCTCTCAGAATGTGGCAACAAAACACATTTTATTTTGAAAAATTAGTTTCTTCCTTGTAAAAGTAGTAAAACATAAAAAGAACTATATAAATTTGGTATCGCCGTAATCGTAAGTTAACATGCCATTTTTACCGTACGGTGAAAGCCGAAAAAACGAAACCCCTCAAAACATTGAGGAATTGCTGTTTTTTTCCTATTCCACCCCACAAATAATTTTTTTCCAGTTTCCCAATACATTATATGGTACAATAAATGGTGTATTCACTGTAAATCCAAGTATCACGTTCCGTTCAAATAATGTATATATAAACCATCACAGCCAGACTGAATGATTAACCCCTTCCCGCAAATGGGCGTTACTGTACGTCCTTTTTAGCGGCTCGTTCCCGCAAATGGGCGTACAGTAACGCCCTGAGGATGAAGCAGGCACAGGAGCTGTGCGCGCTTCATCCTCAGCGGGTGTCGGCTGTAATATACAGCTGACATCCCGCTGCAACGGCGGCGATCACTGTTATCTCCAATCGCCGCCATTTAACCCCTCAATTGCCGCTGTCAATAGCGACAGTGGCATTTAAGTGATTGATACAGAGGGAGGGGGCTCCCTCTGTACCCTGTTGGCCCCCCGCGAAAAATCGCGGGGTTCTGATGGTTGCAATGGCAACCAGGAAGCCTAGCAATGGCTTCCTGGTTGCCAGGTACGGGAGCCTATTAGGTCCTGCCCGAGGCAGGACGTAATAGGCTCAACTGTCAGTTATAAAATGACAGTTATAATACACTGCACTACACAAGTAGTGCAGTGTATTGTACAGGGGACCAGAAGATCAGATCTTCCAGTCCCCTAGTATGTGTAAAATAAAAAGTAAAAAAAAGGTTAAAAAAAGTTTTAGATAAATAAATAAATAAAAGTTTTATGTAATAAAAACAATAATCATCTTGTGTCCCTGATCAAGTACTTTATAATTAGAAAAAAATGGAAAAAAAGACAAAAACTAGACATAATAGATATCGCCGCGTTCGTATCGGCGTGACCTATAAAAATATAATATTATTTACCCCGCACGGTGAACACCGTAAAAAAAATACAATAAAAAACAATGCCAGAATTTCCTTTTTTGGTCACGTTGTTTCCAATAAAATGGAATAAAAAGTGATCAAAAAGTCGCATGTACCCAAACTTGGTACCAATAAAAACTACAGTGTGTCACGCAAAAAACAAGCCCGCACAAAGCTCAGTCGATATAAAAATACAAAAGTTATGGCTCTCAGGAGATGGTGACACTAAAACATTTTATTTATAAAAAGGGTTTTTATTGTGTAAAAGTAGTAAAACATATAAAAACTATATAAATTTGGTATTGCCATAATCGTATCAAACCGCAGAATAAAGCAAACATGTTGTTTATGCTGCACAGAGAACGCCGTTAAAAATTGATTAAAAAAAAGCGAGAGAATTTCTGTTTTTTGGTCTCCTCACCCCCCAAAAAATTGAATAAAAACTGATCACATTATCACATTTACCCCAAAATGACACTAATAAAAACTACAGCTCATCCCATGAAAATCAAGTGCTCACACAGCTCGTCAACGGAAAAATAATAAGTTATGACTCTTGGAACGCAATAATGCAAAACGACGGCCCAGACTAATTTATATGTGCAGCAGTTCTTCACCTAAAACCCCACGTCATCATTTGCAGCCCCCATTTGTAGACCCTGTAAATGCAGCGAAAACGATGACATTTTGGGGTCTGTGCTACATATGGGGCTAGTGAAGTCAAAGATTAGACAATGCTGGAGTGCGGATATTTTGTACAATACCACGGACACCCTTTAGAAGTGCGACTCCTACACCCAAAAATCCAGCCTGTGCATGAAGGATTGGTTGAAAGCATACGTTACTATACAGGGATCATTCATTTTATTATTCATTCTCCCCATTATTACATCATCCTATTATGACCTGTTGCACTCCGCCCAGCTTACATATACCCTGATGTACTCCACATAGCTTACATATACCCTGATGTACTCCGCACAGCTTACATATATCCTGATGTACTCCGCACATCTTACATACACCCTGATGTACTCCGCCCAGTTTACATATACCCTGATGTACTCCGCCCAGTTTACATATACCCTGATGTACTCCGCCCAGTTTACATATACCCTGATGTACTCTGCACAGCTTACATATACCCTGATGTACTCCTCACATATTACATATACCCTGATGTACTCTGCACATATTATATATACCCTGATGTACTTCTCACATCTTACATATACCCTGATGTACCCGCACAGCTTACATATACCCTGATGTACTCCTCACAGCTTACATATACCCTGATGTACTCCTCACATATTACATATACCCTGATGTACTCCGCCCAGATTACATATACCCTGATGCACTCCGCCCAGTTTACATATACCCTGATACACTCCACCCAGCTAACATATACCCTGATGCACTCCGCCCAGCTTACATATGCCCCCATATTATAAGCTGAAACACCAGTAAAACACTAAACAAAACTTCTACCAAGCAAAATCTGCGCTCCAAAAGCCAAATGGAGCTCCTTCTGGGCCTGGCAGTGTGCCCAAACAGCAGTTAATGACCACATATGGGGTATTACTGTACTCTGGAGAACCGCTTAACAATAATTTATGGGGTGTGTGTCTACGGTGGTACAAGCTGGGCACAACACATAGGGCACTGAAATAGCATATATGTGGAAAATGGCAATTTTAAATCTGCAACATCCACTGTGCACTAATTTCTACAAAACCTTTGGGGTTAAAATGCTCACTACACTTCTAGATGTATTCCTTGAGGGGTGTAGTTTCCCAAATGGGGTCACTTTTCGGGGGTTTTCACTGTACTGGTACCTCAGCGCAATGCAACATGGAGTAAAAAACTAATTTTGTAAAATCTCCACTCCAAAAACGAAATTGCGCTTTTTCCCTTTAGACTCTTGCTGTATGTCCAAATAGCAAAAACACCGAAAAAGGCCATACTTACAAATGGACACAGCCAGGTCAGAAACGCTGATGAAGGCGAGTGAGCAGGTGCTTTAAATAATAATAGCCACTCCCACTAGTCTTGAGGGGAGTGGTATGTGGTGCATGGGATGTGTAGTAAGAAATAATAAATGAATAGTGTATGTGCAAGTGTAATAATGTAAGTGAAATATAGGGGGCAGTAATGAGTAAAGTGCCTAAAAAATAAATGAATAATGGGATGCAAGTGTGTGAAACATGGAGGGATAGTGTGTAAGTCATGAGGCGCAACGTGTCTAGCCAGGTAGAAGCCTATTTGTGACGCCTTGATAATTCATAGAGCGGGCTACCCTGCTTGCTAGGCCAAACAACAACACACCATGCTCTCCCAGCATCAAAGACCTGGCTGTGTCCAAAAGAAGCGAATATAAGTAATAATGAAAAATACCTGGGGTATTAGTGATCATTTTGGCCAAAAGGACGCAAGCTCGCAATCCACGACAAGGATCCCCAGACTTGCGAGTCCCTAACTGGAGCGAAAAGCAGTTTACAACCACATATGGGGTACTTCCCTATTCAGGAGAAATTTTGTCACACATTTTGGGGTGTCTTTTCTCCTGTATTGCTTGTGTAAATGAAAAATTATGTGCTAAATCTATAGGTTATTGGAAAAAAAAATAATTTCAATTTCACGGCCCAATTCTAATAAAATCTTTTAAAACACCTGAGGGATCAAAATGCTCACTACACCTCTAATTCTTTGATAGGTATAGTCTCCAAAATGGGATCACACCTGGGGAATTTCTACTATACTGGTACTTCAGGGGCTCTGCAAATGCGACATGGCCCCCAGAAACCAATTCAGCAAAATCTGAGCTGCAAAATCCAAATGGTGCTCCGTCCCCTCTGAGCCCTGCCGTGGGTCCAAACAGCAGTTTATTACCACATATGGGGTATTGCCGTAATCAGGAGAAATTGCTTTACAAATGTTGAGGTGCTTTTTCTCCTTTATTCCTTATAAAAATTAGAAAATTCTATGTTTTTTTCAGAAAAAAAGTCTATTTTCATCTTCACAGACTAATTCTAATAAATTCAGCAAAAAACCTGTGGGGTCAAAATGCCAACTATACCACTAGAAAAATTCCTTGAGGGGCATAGTTTCCAAAATTGAGTCACTTTTTGGGGGTTTCCCCTGTTTAGGTCCCTCCAGGGCATTGCAAACACGACACGGCACCGAAAAATATTCCAGTAAAATCAGTGCTCCAAAATCCAAATGGCGCTCCTTCCCTTCTGAGCACTGCCGTGGGTCCAAGCAGCAGTTTATTACCACATGTGGGTTATTTCCGTAATCGGGAGAAGTAGCTTTACAAGTTTTCGGGTGCTTTTTCTCCTTTATTCCTTGCAAAAATTCGAAAATTCTAAGTTTTTCCACAATAAAAGTAGATTTTCATTTTCACAGACTAATTCGAATAAATTTAGCAGAAAACCTGTGGGGTCAAAATGCTAACTATACCCCTAGATAAATTCCCTGACGGGTGTAATTTCAAAAATGGGGTCACTTTTGGGGGGTTTTCACTGTTTTGGCACCACAAGACCTCTTCAAACCTGACATGGTGCCTAAAATATATTCTAAAAAATGGAGGCCCCAAAATCCTCTAGGTGCTCCTTTGCTTCTGAGGCCTGTGCTTCAGTCCATTAGCGCACTAGGGCCACATGCGGTACATTTCTAAAAACTGCAGAATCTGGGCAATAAATATTGAGTTGCTTTTCTCAGGTAAAACCTTCTGTGTTACAGAAAAAAATGTATTACAAATGAATTTTGTAAAAAAAAAAATGACATTTGTAAATTTCACCACTACTTTCCTTCAATTCCTGTGAAACGCCTAAAGGGTTGAAACACTTTCTGAATGCTGTTTTGAATACTTTGAGGGGTGCAGTTTTCAAAATGGGGTGTTTTATGGGGGTTTCTAATATATAAGGCCCTCAAAACCACTTCAGATCTGAACTCGTCCCTGAAAAAAATAGCCTTTTGAAATGTTCTTAAAAATATGAGAAATTGCTGCTAAAGTTCTAAGTCTTGTAACGTCCTCGAAAAATAAAAGGATGTTCAAAAAACGATGCAAACATAAAGTGGACATATGGGAAATGTTAATTAGTACTATTTTGTGTGGTATTACTATCTGTTTTACAAGCATATACATTTAAAATTAGAAAAATCATAATTTCTTCAAATTTTCTCTAAATTTTGGTGTTTTTCACAAATAAGCAATAAATTTATCGACCAAATTTTTTCACTAACCTAAAGTACAATATGTCACGAGAAAACAATCTCATAATCGCTTGGATAGGTAAAAGCATTCCAGAGTTATTACCACATAAAATGACACATGTCAGATTTGAAAAAATGGGTCTGGTCCTGAAGGCCAAAAATAGCTTGGTCTTGAAGGGGTTAAAATAGTTCCTTTAGTAAGTTACATTTTAAAACATCAATGGGCTCTATAGCCAATAACCTAAACAGGCTGAGGCAGGAGATCCGATAGGGGAGCTAAGAATCTCAGGGTATATTCTCTCAACGTCCACCCGCAGACATAGTCACTCCTATTTTATGTAATATTGCTCTGATCACCTGTCACAGAATTGATATCCCTACTCATTTCAGCACCCCCTATATTGTGGAATACATCATCAGGGGCGACAATCTATATTCACTATTTTCATGCTTAGTAGTCTCCCCGGCATGTGCACGACACAAGCGAGATATTAAAAGACTAAGGCCCTTCTACCAGGTGGCGTGTCACAAAGGGTCTGTGGACCCACTGGGCCGTACCGCCTTGGCGGTATGGAAGCTGGCGCAGGACAATGCCTATAGTTCGTATAGGTACCTGTGGCAGCTCGGACAGCTGTAAGGCAAGCTCGGCTGGAACTAGGCAACAGGTAGACGTCAGGCGAGGTGAAGCAGGTCAGATGTTGGATACAGCACGACACGACTTTGGCACAGCACAGTGCTCGACCAGGATGGTATGGAATGCAAGGAACAGGAACAGGAAACACACTAGGAGGCCATCACATAGATGAGGGCTGGACCACTCTTATAGTCCAGGGTACTCACGGGTTCAAGTCATCAGAAGTCCGGTGCGCGCGCTGTCCCTTTAAGAGCGGGCAGGAACGTGCGTGCGCACCGTACGGGATCCGGCTGAGGTGAGTGGGCGCGAACGCTGGCGTCTCCTGAGGAGGAGGCTTGCCGACTCGTGTCTATGGCTGTCAGAAGAAGGTTGGAGCTGCCGGCTCGCAGCCACGGACATTACTGTATCCCCCCTCTTACGCCCCCTCTTCTTGAGACTAGAGCAAGAGAGAAACTTTTTTAGTAGAGTAGGGGCATTGAAAATCTCCTCTGGCTCCCAGAACCTCTCTTCAGGACCAAACCCCCTCCAATCCACAAAATAAAAAGTTTTTCCTCTCACTTTCTTGGTGTCCAAGATCTCCTTGACCTCAAAGGTGTCCGAAGGGCCGCTGGAATAGAATCACCGGTTTCAGGAGGGAGACATGGTAGGAGTTGGGGATCCTGAGGGTAGGAGGCAGCCGAAGCTTGTAGGCGACAGGGTTGATCTGCTGCAGGATCTCGAATGGTCTGAGGAACCTCGGAGTAAATTTGCACGACGGCACCCTCATTTGGATATTCCTAGAAGACAGCCAGACCCTTGTACCAGGAAGAAACTGAGGAGGTTCTCTTCTCCTTGTGTCAGCCTTCCGTTTCATGCGGTCGACTGCCATTAGGATGGAGGATCGAGTCTGCTGCCAGATTTGCAGGAAGTCTCTAAAATTGGAGTCAGCCGCTGATACCTCGGAAGTATCGGGCACCGGGAGAGGAATTCGTGGGTGCTGGCCATAGACAATGAAGAACGGTGTATTCCTTGTAGACTCGCTGGTGTGATTATTGTAGGAGAACTCAGCCCATGGGAGCAACTGCACCCAGTTATCATGCTGCTTGGAGATGAAGTGGCGTAGGTAGTTCTCCAAGATCTGATTGATCCTATCGACCTGACCATTGGATTGAGGGCTCTCCAGAATTTAGAGGTAAACTGAACCTCCCGATTAGACACAATATGCTGCGGCAAGCCGTGCAGGCGGAAGATGTGTTGGATGAATAGCTTGTCCAACTGAGGAGCAGAAGGAAGACCGGTCAGAGGAACGAAATGGGCCATCTTCGAAAATCGGTCCACCACCAGCCAGACAGCACTGCATCCAGCAGAGAGAGGCAGGTCCGTGATATACTTCCATAGCTATATGCTGCCAGGGAGCATTGGGCACAGGCAATGGCTGGAGCAGACCAGCAGGTCTGGAGTGAGTGGCCTTGTTGGCTGCACATACAGAACAGGAAAAAACGAAGTCCATAATGTCCTTGGGCAGTGTGGGCCACCAGAAATGACAAGCAATCAGATCCCGGGTCTTACGTACCCCCGCGTGACCTGCCAATCTAGAGGAGTGTCCCCAGCGGAGGATTCTTCCACGATCAGCCAGGCGCACAAAAGTCCTCCCTGGATGAATGTCATCAACTTGCAGGGGATTGACAGAGATAATGCAAGACGGATCAATAATGTTCTGTGGACTCTCTATGGTGTCTTCCATCTCGAAAGACCAGGACAAGGCATCGGCCCTCACATTCTTGTCGGCCGGGCGATAATGGAGCTCAAACTGGATCCCGGTAAAGAACAGTGACCACCTGGCCTGACGAGGGTTCAGCCGTTGGGCCGTCTGGAGGTAGGTCAGATTCTTGTGGTCAGTAAATATTAGGATCGGATGAGCTGCGCCCTCTAGTAGATGTCTCCACTCTTCCAGAGCCAACTTGATGGCCAGTAACTCCCGATCCCCAATCGTGTAGTTGCGTTCTGTGGAAGAGAAGAGCTTAGAAAAATATCCACATACCCTTGACTTGCCATTGGGACCCCTCTAGAACAGGAGTGCACCAGCACCAAAAGAGGATGCGTCCACCTCCAACGAGAACTGCAGAGAGACATCCAGATGATGGAGGATAGAGGCTGACGTGAAGGCACTCTTCATTCTATAGAATGCGGACTCTGCCTTGGGAGTCCACACCTTGGCGGTCATACCCTTCTTAGTGAGGTTAGAGATGGGAGAAGTCAGTGAGGAGAAGTTTGGAATAAATTGCCTGTAAAAATTGGCGAATCCCAAAAAGCGCTGTATGGCCCTCAAGCCTTGAGGACGTGGCCATTCCAGGACAGACTTTACCTTCTAAGGATCCATCTCAAGACCTCGATTCGAGACGATGTAGCCCAGGAAGGGTAGAGCATCTCTGTCAAACACGCACTTCTCCAACTTGGCGTACAGACGATTCTTCCTTAACTGTAGCATAACTTGACGGACATGTCTCTGATGCATCATAGGATCTGGAGAAAAAAAAATCAAGATGTCATCAAGGTAGACTACAACACAAACATAGAGGAGGTCACGGAAAATGTCATTAACCAACTCCTGGAAGACCCTGGGAGCATTACACAGGCCGAAGGGCATTACTAGTTACTCATAGTGACCATCACGGGTGTTAAATGCAGTCTTCCATTCATCACCCTGGCGAATCCGGACTAGGTTGTAAGCCCCACGCAGGTCTAGTTTAGAATAAATCTTGGCACCACGTATACGATCAAACAGTTCTGAGATCAGTGGCAACGGATATTTATTCTTCACCGTAATTTGGTTGAGACCTTGGTAGTCGATGCAAGGACGAAGAGGGAGGAAGACTTTCATATGAAGCCCCTCTCCAAGTTCTCTTTCACATAGGTGGACATGGACAGAGTCTCTGGCAAGGAGAGAGGATATACCCTACCACGGGGAAGGGATGCACCAGGAATCAGTTCGATAGGGCAATCATACGCCCGATGTGGAGGCAATGTCTCCACCTCCCTCTTGCTGAAGACGTCCGAAAATGCAGCATAATGACTCGGCAATCCTGCCAATGACCGAGGCAGAGAAGGCTGAACCGAACGAATCTGCACCAGGCAACGGCTTTGACACTCAGGGCCCCACTGGAGAACCTCTCCAGAATTCCAGTCCAGGACTGGGGTATGAGTCGGAGCCAAGGCAGGCCCAGAAACACAGGGTTAACGGCTTTGGGTAGGACATAGAACGACAGAAGTTCGGAGTGAAGGACCCCTACTTGGAGCCTCAGCGGCTTGGTTACAGCTATAACTGGCAGAGGTAGTCCATTTACTGAGGCAACTGTCAAGGGCTCTCCAGAGGGGTGGTGGGTAATTGCAGAAGGTCCACCAGGTCTTTACGGATGAAATTAGCAGCGGAACCAGAGTCCAGATACGCAGAGACCTGATGCGTTCTCACACCACACACTATGATCACAGGTATGGACAATTCAGACGGAAGTCCATTCTTACCCAAGGTTGTCACTCCTAGCAATCCTAGGCTTTGGGATCTTTGGGGACACAGGCGCACAAGATGGCCACCGAAGCCGCAATAAAGACAGAGTACAGAAGTTTCGTCTGCATTGTCTCTCCTGGGTGGATAACTTACACAGGTCCATTATCAAATACTCCTTAGGAAGATCGACATCTGAGGACAGCAGGGGTTGCTGCAAAGTAGGAGCCAAACTGGGAAGGACTCCCTCCCGTCGAACATCTTGGGGACGTTCTTGGATCCGTATATCAATCCGGACGGACAGAGGTCATCCAGGGCAGATCCCGAGCGGCAAGTTTGTCCTTAATTTTAGGAGCCAGTCCATGCCAGAATGCAGCCACCAGAGCCTCATTGTTCCATAACAGCTCTCCCGCCAGGGTGCTGAAGTGGATGGCATACTTACTCACGGAGGTGTCTCCTTGGCGTAAGTTAATCAAAGAAGCCGCTGCAGAAGAGACCTGACCAGGCTCCTCAAACACCATACGAAAAGTCCGGAGGAAGGCTTGGAAGTCACGGGTCTCTAGTCCTTGTCTCTCCCAGATAGGGATCGCCCATACAAGAGCCTTGTCAGTGAGGAGAGAGACGATGAAAGCGACCCTTGCGCCATCAGACGAAAATGTCCTATTATACAGGCTGAAGTGGATCTGGCACTGATTCAGAAATCCACGACAGGTACTTACTTCTCCATCATAGCGGTCAGGAAGTGGCAAAGAAACACGTGGGTCAACACTGCCAAGAGGGGTAGTCTGAGGATCAATACTGCCAGGAAGTGTAGTAGGAGGAACGGCAGCTCGTGCCTCCTGCCGACGTGCAAGAATGTTCAACGCCTGGAGAAGTTGGTCCTGTCGAGACCGGAGGTCTAGCATATCCGCTCGCATTTCTTGAGACGTCGTCATAGTCTTGAATCGACCAGCGGGGTCCATGGACTGAGCGTACTGTTATGAAGGGTCTGTGGACCCACTGGGCTGTACTGCCTTGGCAGTATGGCAGCTGGCCAACAGGGCACAGGACAACGTCTATAGTTCATATAGGTACCTGTGGCAGCTCGGACAGCAGTAAGGCAGGCTCGGCTGGGGCTAGGCAGCAGGTAGACGTCAGACGAGGTGAAGCAGGTCAGACGTGGGATACAGCACGACACGACTTTCGCACAGCACAGTTGTAACGTCTATGGCCGGGGGCCGTCGTTCAGACTTACCCTCTGACGGCCTCGGCCATGGACATCTGTCTTCGCGGCGTAAGCACACTCCAGGGAGATGCGGGCACTCACTTCTGGGTCCTCGGACTGTTTCCCACAGGGTCGCATCCCCCCGGTGACATTCCCACACGTCATGACACCAGAGTGTGCTCTTTTCTCATGACGTCTCCTATATGGTCCGGAATCCTTCTTCTAAATTCCCAACTAGTCTTTCCTATATATTGGAGCTGAAACCCACATGTAATCAGGTATATAACTCCCTTTGTTTTACAGTTAACCCCTTAACGCATTATCACGTAACTGTACAGAATAAGGCCTCATGCACACTTGTGTGCTTTTGCAGCCGCAATTCCACCAAAAATCCACGGGAGAATTGCGCCCCCGTTCATTTCTATGGGGCCATGCACACGACCGTGGTTTTTACGGACCATGCATGGCCCAGTAGCCCGCACCGCAGAAAGAACGGACAGGTCTTATTACGGCTGTGTTCTGCGGTCTGGGCTCATTGAAAACTATGGCCCGCGATTTGCGGGTGGCTCGCGGCTGTCACTCCGTGGCCGTCCGACCCGAAAATCATGGCCGTGCACATAGCTACGGTCGTGTGCATGAGGCCTAAGGGTTAAGGGGAAGTATGAAGGGCGCTCACGGACATAACTCACTGCAATGGGCGGAATCAAAGATCACTTTGATTCCGCCCGTTTAACACCTTAAATGCTGCGGTCAATCGCGACTGCAGCATTTAAATTGTTAGAATCAGAGGGCGCACCCTCAAACATAACATCGCGCTCCCCGCGGCACGATTGGCTGGTTACAATGGTTGTTATGGCAGCCTGGGGGCCTAATGAAGGTCCCCAGGTCCGCCATCTTTGTACTCCTTTAAAGCCCTCCGGTGGGGCTTCAAAGGAATCTGTAAGGCCTCATGCACACGACCGTAGCCATGTGCACGGCCGTGATTTCCAGGTCGGCCGGCCACAGAGTGACAGCCATGAGCCGCCCGCAAATCGTGGGCTGTGCACATGGCCGCGGCCTTTATTTTCAATGAGCCCGGACCGCATTATTATTGCAGTATATCATGCAAGCGATTGAATGATCGCTGCTTCAAGTCCCCCAGGGGGACTAATAAAAAAAAGTAAAAAACTGTTAAATAAAGTTTTTTTTTATGTTCCAAAATTAAAAGTTAAAAAAAAAACACTCACATTTTCTCCCAAAATCAATGTTAAAAAAAAAAAAAATTAACATAACTGGTATCGCCGCGTCCGTAAAAGTCCGAACCATCACAATATAGCGTTGTTTAATCCTCTCAGTGAATGCCGTAAAAATATATATAAAACACGCAAATTGCTGTTTTCTGGTCACCTTACCTCTCAAAAAAAATGGAATAGAAAGTGATCAAAAAGTCACATGAAATTGGTGTCGGTGAAAACTACAGCTTGCCCTGCAAAATATAAGCCCTCACATCACTAAATTTATGGAAAATGAATGAAAAACTTATGGCTCTCAGAATAAAGCGACAAAAAATTATTTTTTTATTTAGCAAATAGTTTTATTTTTTTAAAAGTGGTAAACCATAAAACAAAACATATAACTTATAACTTTGGTATCGCCGTAATCGTATCAACCTGTTCCGTAAGGTGAATATGTCGTTTTTACCGCCTGATGGATGCCGTAAAAACAAAACCCCCCAAAAAATGGCATAATAGCAGTTTTTTGCCCATTTCACCCCACAAATTATTTTTGTTTCAGCTTCCAAGTACATTATGCGGTACAATAAATGGTGCCATGAAAAACTACAACTTATTCAGCAAAAAACAAGCCCTCATATGGCTATATCAACGAAAAAATTATAGCTTTTGGAAGCTGGGTGTAACGTCTATGGCCACGGCCCGTCGTTCTGACAAACCCCTCGACGGCCGTGGCCATGGACATGTGTGTTCTCTGCTTCGTCGTCCCCCAGTGAGGCGTTGGCACTCACTTCTTGGTATCGAGACTGTCTCCCGGAGGGCGCGCGCGGTCTTAAAGGGTCAGTGCGCGCATAATTGCAGGAAGTCTGCATTCAAGCCCAGAATGCTACTGGACTATATAAGGGGCTCTGTCCTCTTGTTCTATGCCTGAGCGTTGTTCATTACCCAAAGTTTGTCTTGCTAATGGTCTCCTAGTGTCTTCCAGTTTCCAAGTGTTCCCTGTTCCTGTATCCTGTATCCTGTTTCCCGTGTTATCCAGATCTAGTACCGTGCTGAGCTGTTGTCGTGTTGTGCTGCATTCCACACCTGTTCCGCTACTCCACGCCTGATGTCTACCTGCCGCCTAGTCCCAGCCTAGCCGGCCTTGCTACTGTCCGAGTTGCCACAGGTACCCTTTTTGGACTATAGACTCTGTATTATACGTGTTTGGTCAGCTGCCGTCCCACTACGCAGTAAGGTCCAGTGGGTCCACATCCCGCATCGTGACACTGGGGAGGAAAAAACAGAAGTGAAAATCCGAAAAATGGCTGAGGAGGGAAGGGGTTAATGTATGATCTAATATCAAAGGTCTCATAAATACTATCTCTCTTAAAACTTACTGGCCCAAACGGATTTGTGTGCTCTACAGGAGACACACATGAACGTGCCACTCAAACCCCTAGTCAGCCACGTGGTTCTTGTTTGTGTTTCCAGGTGGCTGTGTACCAACCGATCCCTAATATTCCATCCCCTCCTGTATGTAATCAAGGGAGAATCCCCTACTAAATCCCCTATTATCATATTATATTTGATGGACTATATTATACAATTCTCTTGCAAGAGACCGATACTTTGTAGCAGTGATTGGGTCTTTACTACCTTTTAGCAAGAATTTTATAATGTCTTCCATGTTATGGGCTCAGAGAATAAATTGCATCATTTGTATCCACTGATATTTAGACTTAGAATGTGTTGTTTATAAACCTTCTGGAGCTTCCAGGTTACCAAGGACGCTTTGCCATCACGGAACTGGGAGTGGTTGACAAATTGGAGGCTTGACACTATCTGGGACGTCACAATGACGTTCTCTACGTGGCGTGGAATTGAGCGCTGCCTCGATGATGCCACCTGGTAGGAGGGCTTTAGTATTTAACCCCTTCCCCCTGCTTGCATTCTGGGCCCTAATGTCCAAGCCATTTTTTACATTTTTCCATTGTCACATTCGAAGAGCTGTAACTTTTTTATTTTTGCGTCGGCATAGCTGTATAAGGTCTTGTTTTTTTGCGGGACGACTTGCAGTTTTTATTGGTACCATTTGAGAGTAGATGCGACTTTTTGATCACTTTTTATCACATTTTTTTTAAGTCAGGATTAACAGAAAACAGCAATTTTTCCATTGTTTTTTATTTTATTTTTTACGGCGTTCACAGTGCGGGTTAAATAATGTAACAGCTTTATAGTCGGGGTCGTTACGGACGCGGCGATACCAAATATGTGTAACTTTTTTGCTTTATTGTAGTTTTTTTTTAATAGTAAAGCATTTTGTAAGGGGAAAAAGTGGGTTTTTCATTTTTTTTGTTTCACTTTTTTTTTTAAATTAACTTTATTAAACTTTTTTACTTTTTTACTAGTCCCACTAGGGGACTTCACTATCCTCCGATCGCTATTATAATACACTGCAATACTTTTGTATTGCAGTGTATTACTGTCTGTCCGTTTAAAATGGACAGGCATCTGCTAGGTCATGCCTGCGGCATGATGTAGCAGGCATTCGCTCCAGGCAGACCTGGGGGTCTTTATTAGAGCCCCGGCTGCCATAGAAGACACAGACACTCGGCGATTTTATCGCCGGGTGTCAGTGAGATGAGAGGGAGCTCCCTCCCTCTCTCCAAAACCATTCAGATGCGGTGCTCGCTATTGTGCACCGCATCTGAAGGGTTAAACGGGTGAGATCGATAGTAATATCGATCTCACCCGGCAGAGCAGGGACGCCCCCAGCCCTCAGCTGCCTCTGGCAGCTGAGAGCAGGGAGATTTCACGGCTCCCTGCTCTGTTTACTTTATTCTACAGCAGCGACGTAGAATGGCGGCGCTCTAGAATAAAGCCCACTAATGACCGCCGTAAAAAGGCTTATCGGCGGTCATTAAGGGGTTAAATATCTCGCTTGTCCACGGCGCATGTGCAGCCAATGAATTTGTGTTGTGCACATGCCGGGGAGACTACTAAGCACGAAAATAGTGCTAACCGGCTAACAGGTGTTTGAATAAAGATTGTGGCCCCTGATGATGTATCCCACAATATAGGGGGTGTTGAAACGCGTAGGGATATCAATTCTGTGGCAGGTGCTCAGAGCAATATTATATAAAATAGGAGTGACTCTGTCTGTGGGAGGACGTTGAGAGAATATACCCTGAGATTCTTAGCTCCCCTATCTGATCTCCTGCCTAAGCCTGTTTAGTTTAATGGCTATTGAGCCCATTGATGTTTTAAAATGTAACTTAATAAAGAAATTATGTTAATCATTCAATCAGGCTACAATAAATGGTGCCATGAAAAACTACAACTCGTCCCGCAAAAAACAAGTCCTCATATGGCTTTATCGACGGAAAAATAAAGTTATGGCTTTTGTAAGGTGGGGAGGAAAAAATGAAAATGAAAATCCAAAAGATGTCTGTGTCCTAAAAGGGTTAGTAAGTAATAATATGACAAGTTATAAGTGCTAGATTAACAGAGATGGGCCATTAATCTGGAGATGAGGGTTAGGGCTCCGTGGCGACACCTGCAAGTCATGGTAAAATCATGGCATTACCGTGACTAATATGTAACGTCAATGTTTTCATATGAGGGTAAAAGTTGTGGACGACTTGCAATGAGCATGATGCTTTCCTCCCTATAAGAAAACATTGCAATATTGCGCAAGTTGCAGTAATACCATGATTTTACCATGAGTAGTTGCGACCAATGTCACTGTGGACCCCAAGCCTTATTCTGCCTTATTGCCATATTTTGAGTCATGAAGGAATTTTGGCTACTACCTTATGGGGGTGTTTGCTTTTCTCTCGATCATACCTGCTTGATAACAGGATGAACTAGATGGACTTCAGACTTTCAAATGTGGAACGACTATAAGTATGTCAATGAGGCTGTAGTCAGATATAATAACTGTATAGAATCCAATATAATAGAATAGTAAATGTGTGATAAAAGGGGGCTCTTCTACCCTGAACAATAGAGGGGATTCGAATTAGAGTATGTGGGGAAAACTTTTATGATTACTGGATTTTTGCTCCCTAATACTATATAACCTTACATGTTTTATTTTTTAAGGCAATGAAGGCAAGTCCTTGACTAACCACAATATAAAGTATAAAGTGAGGTTGTGTTGGCAAGTAATCTGTCTTAATTACTGTAACATTCAATAGAATTATTCTATAGTTCAAGTCACACAGTGGTAAATACTAAATGTTCTGTTATTTGTCTCTGTGCCATGCTGCGACGCTGCAACACTGTTCACTAGCTCATTGGGGGATCTGTTATCTCACAATACCAGTCATTTAGGTGAATAGCTTTTAATGAGCAATAATAACAGTGATTTTTATTACTGTGTAGCGGAATATTAACTCCTTGTGGGTAGAATACAGAGAACTGTTTTCAGATAAGCGAGCCCTTCTCATAGTCTGGATCAGATTTTTGGATGGTGTGCTATAATCAGGACGGAATGGATATGATTACCATTCCCTGTATTTTCTGACTACAACACCTAAAGTCATGGCTTGTCCTCACTCTCAGAGATGTAGAATTTCCAAAGTGATAACCACAAATGGTAGTAATCACAGTACCCATGTGTATATGAAAAAGTATCCACAGGGATGCACTAGTGTTGTTACATCAGGTGTACACCACCAAAATCAAGTCTACATATGAGGGGAAGGGATAAAGATGGGGAATATCGATGTAACAAAAAAAAAAAACTTTTATTATTATTAAAAAAGATGCTTCTGCATACTTGATATGGTGTTAAAATATAACACTTATTCAGTGTGTAAGTTCTTAGCTCGGCTGTGCTCAGCATATTGTACCAGCGGGAAACAGGGTGAACGGTCCCCTGCAACACCTTATATGTTCAATAAACCCCCCCTGGTTAGTTTTATTCTGTTTTATTTGAAAAACACCAAATGGGATTGAGGGATGAAGGCCAACTATATTTTTAATTGTACACATCATAAACATTATAGTGTAGTTGTGAACAGGACAGTATGTATTTTTAACTAAAATATAAGTGAACCAAGGTGTAAACCACACTTGTATCACTTAGGCCTTATTCACACGAACATGTTTAACATCCGTGATACGCGCGTGAAAATCAAGCGCGTCGCACGGACCTATGTTAGTCAATGGGGCCGTTCAGACAGTCCGTGATTTTCATGCAGCGTGTGTCCGCTGCGTAAAATCAGCGTCATACACTTCCCTCCATTCATGTCCATTTGTACTCAGCACAGCGTGATCTCGCGAGATCATGCTGTGCTGTCACATACACCCACATTAACTTTATTGAAGTGTCTTGAGAGTGAATAGACATCACCTCCAGCCAGGACGCCATGTCTATTCACACTCCCGACACTTCGGTAAAGTTTGTGTGGGACTTACTCACACAGCACAGCGTGATCTCGCTGAGCTGTCATTCACAGAGTGATCTCACGAGATCCCGCTGTGCTGTGATTAAGTCCCACACAAACTTTACCGAAGTGTCGGGAGTGTGAATTATCCGCGAGAACACACACACGGACTGAGAGAGCGCTCTCTGCAGAACCTCCAGTTTGTGTGTGTTCTCGCGGGAGGGAACACAGCGCAAGCCGCCCTGTCACTGTCTGTAGCTGATTGGACAGTGTCAGAGTGAAGACATCATGCCCCCTTGCCCTCTAGTTAGATAGAAACGCCCCAATGACAGTTCAGGGTCCTATTTACATATAACGGCACCGATATGTAAATAATGGAGGAAGATAGGAAAAAAATTTAAAGTGAGACAGTGTTTGTGAAGCCCCGCCTATTACATGCTGCACTCCGCTGCACATGTATGGGATAAGGAAGGTTGTGAAACTATTCCAGATGCAGATAAATTGATAAGAGACCAGTTTATTGCTGGATTGCGAAGCCATACTATAAGGAGAGCATTACAGAATGTGCTTAGGGTGGATGAACATATTACCTTTGCCAATGTGATAAAAGAAGCCATTGAACTTCAAAGAAATGAAGATGAGAGTATTAATGTCTCTGTAGAAATCTTAGATAAAGAAACAAATACCAGAGCAAACACTGATAAAACACCTGTCAATTTTAATGAGTTTGTCAGAGATCTTAAAGAGCCAATTAGAGAGTCACTAAAGGCCCTTTTACACTGGCTGATAATTGGCCGGTGCAGCAAGTGTCGATCAACGAGACATCGTTGATTGGCGCTCGTTTGCTCCTGTCACACGGAGCTATGGATGGGGTCGAGTGGTCGTTACTCCGATCGCTCGTCCCCATACATTATTATCATGTCGGCAGCGCGTCTCCCTGTTTACACAGGGAGATGTGCTAACGACAATATTTTACTTTTTTAAAACGATACAACCAGCAGATGATCGAGCTCATTCACATGGCAATTATCGGGAACGAGTGTTTATTGTACGCTCATCTGCCCGACAATCGCCGTGTGTAAAACCCCCTTAAGAGGGATTCCGTATATACCGATGAAGAGGGGGTCGATTTTCTGGGGAAAGACAATGTTGGCAATGCAATCAGCCCAGACACTATGCTAGAGAATGTCGAACAAGCCGACCAGATAGAAATGGCCCGACGCCGTTATACTAGTAGCACCGGCAACTGTGGGCCAAGCCACGGGAAATCATAATGAAGGCCATGAGTATGATACAAACAAAATTGCTGGACCATGTCCGTTAGTAAATGCTTGCATAAAAGGACATTTAATAAGATGCCTTGTAGATACAGGTTCAGAAGTTACCACAATAATACAGCAATAGTATAAAGATTATTTTCAGGATATAATACAACTTGAGCCTTCTATGGTTTCCTTGACAGCTGCTAACAACTTGCTAATTAACGTAGTTGGAATTACATGGTTGGACATTGAAGTGTTAGGTCGAAGCTTCTTAAATACAGCTGTAGTAGTAGTAAAGGAAATTGCGCGACCAGGAATTCCTATGTTGTTAGGGAAGAATTTATTCCAAAAATTAGATGGACTACTATTAAGTGAGATGGGAACTAACTATTGGCAACAGCTGAATGAGAACCCCATGGTCAAACAGAATTTACAATAGTTAAAAATAATCTGTAGACAGCAACAAACCTTGGCTCAACTAACTAGAAGAGCTGGAGTAATTCAAGCCTTAAATAAAATGTACTCTATGAATACCACCACGACAAGAGACCACCTTGCCGCTCATGGTGGGCACTCATCTCATTGCTTACGGAATGCTTTAGTGATGGTTGAACCAGCACCAATTATTCATGAAATTACCACATGGACTGTAGGTAGGAATTTGTGTTGAGTATCTAAGGGAAGGGTCACGGTAAGATTCATTAACTGTGGAGATCAACCCGTCACAATTCCACCAGATCAATTGTTGGTGGAGGTCTACGTCGTACAAGCTCAAGAAGTAGAGAATATACCTAAACTTGATGAAGAGAGCTCTACAACAGGACCATCTTCTGAGGATATCACTTGGTCGTGGGAATAGTTACAATTTGATGGAGTAGCCCCTTGTCCCATGTTAGAAAAATAATTGAAGAGACTAATACACAAACATGAGTCTGCCTTCACACGTCATGATGAAGATCATGGGTATACAGAGGCATTTGAACATCAGATATATCCAGGAGATGCCATACCGGTACAAGAATGATATAGGCATATACCACCTGCATTATATCAAGAAGTCAAAGAACTTATTCAGAAAATGTTGGACAATACGATTTTGTGTTGATTTTAGGCGTCTAAATGCCTGTACACATTGAGGTGCATTTCCACTACCTAGAGTGGAAGAATCACTCATCGTTATGTGGAAAGCTAAATTTTTTACAACATTAGATTTGGCTAGTGGTTATTGGCAGATACCGATTAGACCTGAAGATAAGGAGAAAACTGCTTTCAGTAGCCCAATGGGACTATTTGAATTCAATCGTATGCCATTTGGCCTAAAGAATGCCACTATGATCTATCTGGATGACATAATTGTGTTTTCCAACACCTTTGAAGAACACCTTGATCATCTAGATGAAGTGTTGAGCCATTTAAGAAAATTCAGACTAAAGCTAAAACCAGGCAAATGTCATATCGCTCGAACTGAAATCCGTTATCTAGGACATATCATGAATAGTGAAGGTATATCCCCTGATCCAGAAAAAATTCAGGTCATAATGGATTGGCCTGCACCTCAAACAGTCAAGGAATTGAGAGCTTTCCTCGAATTAGTGGGATATTATAGGCGGCATATTCGAGATTTTGCTAAGATAGCAGCCCCTCTAAATTAGTTATGTGGACATTCCAATCATACCGAAAAAACAATTCTCCTCCCATTAATACTTATTGGAGTGATGAACAAGAACATGCTTTCCAAGAATTAAAGAACTGTCTTACTACTGCACCCATTCTAACATTTGCTGTTTATACACTTCCATTTCATCTATATATACGGATACTAGCCTAAAAGGACTTGCCGCTATTCTTACTCAAAAGAAAGAAGGAAACGACAGGGTTATCGCCTATGGAAGTCATAGCCTTAGAAAAACAGAAAAGAATCCAGCAAATTATAGTTAATTTAAATAAGAATTATTGGCCTCGCTGGAAGTAAAGCTGAAATTCATACAGACAATAATCCACTGGCCTATTTAGAGACCACCAAGTTAGGTGTTCTTGAACAAAGGTGGGTGGCACGATTGGCTTGGATTATATCATTAAACCCTTCCCTCTTTAGCCACTTTTGACCTTCCTGACAGAGCCTCATTTTTCAAATCTGACATGTTTCACTTTATGTGGTAATAACTTCGGAATGCTTTCACCTATCCAAGCGATTCGGAGATTGTTTTCTCGTGACACATTTCACTTTAAGTTACTGGCAAAATTTGCTCGATATGTTCAGTATTTAATTGTGAAAAACACCAAAATTTTGCGAAAAATTGCAAAAATTAGCATTTTTCTCAATTTAAATGTATCTGCTTGCAAGACAGGCAGTTATACCACACAAAATTGTTGCTAATTAACATCCCCATGTGTCTACTTTAGATTGGCATCGTTTTTTGAACATCCTTTTATTTTTCTATGACATCACAAGGCTTAGAACTTTAGCAGCAATTTCTCACATTTTCAAGAAAATTTCAAAAGGCTATTTTTACAGGGGCCAGTTCAGTTGTGAAGTGGCTTTGAGGGCCTTATATATTAGAAACCCCCGAAAAGTCACCCCATTTTAAAAACTTCACCCCTCAAAGTATTCAAAACAGCATTTAGAAAATGTCTTAACCCTTTACACATTTCACAGGAATTAAAGCAATGTAGAGGTGAAATGTACAAATTTCATATTTTTTTGCAGAAATAAATTTTTAATACAATTTTTTTTATAACACAGAAGCTTTTACCAGAGAAATGCAACCCAATATTTGTTGCCCAGTTTCTGCAGTTTTAGGAAATAACCCACATGTGGCCCTAGCGTGCTACTGGACTGAAGCACCGGCCTCAGAAGCAAAGGAGCACCTAGTGGATTTTGGGGCCTTATTTTTGTTAGAGTATATTTTAGGCCCCATGTCAGGTTTGAAGGGCTGTTGCGGTGCCAAAACAGTGAAAATCCCCCAAAAGTGACCCCATCTGGGAAACTACACACCTCAAGGAAATTATCTAGGGGTATAGTGAGCATTTTGACCGCACAGGTTTTTTATAGAAATTATTGGAAGTAGGCCCTGAAAATTAATATCTACACTTTTTCAAAGAAAATGTAGGTTTAGCGATTTTTTTTCTCATTTCCACAAGGACTGAGGGAGAAAAAGCACCACCAAATTGGTAAAGCAATTTCTCCCGAGTAAAACAATACCCCACATGTGGTAATAAACGGCTGTTTGGACACACGTCAGGGCTTAGAAGGGAAAGAGCGCTATTTGGCTTTTGGAGCTCAAATCTAGCAGGAATGGTTTTCGGAGTCCATGTCACATTTACAAAGCCCCTGACGGGACAAAACAGTGGAAACCCCCCACAAGTGACCCCATTTTGGAAACTACACCCATTGAGGAAATTATCTAGGGGTATAGTGAGTGTTTTGACCTCACAGGTTTTTTGCATAAATTATTGGAAGAAGGCCCTGAAAATGACAATCTAAATTTTTTCAAAGAAAATGTAGGTTTAGCTAATTTTTTCTAATTTCCACAAGGACTGAAGGAGAAAAAGCACCATAAAATTTGTAAAACAATTTCTCCCGAGTAAAATAATACCCCACATGTGGTAATAAAAGGCTGTTTGGAGACACGGCAGGGCTTAGAAGGGAAAGAGCACTATTTGGCTTTTGGAGATCACATTTAGCAGGAATGGTTTGCGGAGGCCAGGTCACATTTGCAAAGCCCCTGAGGGGACAAAACAATGAAAACGCCCAAAAAGTGACTCCATTTAGGAAACTACACCTCTTGCGGAATTCATCTAGGGGTGTAGTGAGCGTTTTGACCCCACAGATGTTTCATAGAATTTATTAGAATTGGGCAGTGAATATAAAAACAATCCTTTTTCTTCAATAAGACGTAGCTTTAGCGCAAATTTTTTTATTTTCCCAACAAATAAAGGAAAAAAAGAACTCAACATTTGTAAAGCAATTTCTCCCGAGTACGGCAATACCCCATATGTGGTCATAAAGTGCTGTTTGGGCAAACGGCAGGGCTCAGAAGGGAAGGACCGCCATTTTGAGTGCAGATGTTGCTGGATTGGTTTCTGGGCGCCTCTGGGCCCAAAACAGTGGAAACCCCCCAGAAGTGACCAAATTTTGGAAACTACACCCCTCAATGCATTTACCTAGGGGTGTAGTAAGCATTTTAACCCTGCAGGTGATTGCAACATCGAGTGCACACCAATTTCTGCCAGAGTGAAAATGGGATTTTTTTCCGTAGATATGCCAATATGTGGTGCCCAGCTTGTGCCACCATAACAAGACAGCTCTCTAATTATTATGCTGGGTTTCCCAGTTTTAGAAACACCCTACATGGGGCACTAATCTTTTGCCTGGAATGAAAGCGTACCATGTTAAATTGAGGCCTAATTTGGCGATTTACAAAGTATTGGTTCACAACTGCAGAGGCTCAGATGTGAAATAATAAAAAGAAACCCCTGAGAAGTGACCCCATTATGGAAATTGCACCCCTCAAGGCATTTATTAAGGGGTGTAGTGAGCATTTTCACCCCACAGGTCTTTTCCATAAATGATTGCACTGCGGATAGTGCAAATTAAAAATGTATATTTTTCCCTAGATATGCCATTCAGTGGAAAATATGTCATGCCCAGCTTATGACGCTGGAGACACACACCCCAAAAATTGTTAAAAGGGTTCTCCCGGGTATGACGATGCCATATATGTGGAAGGAAACTGCTGTTAGGGCACGCTGTAGGGTTCAGAGCGGAAGGAGCACCATTTGCCTTTTGGAGAGCGGATTTTGCTTGGTAGTAGATTTATTTTAGTATTGCTGATGTTTGCATTTATAATGTGGGGGTACATGTAAGCTGGACGGAGTATATAAGGGGCATAGTCAGGTGGTATAATAATGGGGTAAAAAAACAAATAAAATGATCCATACATGTGTGTTACCCTGTGAAGCAATCCTTTCTGCACAGGCCGGTGTCGCACTCATAAATGGCATCCTTTCTTATCCCCCTTTTGGTCCACACTCCGCACCTTTGCAGTTTGGGGAATTTTGCTGGGAAGTGTTGTCCTGGTATAATACGGGCACCCTCGCTTCCAGCGGATATGTTTGGGCTTTCCCCTTCCTGATTCCCTAATTTTAGTTCCTTGATAAATCGCCTCTTGAAACAGAAGAAATGTTCCCCTCGGGCTGCACAACTGCATATTTTTTTATTTCCTGACTTATTGGAGCCTTAACTAATTTTATTTTTCATAGACGTAGTGGTAAGAGGGCTGGTTTGTTGTGGGACGAGCTGTAGTTATTATTGGTACCATTTTGGGGTACATGCGACTTTATGATCACCTTTTATCGTATTTTTTGGGAGGCCAGGTAAACAAAAAAACGCAATTCTGGCACAGCTTTTTTAGTTTTTTTTATACAGCGTTCACCATGCGTTATAAATTACGTTAACTTTATTCTGCGGGTCAGTACGATTCCGGCGATACCTAATTTATAGCACTTTTTGATGTTTTACAACTTTTTGCACAATAAAATTACTTTTGTAAAAAGAATGTCTTTTTTCTGTCGCCAAATTGTGAGAAGTTGAACCATAACTTTTTAATTTTTTTGTCGACAGAGCTGTATGAGGGCTTGTTTTTTGTGGGACGAGCTATAGTTTTTATAGGTACCATTTTTGTATACGTGCGACTTTTTGATCACTTTTTATTCTAATATTTGTAGGGCAAAGTGACCAAAAAACAGAAACTCTGGTAAAGTTTTTTACGTTTTTTTTTTACGCTGTTCACTGCGTGCAATAAATAATATAATATTTTGATACCTCAGGTCGTTACGGTCGCAGCGATACCAAATACGTATGGTTTATTATTATTTTTCAATAATAAAGGACTTGATAAGAGTAAAAGGGGGATTGTGTTTTATTTTATTACTTGAAACTTTTATTGTTTTCAAACTTTTATTTTTTGCACTTTATTTTACACTTTTTTATACTTTTTTTACACTTTTTCTCAAGTCCCACTAGGGGACTTGAAGGTCCAACGGTCAGATTTTTTTTTTTCTAATACATTGCACTACCTACGTAGTGCAATGTATTAGATCTGTCAATCATTCACTGACAGCAAGCCGATTAGGCTTCGCCTCCCGGCGGGGCCTAAATCGGCTTCCGTAATGGCAGAGCAGGAGACCATTGTGTCTCCTGTTGCCATAGTAGCAGTCGCCAGTCCTGATTGCATGTCAGGGCTGGCGATCTGCTAGTAACCACTACGATGCAGCAATCGCTTTCAATTGCTGCATCAAAGGGGTTAATGGCAGGAATCGGAGCTAGCTCCGGTTCCTGTCGTTACTGGTGGAAGTCAGCTGTAACATACTGCTCATTACTGCTGTATAGTCTGCTGTATAGTCTCCTCCATGTTGCTGCAGCTTCTATATATGTGTAAGATAGAGATAGGAGAGCAGGATTCTCTTTTATGTGTGCAGAGAAGTCTATAAGTCTGAGGCTACACACAGACTTTTTGTAGTAAGGGTTTTTTCCACAGAGTAATCAAAATCTTAACAAATGATTAGCAAGGGGCGGTTCACATCAGCGATGGCTTTCATTCAGCCGAACACGCCATTGTTTCCGTGAAAAAAAATGGAAACCTAGCAGAACGGAGGCAAACTGATACCAATTGAAAGAGAAAAAATACCATTGGCATTAATGGGAATGCAAACGGAAGTGATAGTTTCCGTTTGGCTTTCTGTTTATTTGGTCCTCTGATGGAAATGTTGAACGGAATAGATGAATGGAAGCCAGCGCTGAGGTGAACAGGCCCTTACTTTATGAAAAAATAACTACTTTCAAAAATCGTTCAGAAATCCCATCAAGTAGCAATTAAAAATAGAAATCACTAGGGACTTTTTAAGAGATTTTTTATGGACATTTTTGAGCGTTTTTTTTTTTTAGAAGACATGATGGCACTTAGGCTCCACCCACTAGTTCAGAGAAAACTGTAAATTAAAGGGGTTGTCCAGTCATAAGAAATTGATAGCCCATCCTCAAGATAGGCCATGAAGATCTGATCAGTAGGGGTCCAACTGCCAGCATCCCCGCCGATCAGCTTTTTTGAAGGGCCCGTGGCGCTCGGACACACTTGTGCATTTCACAGTATTTTAGCCTTCCTTCACCATCTGTTTGCAATGCAATACAATTGGAATGGCACAGTTTTATACTAAGGGTTAAAACATAACCCACGTTTAGATGATATTGACAACATGTTTCCATTGGGCATCGATGTCATAGCTGTTAGACTTAGTGTGTTTGGTGCAACTTTCTAAATTCTTTTTATTTAAAAATTATTTTTACTTTTTGAAATACAGCTGCTTTGTATTCTGTACATAGGATTATTAAAGGTGTACATAGCCTTTAATAATTAACGATGAGAGGGATTTAATAGTAACATATCTTTTCTAATGTTAATTGCCTTACTGTATGCCATCACCCCGTTTTGTATTTCCTGCTGTATTCCTTGCAGCTGATAACTCTACTTGGTAATGTGACGCTTGTTCCCGATTTGCCTCTCTATTCCATTGGCTATGGGCACGTATGTAATTTTAGCACTGTGTTTCTTCTAACTATTGGCACAGGCGCAGTGTCCGGATATGAACGCAGACGCATGCATAATGTAAGATTCAGCTGCTGAAGGGTTTGTAATTAATGCATGTATACACTACGCCTTATACAGCAAGTTATATAGAGCTTTCTTACTCCTGGGTCTACACTGAGTCTAAGTATATGTTATATTGTAACTCGGTTTAGCACATGATCGAAGTTTGGATTTAGTTCTTGACAGTTACTGGCTAATGCACTAACTCCCTTATTGGTCAATGGGTTAATTGTTGGGTTTAATATGCACATTGCACTTTACATTGTATGTTTAACAAAAAACAGAGCGGTTTGGTGTAGGATACTTCAATAAAGATCTATGTTTTTTAGCCGGCTTGGATGCTGTCAACTACACTTTTTATACATCACAGGGGCAACCGTCACTACTTTGGTGACAACACTGCTGATGACGTCATTGTGGGGGGTTGTCAGGGACATGAGCTGGTGAGTCCCATTTACGTAGGGCACTAGTGCATGTAATGATACAGAGGTTATGAAGCTGTAATGGGCAATGTAGCAATATATCAGAAGATGTCAGCATGCGATCCAATTATGTAGGTTTATTGGGCTAAACACCTTCACAATGCCATCTATACCCTTTTTACTGTAAGTCTCACAGAGCTCTTTGGATCTAAGCATGGTAAATACTAAACATTTCAACAACAAAGAGCAAACCAAACCAAATTTCTGAGATATAAGTCTGAGGCTACACACAGACTTTTTGTAGTAAGTTTTTTTTTACAGAGTAATCAAAATCTTAACAAGTGATTAGCAAGGGGCGGTTCACATCAGCGCTGGCTTTCGTTCAGCCGAACACGCCATTGTTTTCGTGAAAAAAATGGAAACCTAGCAGAATGGAGGCAAACTAATACCAACTGAAAGAGAAAAAATACCATTGGCATTAATGGTAATGCAAACGGAAGTGATAGTTTCCGTTTTGCTTTCTGTTCATTTCTTCCTCTCGTTTTTTTTTTTAGTCAGCAATAAAAAGTCTAAGGGTTAATTTACACAACAGAGCCCTGTGGACAGAGCCTGTATGGCAGTGCTCGGAACCTGTACAACTCCTTTAGTACTCCCCTTAAAGTCCATGCGGAATCAGATGGAGCAGGTCACAATATTTTTTTTCTGCTGGATTCCATATGAATCCGAAGGCACATGGAGGTACACTAGAAAGGCTCATGCACCTCTATGGAAGCCGTATTACGGCTCAGTACAAAACAGGGCCATAATACAGCCATGCGCATGAGCCCTAAATGGAGCCTTATATATGAACAGCGATGTCAGGGGCTCCTCCTGGAGTGAAATCCCCGACCACAGTGTGGTCGGGGGTTCCGCTCCTAGAGGGAGCCCCAATGGCGCTATCTATAGGGGATGGCATTTTCTTCAAGAAGGGTATGGCACTATCTACATGGGCACTGTGTGGCACTATCTACATGGGCACTGTGGCACTATCTAAGTGGGCACTGACACTTTATATGTGGGCACTGGCGCTAGGGGCAGCTGAGAGGCATTATACTGCATAGGGACAGCTAAGGCAGCATTATACTCTATGCTGGCAGATATGGGGAATTTTACTGTCTGGGGGCTAAGGGGGCATTGTACTGTATGGGGGCAGCTATGGAGGCATTATGCTGTATGGAGGCAGCTATAGTGGCATTATACTGTATGGGGCAGCTCTGCGGCATTATACTGTATGGGGGCATTATACTGTATGGGGCATTATGCTGTATGGGGCCGCTATGGGACATTATACTGTATGGGGCAGCTATGGGGCCATTATACTGTATGGGGGAAATTATGTTGGCATTATACTGTATGGGGGAATCTGTTTGGGCATTATACTGTATGAGGCAACTATGGGGGCATTATGCTGTATGGGGCAGCTATGGGGGCATTATGCTGTATGGGGCAGCTATGGGGGCCATTATGCTGTATGGGGCAGCTATGGGGCATTATACTGTATGGGGTATCTGTGTGGGGCATTATACTGTATAGGGGCAGCTATTTGGCATTATTCTGTGTGGGAGGCACTATGGGTATTATGCTGTGTGGGGGCAGCTATAGGGGCATTATACTGTGTAGGGGGTTCTATGGGGGCATTATACTGTAGGGAGGCACTATGGGAGCATGATACTGTATGGTGGAAAATATGGAGGCATGCTTTATGGGGGCATCTATGGGGCATTATACTGTATGGGGGCATCTGTTTGGGCATTATACTGTATGGGGCATCTGTGTTGGCTTTCTACTGTATGGGGGCATCTATGGGGGCATTATATTGGTTGGGGCAGTTTTAAAGGCATTATACTGTGTGGTGGCAGCTATTTGGCATTATACTGTGTGGGAGGCACTATGGGGTATCATACTGTTGAGAGGCACTATAGGAGCATGATACTGTGTGGGCTGAACCGGGTGTGTATGGGCGGGGACTGTGCGGGGTTAGAGGCGTAGCTTAAAACAAAAAACAATTGCTGGGGTTGTCCCTCTAACTTGAAAGTTGGGAGATATGCTAACATAATGTTCTACTTAGTCATACCTAATCTGGTGCACCTGATTCTAATTTTAAGTCTTGAAGTGGGCCCATATACGTAGCGGTAGTTTTGTTTCAGTACATCACTGTTATCTGTATATACTGTTTAAATGAAGATAAAAAATATATATGTCCATAGATTTCGCTGTTCTTAACTGAAAAAAGTAGCAACTCTAATCCAAGTATTTGCTGCGTTGTTCCCTCATTCTTTTTATATACAGTAAATTACTTCGCAAATCCAGAAAAAATTTAAGGTTATTCTTATAGGGGAATTTTAATTCTTTATTAAAAATGTAATATTTGTCCCCAAGTGAAAATTAATTTAAAGGTGTTGTCTCATGAAGGTAACCCCTCCTTAGGTTGAAGTCAGCCCAGCGATCAGCTGATCGCCATTGGGTCCAGTATCAGAAGACCCTGGTGATCAACTGTTACCACTGCAAGGGAAATGTAGTATTATATGATAGCCATTCAAAGTAATGGCCTACCATATAATATAAGTACAGGTCCACAAGTGCGAGCGCCGCTCTTGTAGGCTCTAGCCCTATTAGGGCATATGGAAATAGGTTCTCTTAGAGCGACAACCCCTTTAAAAATGGTAGCTCTTCTTTTCTTATAACCGTTAGGGTATGTTCACACGCAGTGAGCAAAAACTTCTGAAAATATGGAGCTGTTTTCAGGTGAAAACAGCTCCTGATTTTCAGACGTTTTTTTTTATAACAACTCGCGTTTTTCGTGGCGTTTTTACGGCCGTTTTTAGAGCTGTTTTTCAATGGAGTCAATGAAAAACGCCTCCAAAAACGTCCCAAGAAGTGTCCTGCACTTCTTTTGACGAGCCGTCATTTCACGCGCCGTATTTTGACAGCGACGCGTAAAATAAAGGCTCGTGGGAACAGAACATCGTAATTCCCATTGAAAGCAATGGCCAGATGTTTGTAGGCGTATTAGGGTATGTGCACACACACTAATTACGTCCGTAATTGACGGACGTATTTCGGCCGCAAGTCCCGGACCGAACACAGTGCAGGGAGCCGGGCTCCTAGCATCATACTTATGTACGATGCTAGGAGTCCCTGCCTCGCTGCAGGACAACTGTCCCGTAGTGTAATCATGTTTTCAGTACAGGACAGTAGTTCCACGGAGAGGCAGGGACTCCTAGCATCGTACATAAGTATGATGCTAGGAGCCCGGCTCCCTGCACTGTGTTCGGTCCACTACTTGCGGCCGAAATACGTCCGTCAATTACGGACGTAATTAGTGTGTGTGCACATACCCTTAGGGGCATTTTTTCAGGCGGAATTCGAGGCGTAAAACGCCCTATTACGTCTGAAAACACTGCGTGTGAACACACCCTTACAGTTTTGATTTTTGGAGCACTGAGACCTCTTTGATGCTTGTCAGAAAATTTCCAACATATTGTTAAATCCATTAAACTCCATGGTGTGTTTTGCATGTCTAAGGTGCTATTGATATATTGTTGGCGTGTCTTCTCATTCAAGATCTCTGAGACTACTAATTAGGAAATGAACCCTTGCTAATTTGATGAATTTTATTTGGAGTGATCATTTTTTTTCAATAAAAGCATGGAGTTCTAATTCTATAACCAGTTTATATGCCGTAATTTTCTACTAATGTTTTGGACACAAACAAAAAATCTGTGGCATAAACTAATGTTTTACTCAACTAAATTCTTAAGTTTGATTAATCGGCTGAACATTATAGCACGAAAAGTAATCACTTCTGTTCATGGCTCATTAGTTAGCCCCTTGATACATGTGAGGTATACATGGCAGAAAGCCACCTCATCTGTATACTCTGCTCCAGCTGAATATGAAACTATAAATCATCTTCAGAAATCATGCATAACCTTGCATAATATTATTACCTTGCTTTGGTGTCAAGTTTTCATAGTCCAAGAACTCTCCCAAAATATCTCAGTCCTTATGTTGAACCAGTGGTACAACTACCGCTGTAGCAGCCATACCGGGCCCCGTGCCGCCTGCCTATGCCTGGTGGCACCGCTAGCAGCCGCTATGGCTGCTACAGTGGTAGCGACGCCACAGTCAATAGTATCTGTGTTCTTATGACGCAGATACCATTGAATCCTATGGCAGGGCAGGAAGGTATCTCCCTGCCCTGCCATTTACTAGGCTACAGGCCATGTTCGGCCTGCAGCCTATTAGGCGCAGGGACAGGATTTCTGCGCAGTCAGGCGTGATAACGTCACTGGATCACGCCGGCCTACACAAGGGTCCCATCAGCGTTTAGGATGTTGTGGAGCAGCTCCATTCATCTCGGGAATGGGGCCTAGGTGACTACAATTTTTTTGTTTCTTTGTCTTTCTACTAGGGGGAGTCTACAAGGGGGAGCTGCATGGCACGATTACCGGGGGGGCTGTATGCCACTATGTGCAGGGGGGCCGTATGGCAGAATCTACAGGAGGGGCTGTGTGGCAGAATCTGAAGGGGGGGCTGTATGCCAGATTCTACAGGAGGGCTGTTTGGCAGAACCTACAGGGGGGCTTTATGACACAATCTACAGGGGTAGCTGTATGGCACAATCTACAGGGGGGCTGTATGGCACAATCTACAGGGGGCACTATCTACAAAGGGGGGGCTGTGTGTGGCACCAAGGGGAGGGGGGCCCAGTCAAAAGTTTGCTATGGGCCCTGTCTTTCCTAGTTACGCCCCTGTGTTGAACGTTACTCTATAAATTATATTCTATATAACCCTTAATAATCTTTTGCTGCCTTATGCACATTCTTAACTGAAGACATTTATCGCCGTATTCTACAGGGTGGGCCATTTATATGGATACACCTAAATAAAATGGGAATGGTTGGTGATATTAACTTCCTGTTTGTGGCACATTAGTATATGGGGGGGGGGGACTTTTCAAGCTGGGTGTTGACCATGGTGGCCATTTTGAAGTTGGCCATTTTGTATCCAACTTTAGTTTTTTCAATGGGAAGAGGGTCATGTGACACATCAAACTTATCGAGAATTTCACAAGAAAAACAATGGTGTGCTTGGTTTTAACGTTACTTTATTCTTTCATGAGTTATTTACAAGTTTCTGACCATTTATAAAATGTGTTCAAAGTGCTGCCCATTGTGTTGGATTGTCAATGCAACCCTCTTCTCCCACTCTTCACACACTGATAGCAGCACCGCAGAAGAAATGCCTCCCGATCTGACCCCCTTAGACTTTTATCTTTGGGGTCATCTGAAGGCAATTGTCTATGTTGTGAAGATACGAGATGTGCAGCAACTGAAACTACGGATACTGGAAGCCTGTGCTAGCATTTCTTCTGCGGTGTTGCTATCAGTGTGTGAAGAGTGGGAGAAGAGGGTTGGCCCACCCTGTATATCTGGATATTTGTACTATAATGAAATAGATAAAAGTTGGAAAGTAAGTAGCAAAAATACACCACTGGTACAGCAAGGTTGATATACCTTTTTAGGACTAGTCAATTATTATTAACTGCACTGTGGCTAATAAAACAAGAATTTTTTCATTTATAAAGTTCTCTGTTCGGTCTCTATTTAGAACTTTGAGTGTAAAGTAATTGCATTCTATAAATGGGCTACATTTAAATCTGACTGACTTATCTTCCTCACATACCTAATACTGCTACACAGTTAATGCCCATGACAACTCCACCTTATAAGAGTGGTAATAGTATTACCACTACTTTCCATATACACTAAATCGCTCAAAGTATGTGGACAGGTGACCATCACTCCTATATAAGCTTGTTGGACATCCCATTCCAAAACCATGGGCGTTCATTTTTGCCCATTCAGCCAAAACAGCATTTGTGAGTTTAGGCACTGATGTTAGACGAGAAGGTCTGGCTAACCATCAGTATTCCAATTCACCCCTAATATGTTGGATGTGGTTGAGGTCTGGGCTCTGTGCAGGCCACTCGAGTTCCTCCACACCAAACTTGACAAACCAAGTTCTTATGGACCTCGCTTTGTGCACTGGGGCACAGTCATGCTGGAACAGGAAAGCGCTTTCCCCAAACTGATGCCACAAAGTTGAAAGCATATAATTGTCTAAAATGTCTTTGTATGCTGCAGTGTTAACATTACCCTTTACTAGAAATACGGGGCCTAGCTCAAACCCTTAAAAACAGCCCCAGGCCATTATCCCTCCTCCACGAAATTTTTCTGTAGGCCCAATGCTTTCTCGTAGGTAGCATTCTCCTGGCATCTGCCAAACCCAGATTAATCCATCAGACTGCCAGATAGTGAAACAGGAAATATTACTTCAGAAAACAAATTTCTAATATCCAGTAATTTATATTCCTGCATCCAACGCTTAGCATTTTGTATCGTGGTCTAAGGCTTGTGTGCAGCTGCTCGACCATGGAAACCCATTTCATATAGCTCCCTACGCACAGTTCTTGTGCTGATCTTACTCCCAGAGGCCCCGTTTGGAACTCTGTACGGAGTAATGCAAATGAGGATAGGTGATTTTTATATACCACTTGCTTCAGCACTTGGCGCCTCACTCTGTGAGTTTGCATGGTCTACGGCTTCCTGGCTGAGCAGCTGTTACACTTCCAGACGTCACAATAATAGCACATGGAATTGATCAGGACAGATCTAGCAGATCAAAAATTTCATGAACTGACCTGTGGCAAAGGTGGCACCCTATGACAGTGCCACATTTAACGTCATTGAGCTCAACAGTACGACCAATAGTACTAGCAATGTTTGTCTATGAGGATTGAATGGCTGTGTGCTTGATTTTATTCACCTGTTTGGGTGTGGCTGAAAGACCTGAACTCAATAGTTAGGAGGGGTATCCAAATACTTTAGCCCATATAGTTTCGTTATGCCACACAGTAGCTCAAATAACATTTGGTATGTATTAGTTGTGTCCACCACAGTCCTTACCATAAGTCAGCTGTGATCTCTAGTGTAACGTCTATGGCCGAGGGCCGTCACTCAGACTTACCCTCTGACGGCCCCGGCCATGGAGATCTGTCTTCTCGGCGACATCCCCCCCAGGGAGACGCCGGCACTCACTTCCAGGTCCTGGCACGCTTTCCCGCCGGGTGCGCAAGCCCGCGCGTACATGGCCTTAAAGGGACAGTACGCATCCAGCTGTCATCACTCAATAATAAGCCCAGAGTGCTACTGGACTATAAAAAGGGCTCTGCCCACTTGATCCTTGCCTGAGCGTTGTTGTCTACCTTAAGTTTGTCTTGAAAATGGTCTCCCAGTGTTTTCTAGTTCCCAGTGTTACCCGTTCCTGCTGCCTGTACCCTGTATCCCGTGCTATCATATCTACAGAGAGAGTCAAGTCGTGTCTTCCGATGCATCTACTAGCCTTCTACAGTGAAAGTCAAGTTGTGTCTCCGCTACTGTCTACATTGCCTCAGGTACCCATTCTGGACTATAGACATTGTTTTGTACCTAGTTGGCCAGCTGCTAACCCGCTACGCAGTACGGCCCAGTGGGTCCACACCCCGCGCCATGACATCAAGGGATTTTCAACATGTGGTTCCTGGCGTCAACTGTGGTCAGGTTGTGAGTGAAACAATCTGTACTTGGTGATTTACGAAAGCCAGTGATATGCCTTTGCTAGTTTCATGTAATTTAAGGAAAGAATAAGGCCAAATCTGCTGAGAATACCACCTAAGAATGTAACATAAAACTGGCATGCTGTAGAGTGGATTGCTTGGCTGTAATTTTTTTGTATTGATCCTAATTTACAAACTCTTGCTGTAATTAAATGTGATCTGAATTTTGCACTGATAGTTCTGTATGTAAATTATTAACGATTCTGAATAATAAATTTATCTTCTAGCACTATAATGTATAATACAAACTATATATTATTCATAGTAAAGTATCCCTTGAGGCTTAAAGTTGATCACAGACAAACTGTTTCTTTAGATAAGTATGAATAATATCATTATATTCAAAAGACTGTGGCCTCGGGAATTTGCTTCAACCGATCAAAACGTGTGACCTTGTGATATCAATGCATTTGTGCAGTTTAAAATTAGGGGATTCCTCTCAATATGCTGAACACAGAATAAATTTTTTGCAGGCCTTAAACAATAAAGTATGCATTGTTGAACCACATAAACACAGTTGTAAAAGCTGCAAGAGCTAAATGCCTGTATGTATTCAAGTGAATCAACACAAAGTAACATATCACCGTAGGAAGTTCTCCTAACCTCCGCAATGATAATGCATAAATTAAGCCAGTAAATTAAATTGCCAATATCTTTAACGAGATGGGCATTACTGTGACCTGTTTAATTCTCCCAACAATGGTAAGTGTTTGAAATCCTCTAGGATAGGGTTGGTGAACCCATTGCATTTATGCTGAAAGAGGCATGCATGAGAATATTCTTGGCACACCTGGACTTCAGAAGGGCGGTGAAGGAGGGATGTTCCACTGAGTGGCATCTAGCTTGCACTAACTGCCCTATTCTTGCCACTGGCGACTGCTGAAGTCACAGTCTTCCACCTTCCAGGTATTCTTCCATTACCACTAAGAACACTGACTGTGTCAAGGTCTGTAGCAGATTTGGAGTCCAGTGGCTGAAACGATGAGGCAGGAGGGTAATAATAGCAAGATTAGTCAATTAACAGTCTAGGTTTGGTACACAGATAAACAGCAATAGTTTGTAGCATGAGGCAGAGACATGGTCAGGAAACAATCCAAGTTTGGTACACAAATGAGCAGAAACAGTTTGTACAGAGGCAGCAAGGAACTAGTCTAAATGCAGGAAGCTCAATAGTCTGGCAAGGTGGAAGTGCAAGGGCCAAGCTTATAAAGTAAGCCAAAAGGGTGGGACTAATCAGGTAATCAAGGCGAAGAATCCAGAGAGGTAAGAATCAATAGAACCTAGACAATAGATTCAGCAGTGGAGCTGTCTAACAGCAACAGTGGCTCAATGAGATGTGCTACTCCCTGGTACACAGGAGTTTCTGGATTCAAATCCTAACAGACTGTCACTGTTAGTGGGGTATCTATGGCTGTCATTATAATTGGGGAACTGTGGCTGTTGTTATATAGGGTCCTTTGACTGTCACCTATGTGACACCTGTGCTCGTATTTATTGGAACCTTAGGAGTAGAGATAAGTTCCAGAAAACTGATTGTGAATTTGGTCATACACTCTCAAAAAGATTTGCCACCCCTACTCTAATCAGTGCCGAAGTGGATATGCAGGTGACTCATAGAAAATAGTCACATGGCTATTAGCCCACATATCAAACTCGTTTATTTGCCTGGAAACAGTGGCATAACTACTGCTGTATTGGCTTCTACGGGGTCCACAGCATGAGGGGGCCCGTGCCGCCCCCAAAAGCAGGGCCCCCCATGGCCGGAGGCTCCGCTAGCAGCCACTATGGCTGCTACAGGGCGACGCCACTGAAGGGGTTGTTCCAAAAAAGACATGCATCCCCTATCCACCGAAAGTCCCACGAAGTTCTCCATGACAAACCTCGGACTTCCGAGGTCTGTCGACAGCCAGCTCCATAGAAATGAATTGTGCACCGGTCGCGCTTGTGCGCATGCATGACCAGCGCTCCTTTAATTTTTATTGAACTGCGCAGACCCCGGAAGTCCGAGGTTTGTAATGGAGAACTTCGGGGGACTTTCGGTCCCCCGTTATCCTTATCGCTGCCAGCGATCACACATGTATCCCTTATCCTGTGGATAGGGGATACATTTCTTTTGTAGGACAAACTATAGGCCGTTTTTCTTTTTTTTTGTGGGGGGGGGGGGGTTTCGGGGTTGTATGGTGTTATCTACAGGGGGCTGTATGCCGTTATCTACCAGGGGGCTGTATGGTGTTATCTACAGAGGGGCTGTATGGCGTTATCTACAGGAGGGCTGTATGGCGTTATCTACAGGGGGAGGGCTGTATGGCGTTATCTACAGGGGGGCTGTATGGCGTTATCTATAGGGGGCTGTATGGCGTTATATACAGGGGGCTGTATGGCGTTATCTACAGGGGGAGGGCTGTATGGCATTATCTACAGGGGGAGGGCTGTATGGCGTTATCTACAGGGGGAGGGCTGTATGGCGTTATCTACAGGGGGGCTGTATGGCGTTATATACAGGGGGCTGTATGGCGTTATCTACAGGGGAGGGCTGTATGGCGTTATCTACAGGGGGAGGGCTGTATGGCGTTATCTACAATGGGGCTGTATGGCGTTATCTACATGGGGGCTGTATGGCGTTATCTACAGGGGGGGCTGTATGGCGTTATCTACAGGGGGAGGGCTGTATGGAATTATCTACAGGGGGAGGGCTGTATGGCGTTATCTACAGGGAGCGCTGTATCGCGTTATCTACAGGGGGAGGGCTGTATGGCGTTATCTACAAGGGAGCTGTAAGGCGTTATCTACAGGGGGCTGTATGGTGCTATCTATGGGGGGTGCTGTGTGGCGGAATCTATAGGGAGGCACTATCTACAAGGGGGGTTTATGTGATACCCAGGGGAGGGGGACCCCAGTAAAAAGTTTGCTATGGGGCCCAGTCTTTCATAGTTACGCCCCTGCCTGGAACCCCCAAAGCTCCTGAGTGATGTTCCTACTCTTGTCATCTCTAATCTTCATAGATCAAATTTTAGCATTTCCATTGACCTCTCATAATCTAAAATCTTGCTGTTTCCCAGATACACTGAACCTTTCTGAGTATATTGTACCGATGAAGACTCTTGAATGTGTTATACTCCATTCTGCAATTCTTCTACCTCTTTAAGGCATTATGCAATGTACTCTGCTCTGAAAGTGAAATGCGACATCCATGGAATTTTGAGCTACATAATGCATGAGCATCAGAACGATAAAAACGCCTCTTTGAGTACCAAGATTACTCATGACAACTTGTTCTCTGTGTCATATATTACTATGCAATAGCAAATAGCCTGATAATTGTCCTTGTCTGCACAAACGACCTTCATGCTCTCTTCTGGCAGGTGTGATTCTTCAGTAGCTAGAGTGTTCTAAAAAATAACATGTTCACCTAAAAATTACAATCTCTGCGCATTTTCTTTTTGTAGTTTTATTATACACTATACGGACAAAAGTATCTAGACACCTACACATTACACATACAGGAGCTTTTATGACATTCTATTCTAAATCCATTAACTCCTTCCCACTATTGGGCGTGACTGTACGTCCTGATTTACAATGCATTCCCGCAATAGGGCGTACAGTCACGCCCTGTAGATGAAGCGGGCACAGGAGCTGTGCACGCTTCCTCTTCAGTGGCTGTCAGCTGTAATACACAACTGACATCCCGCTGCAACGGGGTGCTGGCAGTTACTGCCGACCGCAGCCGTTTAACCCCTTCAATGCGGCAGTCAATGGCGTCCGCCGTATTGAAGTGGTTGACAGAGGGAGGGGGCTCCCTCTGTACCCCCCCGGCCCCACCCGCGAGAGATCGCGGGTGGCGATGGTTGCTATGGCAACCAGGAAGCCATTGCTAGGCTTCCTGATTGCCCAGGTACAGAAGCCTATTAGGTCTTGCCCAAGGCAGGACCTAATAGGCTAAGGGCTTATTCAGACGAACGTATGACACATCCATGCTACACGCGTGATTTTCACGCGCGTCGCACGGACCTATGTTAGTAAATGGGGCCGTTCAGACTGTCAGTGATTTTCACGCAGCGTATGTCCGCTGCATAAAACTCACGACATGTCCTATATAGTGCCCCCAAAACGCACACGCTTGTGTGAATCCGGCCTAACTGTCAGATGAAGAATGACAGTTACAATACACTGCACTACATAAGTAGTGCAGTGTAATGTACCGGGATCAGAAGATCAGATCTTCAAGTCCCCAGGTAAGAAAAAAAAGTTAAAAAGGATTATTTTTTTTAAAGAAAAATAAATAAATAAAAAGTTTTAACTAATAAAAACAATAATAAAAACATGAAAAAAAACTATACATAATAAGTATCGCCGTGTTTGGAACAGCCTGAACTATAAAAATATCACATTATTTTTACCGCACGGTGAACACCGTAAAAAAAATTTATAAAAAACTATGACAGCATTTTTTTTTTTGGTCATCTTGTCTCAAAAAAAATGTAAGAAAAACTGATCAAAAAGTTGCAAGTAACGCAGAATGGTACCAATAGAAACTACAGTTCGTCACTCCTAAAACAAGCCGCAGCGATATCAACTGAAAAAAAAAAAAGTTATGGCTGTCAGAAAATGGCGACACTAAAACATGATTTTTTTTTAGAAAAGAGTATTTTTATTGTGGGAACGTCGTGAAACATAAAAAAAACTGTATAAATTTGGTGTCGCTGTAATCGTATTGACCCGCAGAATAAAGTTAACATGTTGTTTATACTGCACGGTGAACATTGTAAGAAATAAAAAACAAAACAGTGCTAGAATTGCTATCTTTTGGTTTCCTCATCTCCCAAAAAATGTAATAAATAGTGATAAAAAAAATTGCATGTACCCCAAAATGGAACCAATAAAAATTACAGCTCGTTCTACAAAAAACAAGCCCTCACACAGCAACGTGCAACGGAAAAATAACCCGTTATGACTCTCAAAACGCAATGATGCTAAATGATGGCCCAGAATATTTTTTTTTAGGTCCAGTAGAATGTCACTAAATACCCCACATCTTCATTTACTGGACCCCACAGGTGGACCGTGTAGATGCAGTGGAGATGAGGAAACTTTAGGGCCTTGTGCTGCTTATAGGGCTAGTGAAGAAGTCAAATATTAGGCAATACTGGATCGTAGATATTTTGTATAATACCCAATAAACCCGGCCTGTGCATAAAGGATTGGTTCAAAGCGTACCACACCAATCCATGGATTATTCATTTTATTATTCATTCACCCCATTATTGCATCATCCTATTATGCCCTGATGCACTCCGCCCAGCTTACATATTCCCTGATATACACCGCCCAGTTTACATATACCCTGATGTACTGCGCCCAGCTTACATATACCCTGATGTACTCCGCCCAGCTTACATTTGCCCCCACATTATAAGCTGAAATACCAGTAAAACACCAAGCAACATCTGCGCTTCAAAAGCCAAATGGTGGTCCAACTGAGCCTGGCAGTGTGCCCAAATGACAATTTATGACCACATAAGGGGTATTACTGTATGCTGGAGAAACCGCTTAACAATTAATGGGGTGTGTGTCTACGGTGGTACAAGCTGGGCACAACACATTAGTCACTGAAATGGCATATCTGTGGAAAATGTCAATTTTCAATCTGCAACATCTATTAAATACTAATTTTTGCAAAACACTTGTGGGGTCAACATGCTAACTACACTTCTAGATGAATTCCTTGAGGGATCTAGTTTCCAAAATGAGGTAATTTTTCGGGGTATTCCACTGTACTGGAACTATAGCTCAATGCAATATGGTGTCAAAAAATGAATATTGTAAAATATCCACACCAAATACTAAATGGCGCTCCTTCCCTTTAGAGTCTTGCTGTGTGTACAAATAGCAATTTTATGACCACATGTGGGGTATTTTCTTACTCTGGAAAGAATGCTTTACAAACCTTGAGGTGCTTTTCTCCTATAGTCTTGTGAAAATTCAAAATTTTGGGCTAGAACTACATCTCTTCATAAAAAAAAAATTTTTATTTTTTTTATTTTCACATCCCAATTCTAATAAATTCAGCAAAAGCCTGTGTGGTCAAGATGCTCACTACACCACTAAATTAATTCCTCAAGGGGTGTAGTTTACCAAATGGAGTCACATTTCAGGGGTTCCTACTGTACTGGTACCTCAGAGGCTTTGTAAATGCAACATGGCGCCCAGGAATCAATCCTGCAAAATCTGCGCTCCAACTGAGAAATGGTGCTCCTTCCCTTGTGTAGCGTCCATGGCCGCGGGCCGTCGGGTTCACTCACCTCCCGACGCCCGCAGCCATGGATCTGTGAGCGCTGGTCCCCGTCTCCCTCCTAGGATACGCCAGCGCTCACTTCCGCTCCGTTCGGCTGTGTCCCGTAGGGTGCGCACACACGCTCGCGCCCGGCCTTAAAGTGCCAGTGCGCGCAATAAGGAAATTGTCATCACCATCAACTGCCACGATTTCCTGGTCTATAAGAAGGCCCCTGGCCTTCTAATCCTTGCCTGAGCGTTGTTAGTTTTCCCAGTCTGTCTTGCAAATGGTCCCTTAGTGTTTCCCGTTCCTGTTGTTACCCGTGCCTTGTTCCCCATTCCTGTTTCCGTGCTTTGCCTTAGTATCTAGTCGTGCCACGTCCTGTGTCATCTGCCACATCCAGAGGAATCTGCCACGTCCTGTGTCATATGCCACCTCCAGAGGAATCTGCCACGTCCTGTGTCATCTACCACGTCCAGAGGAATCTGCCACGTCCTGTGTCATCTGCCACATCCAGAGGAATCTGCCACGTCCTGTGTCATCTGCCACGTCCAGAGAAATCTGCCACGTCCTGTGTCATCTGCCACGTCCAGAGGAATCTGCCACGTCCTGTGTCATCTGCCACGTCCGGAGGAATCCGCCACATCTGGCGCAACTTGCGGCTCCTGTGTCATCCGCCACGTTTGGCGCCATCTGCTGCACCCATCTCATCTGTGCCAGAGCTGCGGCCACCATCTGGACTATTCAGGTACCCTTGTGCGGGACATTGTATTTCTGGGGTTTCCTGCGGTTTGTCCAGATGCCTTCCTGCTACGGCGGTACGGCCTAGTGGGTCCACTAACCCGCTTCGTGACACCTTGTATCCTGCTGTGTATCCAAACTGCAGTTTATGACCACATATGGGGTATTTCCCTACTCTGAAGAAGTTGCTTTACAAATATTTGGGTGCTTTTTCTCCTTTATTTGTTGAGAAAATGAAAAAGTTTGAACTACTGCTACGTCTTATTGGAAAATAATGTAATTTTTCATTTTCACTGCCCATTTCTAATAAAATCTATGAGACACCTGTTGGTCAAAATGCTCACTACACTCCTAGATGAATTCCTCAATGGGTGTAGTTTTCCAAATGGAGTCACTTTTGGGTAGTTTCCACTGTACTGGTACCTTAGGGACATTGCAAAAGCGACATGGTGCAGAAAAACCAAACCAGCAAAATCTGCTCTCCAAAAGCCAAATGGCGCTCCTTCCCTTCTGAGCCCTGATGTGTATTTATACAGTAATTTATTAGCACATATGTGATATTTCCGTACTCTGGGGAAGTTGCTTTACAAATGTTAGGGTGCTTTTTCTCCTTTATTTGATGATAAAATGAAACATTTTGACCTAAAACTACTTCTAAGTGGAAAAAAAATGCAATTTTTCATTTTCACTGCCCAATTCTAATGAAATCTATGAAACACCTGGGGGATCAAAATGCTCACTACACCCCTAGATGAATTCCTCAAGGAGTTTAGTTTCCCAAATGGAGTCACTTTTGGGGGTTTCCACTATACTGGTACCTTAGGAGCTTTACAAATGCGACATGGTGCAGAAAAATCAATCTAGCAAAATCTGTACTCCAAAAGCTAAATTGCGTGCCTTCCCTTCTGAGTCCTGCCGCTTACCCAAACAGCAGTTTATGACCACATGTTGTGTATTTACGTACTCTGGAGAAGTTGCTTTACAACTGTTTGGGTGCTTTTCCTCATTTATGTGTTGAAAAAATTAAAAATTCTGAGGTAAAGCTACATCTTATTGGAAAATAATGTAATTTTTCATTTTCACTGCCCAATTCTAATGAAATCTATGAAACACCTGTGGGGTCAAAATGCTCACTACACCCCTAGATGAATTTCTCAAGGGGTGTAGTTTCCAAAATAGTTATTTTTTTTGGGGTGTTTCCTTAGTTTTGGCACCACAAGACCTTTTCTAACCTGACATGGTGCCTAAAATATAATTTAAGAAAAGGAAGGCCCTAAAATCCACTCGGTGCTCCTTTGCTTCTGGGGCCTTTGTTTCAGTCCATTAGCACACTAGGGCCACATGTGGGATATTTCTAAAACTGCAGAATCAGGGCAATAAATATTCAGTTGTGGTTCTCTGGTAAAAAAAAAAAAAAAAAAATCTTCAGTATTACAGGAAAAATGGATTAAAACGGAATTTCTGCAAAAAAAAAATTACATTTGCACATTTCCCTTCCACTTTGCTTTTATTCCTGTCAAACGCATAAAGGGTTAAGAAACTTTCTAAATGCTGTTTTGAATACTTTAAGGGTGCTGTTTCTTAAAATGGGGTGATTTGTGGGGGTTCCTAATATATAAGGCCCTCAAAGCCACTTCAGATCTGAACTGTTCCCTAAAAAAATTGGCTTTTGACATTTTCTTGAAAATTTGAGAAATTGCTGCAGTTCCGTGTGTCATCAGTGAATGGTGCGTGGCTACGTGATTTACACGCATACGCCATCCTTATGACACGCGGTTTTGCTGTTTAGAAAAAGAAATGAAGGAAGTGATTTTATTTTTTCCTTCATTTCTTTATCTACTGTTGCACGAATCACGTGCGACACACGGAAGTGTTTCTGTGTGCCGTGCGCGTTTTTCTCGCATCACGCACCCATTGAAGTCAATGGGTGCGTGCGCACCCATTGAAGTCAATGGGTGCGTGATGCGCGAAAAACGGCCAAGTATAGGACATGTCGTGAGTTTTACGCAGAATCACGGACTGTCTCTACGGCCCCATTGACTGACATAGGTCCGTGCAACACGCGCGTATCACGGATGTTAAACACGTTAGTGTAAATAAGGCCTTACAAGCAGATACATTTGAATTTAGAAAAATGCATATTTTTGCAAATTTTCTCTAAACATTGGTGTTTTTCACACAAAAAATATTGAATTTATCGACCAAATTTTTTCTCTAACATCTGAGAAAACAATCTCAGAATCGCTTGGATAGGTAAAAGCATTTCAAAGTTATTACCACATATAGTAACACGTCAGATTTTAAAAATGAGGCTCTGTCATTTGGTCCAAAAGTGGCTGCAGCGGGAAGGGGTTAATACGGAGTTGTTCCCCCATTTGCAGGCAAAACAGCTTTTACTCTTCTGGGAATGTGTGTCTGTGGGAACTCTTTCCCATTCAACCAGTAAAGTGTTTGTGAGGTTCTTGTTCATCCCAATGGTGTTAGATGGGGTTGAGTTTAGGGCTCTGTGTGGGCCAGTCAAGTTCTTCTACACCAAATTTACCCAACTATGCTTTTATAGACCTTGTTTTATGCACTGGGGCACAGTCATGCTGGAACAAAAAAGTGCCTTCCCCAAACTATTTACACAAATCTGGAAGCATACAATTGTCTAAAATGTCCAACAGATGATTTTTTTTTCTTCTGTATTTTGGAACAGTGGGTAGTTGCAGATACAACATTGCTCAAAATTGTGGCAGACGACTTCAACTCAATATTGGATCCGCAGATGGGCAAAGCCAACACAAAGCTATATGGGCTAGGAACAATACTCCTTTTATGAAAATGATAAAGAAAAATAAATTAATAGATGCGTAGAGGGTTTTTAACCCAGATGCTAAAGAATTCACCTTTTCTTCTGCGATTAATCGATCCCTTTCGAGACTGGACTACATCCTAACTTTAATGGAACTTTTCAGTAAGGTTTCCTAGACATGTGTACATGATATAGTAATATCAGACTATGCTCCTGTGAGCTTAAATATAGAAATTTCAAATAAATCAGGTATTAGAGGTTTCATAGAACAATTGGAGAAACAGAAGCCAAAACGCCACAGTTAGTTTAGAAAATAATTACAAAATTTTATTGAAACATACTGTAATGATAGGGGTAGGGAAACGGACAAGTGAGCCCTAATATACCCGTCACTCTGTCCCTGCCTACTTGCAACGACCCGCCCTAGGCGACGGGGTACAACTGGGCGGCGGTCCCTACGCTCAGTAAGTGCACGAGACAAACCGACAAGGGTACACAAAGCTAAGGGAAATGGGGCAGTTGCCCACGGCAACACCGTGAGCAACAAGGGAGGTGAACGAGTCGAGTCAAACCAGGAGTGTACGAGGTACCAAACGCAGAGCAGGAGAGTAGTCTGTAAGCCACGGTCAGTATGGAGCAGGATCAAATAGTCAGAAGCTGTAGCTGGGCCAGGAAACCACACGAGAAGAATCACAAGCAAAGGAGGAACAGGAAAGGCAGGTATAAATAGACCGAGGGCGGGAGCTAGCTGAGTCTGGCCAGGCTGCGATAGGCTCTCCCACTCCTAAGCCTGCCAGCCTGAGTGGTGGAAGCTGGAGTCAGTCTCAGAGACATAGACTCAGGTGCCGACTGATTACCTATGGGCGTTAACCCCTAAGCTGTGCCTGGCAGATCCTTTACAGTACCCCCCCCCCTTTTATGAGGGGCCACCGGACCCTTTCTATGTGGACCTAGTTTATTGGGGAAACGAAGGTGGAACTTCCTGACTAATACCCCAGCGTGAACATCCCGGGCGGGTACCCAAGTCCTCTCCTCAGGCCCGTATCCTCTCCAATGGACCAGGTACTGGAGGGAGCCTTGGACCATCTTGCTGACCACAATCTTGGCCACCTCGAATTCCACCCCCTCAGGGGTGAGAACGGAAACAGGAGGTCTCCTCGAGGGAGCCAAGGACGGGGAGCAGCATTTAAGGAGGGAGGCATGAAACACGTCGTGTATTCGAAAAGATGGGGGCAACTCCAGTCGGAAGGAGACAGGATTGAGGACTTCAATGACCTTATACGGCCCAATAAACCGGGGAGCAAATTTCTTGGACGGGACTTTAAGGCGCAAGTTCCTAGACGATAACCACACCAGATCCCCGACCATAAACAAGGGGTTAGCAGAACGTCTTCTATCAGCCTGACTTTTTTGTACGCTCTGGGACGCCTCTAGGTTCTTCTGAACCTGGGCCCAGACTGTGCACAGTTCCCGATGAACGACCTCTACCTCGGGATTGTTGGAACTACCAGGTGAAACGGAGGAGAACCGTGGATTAAACCCAAAATTACAGAAAAAGGGGGAGACCCCTGACGAGTTACTGACCTGGTTATTAAGGGAAAATTCGGCGAGGGGAATGAATGAGGCCCAATCAAATTGACAGTCAGAGATAAAACACCTTAAATATTGTTCTAGAGATTGATTAGTCCTCTCGGTTTGGCCATTAGTTTCAGGATGGAAGGCAGAGGAGAAGGACAGATCAATCTCCAACTTTTTACAGAAGGCTCTCCAAAACAATGAAACAAATTGTACCCCTCTGTCAGAAACAATATTGACAGGGACCCCATGGAGACGCAGGATGTGTTTGACAAACAAGGTAGCTAACGTCTTGGCATTGGGTAGTTTCTTGAGGGGCACAAAGTGACACATCTTATTGAAGCGGTCTACTACAACCCACACCACCGACTTGCCTTGAGATGGAGGCAAATCGGTGATAAAATCCATGGAGATATGGGTCCAAGGTCTCTGGGGAATGGGCAAAGAACGTAGTAAGCCCGCTGGTCGGGACCTGGGAGTTTTGGACCTAGCAAAAACCTCACAAGCGGCGACGTAGGCCTTAACGTCTTTAGGCAACCCAGGCCACCAATAGTTTCTGGCAATGAGGTGTTTGGTACCCAGGACGCCTGGATGACCAGATAGTGCGGAGTCATGATTTTCCCTAAGTACCCTTAGCCGGAATTGCAGGGGAACAAACAGCTTGTCCTCAGGAAGGTTCCCGGGAGCTGAACCTTGATCAGCCGCAATTTCTGAGACTTAATCAGAATCAATAGAGGAAATGATTATACCAGGAGGCAGAATACAAGCAGGATCTTCCTCCGAAGGGGGGCTGGCCATGAAACTACGCGACAGTGCATCGGCCTTAATATTTTTAGACCCAGCCCTATAGGTAACCAAAAAGTTGAATCTGGTAAAAAATAGCGCCCATCGAGCTTGTCTCGGATTTAGCCTCCGGGCAGATTCTAGGAAAACCAGATTCTTGTGGTCAGTAAGGACCGTTACCTGGTGCCTAGCCCCCTCCAGGAAGTGGCGCCACTCTTCAAATGCCCATTTAATGGCTAAGAGTTCGCGGTTGCCAATATCATAGTTACTCTCAGTGGGCGAAAACTTCCTGGAGAAGTAGGCACAGGGACGGAGATGGGTGAGGGACCTGGTACCCTGGGACAAGACAGTCCCCGCTCCCACCTCGTATGCGTCAACTTCCACGATAAATGGCTCCAGTTGGTTGGGCTGAACCAGCACCGGAGCCGAGATAAAGCACTTCTTAAGGACCTCAAAAGCCTGGACAGCCTCAGGAGGCCAGTGGAGGAGATCAGCACCTTTGCGAGTGAGGTCCGTAAGAGGCTTAGCGATGACCGAGAAGTTAGCAATAAATCTCCTGTAATAATTAGCAAACCCCAAGAAACACTGTAACGCCTTCAGGGAGGCAGGTTGGACCCATTCCGCCACAGCCTGGACCTTGGTGGGGTCCATGCAGAATTCATGAGGAGTGAGGATTTGACCCAAAAATGGTATCTCCTGTACCCCAAACACACATTTTTCGGTTTTCGCAAACAGTTTGTTTTCCAGAAGGACCTGGAGCACCTTCCTGACATGCTCAATGTGGGAGGACAAGTCCTTGGAAAACACCAGTATGTCATCAAGGTACACTACAAGAAATACCCCCAGGTAATCCCTTAAAATTTCATTTATGAAATTCTGGAAGACCGCAGGAGCATTACACAACCCAAAGGGCATGACGAGGTATTCGAAATGACCTTCGGGCGTGTTAAACGCAGTCTTCCACTCATCCCCCTCTTTGATGCGGATAAGGTTATACGCCCCCGTAGATCTAACTTAGAGAACCATTGGGCCCCCTGAACCTGATTAAAGAGATCAGGAATCAAAGGAAGGGGATACTGGTTCCTTACAGTGACCTTATTCAAGTTACGGTAGTCAATGCATGGCCTAAGACCACCATCCTTCTTCCCTACGAAGAAGAAGCCAGCACCTACCGGAGAAGTAGAGGGGCGAATGTAACCCTTGGCCAGGCATTCCTGGATATACTCTCTCATGGCTTCACGTTCGGGACAAGAAAGATTAAATATCCTACCCTTAGGGAGTTTAGCTCCTGGTACCAATTCGATAGCGCAATCGTATTCTCTATGAGGAGGTAACACTTCGGAGGCCTCCTTAGAGAAAACATCAGCGAAGTCCTGAACAAACTCAGGTAGCGTGTTCACCTCCTCAGGGGGAGAAATAGAATTAACAGAAAAACATGACATCAAGCATTCATTACCCCATTTGGTAAGCTCTCCAGTATTCCAGTCAAATGTGGGATTATGCAACTGCAACCAGGGAAGGCCTAAAACCAAATCGGACGATAATCCCTGCATCAACAGTACAGAGCACTGTTCCAAATGCATGGAGCCAACAAGGAGTTCAAAAACAGGGGTATGCTGTGTAAAGTAACCATTAGCAAGAGGAGTGGAGTCGATACCCACTACCGGGACAGGTTTAGGCAAATCAATCAAAGGCATAGCTAGAGACATAGCAAATTCCACAGACATGATATTAGCAGAAGACCCTGAATCCACGAAGTTACTGCCGGTAGCAGACCTACCACCAAAAGAGACCTGAAAGGGAAGCAAGATTTTATTACGTTTCATATTTACGGGAAATACCTGTGCGCCCAAGTGACCTCCCCGATGATCACTTAGGCGCGGAAGTTTTCCGGCTGCTTATTCTTACGCCTAGGACAGGTGTTCACTTGATGCTTGTCATCCCCACAATAGAAGCAGAGACCATTCTTCCTGCGGAACTCTCTACGTTGTCGGGGGGACACGGAGGCCCCGAGTTGCATAGGTACCTCCGAGTCTTCCGTGGAAGAGCGAAGCAACGGGACCTCGGGAGGCATCATGGGGGAGTCAGAGGGGAAAACACAAAAACGTTCAAGTTGTCGTTCCCTGAGACGTCGGTCAAGTCGTACCGCTAAAGCCATAACCTGGTCTAGGGAGTCAGAAGAGGGATAGCTAACTAGCAGGTCTTTCAGGGCGTTCGACAGACCCAACCTAAACTGGCACCTTAAGGCAGGGTCATTCCACCGAGAAGCTAAGTACCACTTCCTAAAGTCAGAACAATACTCCTCAATCTTGAAACAGAAAAAGATATCCATTACGTATTACCCAGTATATATCCAAGCTTACCCATAGGGATGAATGGTGTTGTAGCCACACACTGCGGCCTGATGTAGGGGGCGCTACTACATCAGGCCGCAGTGTGGGGCTACAACACCATTCATCCCTATGGGTAAGCTTGGATATATACTGGGTAATACGTAACGGATATCTTTTTCTGTTTCAAGATTACCATAGATGTTAGATCCTTCTTTCCACTTGTACTTACCTTGACTTTGACCCTTTCTTCTGGACTTATCTATAATTGGCATAAATCATGCAATCCTCTTACTGTGGGCACTCAGGAGTACATGGCTTTGTATAAACCCTCTGTCTCCCCCAATAGAACCGGTTATTTCACAAACTAGGATACATGTATGCTCATATGTTATCATCTAGATACCTAATTTTGGTCTCTGTGAGGTATATACAATTACCAAGAACTATTTTTTGCAAGCTTTCCTAGATTTAAACTATTTGATGTAACCACACTGATTTTTTAGATCTCTTTAAAATTTTATATGATGTCATTTTATATTGTATGTTTCAATAAAATGTTGTAATTATTTTCTAAACTAACTGTGGCGTTTTGGCTTCTGTTTCTCCAATTGTTCTATAATATCATGAAGCTTGCTACGATATAACCATATACTGGAGGTGCTTAGACACTTGTCAGGGGCACCTAACCTTTGATTTGACCTGCTGAGTCTATATATTTAAAATTAGAGGTTTCATGTGGAGCTTCCCAAGATTTCTCTAGGATTTAGGAGATTTTTGAAAAAGGAGCTGGATAAGTTAATCAACAATAATGAACAACACAGGGACCAAGGGATACTAATGTGGGAAACGGCATAAGTGGTAATTAGAGGCTGTATTATCTCTTATGTGCAAGGGTTGAAAAATAAAAATTTTGCAAAGCTAATGGAAATAAGTCTAGATTTCTATTGGTAATCTGTTTTCCCTTAGTCCTAACAGCAGCACAATAATGGGGTATTTCTGCCTCTGTGTACTAGTAGGACAGATGACATTTTTAATTTAATAAAATTACAAACTAATTAACTAGAGCCCCTCCCTACAAAATTATGTCTAGCCCCTCCTACCTTGTGTTTACTATAAAGTAGTACCCTTAACCCCTTCCCACGCTGGGTGGGGGAGTATGGAGCGGGCTCACGGGCTGAGCCCGCTCCATAGAGCGAGTGTGTTACAGCCGACACTTCCGGGTAATGAGCGGGATCCCGCTCAAGTGCGATCCCGCTTGTTTAACCCGTTAAATGCAGCGGTCAATAGCAACCGCAGTATTTAAATGACTTAAAACAGCGGGGCGACCCCCTGTAACATTCCAACGCCCCCCGGCCATATCGGGGGGTGCCGTTGGTTGGCATAGCAGCCTGGGGGCCTGATGGAGGCCCCCAGGTCTGCCATCTTTGTACTCCTATGAAGCCATGAGTTGCTGTTTTTTGGTCACTTCATCTCCCACAAAAAATGTAATAAAAAGTGATCAAAAAGTCTTATGTACCCCAAAATGGTACCAATATAAACTACAGCTCGCCCCGCAAGAAATAAACCCTTGTACCACTAAATCGACATAAAAAAATAAAATAAGTTATGGCTCTCATAATATGGCGACAAAACTCAAATGTTATTTTTAACAATCAGTTTTTTCCTTGTAGAAGTAGTAAAACATAAAGAAAACTATCTTAATTTGGTATCGCTGTAATCGTATTGACCTGCAGAATAAAGTTAACATGCAGTTTTTACCGCACGGTGAACGCCGTAAAAACAAAACCACCCAAAAGAATGAGGAATCGCTGTTTTTGTCCTATTCCACCCCACATATATTTTTTTTTTCTCATTTCCCACTACATTATATGGCACAAAAATCTACAACTCGTCCCGCAAAAAACAAGCCCTCATACGGCAATATTGATGGAAAAATAAAAAGGTTATGGCTTTTGGAAGATGGGGGGATGACAAAAGTGAAAATCTAAAACATTGCTGCGGAGGGAAGGGGTTAATTAGAGTGGAAAGCTAGTGCTGCTGTCAAGACTAAGGCCCCATGCACACGACCATGTTCGGTCCGTGATATACGGTCCGCATGTCGGCCGCACGTCCCGCACGTAATCAGTCTGCACCTGCTTCTATGTCTGTGAGACTGACTCCATCTTCTACCACTCAGCATGGCAGGCTTAGGAGTGGGAGAGCCTATCACAGCCTGGCCAGACGGAGCTAGCTCCCGCCCTCTGTCTATTTATACCTGCCTTTCCTGTTCCTCCTTGCTTGTGATTCTTCTCGTTTGGTTTCCTGGCCCTGCTGCAGCTTCTGAACTATTTGACCCTGCTTCATATTGACCCTGGCTTACTGACTACTCTCCTGCTCTGCGTTTGGTACCTCGTACATTCCTGGTTTCACTCGGGTTGTTCACTACTCTCCTGCTCTGCGTTTGGTACCTCGTACACTCCTGGTTTGACTCGGCTCGTTCACCACTCTTGTTGCTCACGGTGTTGCCGTGGGTAACTGCCCCATTTCCCTTAGCTTCTGTATACCCTTGTCTGTTTGTCTGTCGTGCACTTACTGAGCGTAGGGACCGTCGCCCAGTTGTACCCCGTCGCCTAGGGCGGGTCGTTGCAAGTAGGCAGGGACTGAGTGGCGGGTAGATTAGGGCTCACTTGTCTGTTTCCCTACCCCCATCATTACATAATCACAAGCCCATATACCTAGTCTACCCTGGTCCCTCACACTACTATGGACCCCCTTGAGACCCTGGCTCAGCAAATGCAGGGTCTCTCCCTACAGGTCCAGGCCCTGGCTCAGAGGGTCAACCAGCCTGACGCTATCATGGTAGTGCCCCTCACCTCACCTCTTGAACCCCACCTCAAGTTGCCTGACCGGTTCTCAGGGGACCGGAAGACTTTTCTCTCCTTTCGGGAGAGTTGTAGGCTCTATTTTCACTTAAAACCCCACTCCTCAGGTTCTGAGAGCCAGCGGGTGGGTATAATTATGTCCCGGCTCCAGGAAGGGCCCCAAGAATGGGCCTTCTCCTTGGCTCCTGACGCCCCTGAACTTTCCTCCATTGATCTTTTCTTTTCTGCTCTCGGACTCATTTATGACGAGACTGACAGGACTGCCTTTGTCGAGAGTCAGCTGGTGACCTTACGTCAGGGTAAGAGACCTGTTGAGGAGTATTGTTCTGACTTTAGGAAGTGGTGCGCAGCTGCTCGGTGGAATGACCCTGCCTTAAGGTGCCAGTTTAGGTTGGGTCTGTCGAACACCCTGAAAGACCTACTAGTTAGCTATCCCTCTTCTGACTCTCTAGACCAGGTTATGGCTTTAGCTGTACGACTTGACTGACGTCTCAGGGACCGACAACTTGAACGTTTTTGTGTTTTCCCCTCTGACTCCCCCATGATGCCTCCCGAGGTCCCGTTGCTTCGCTCTTCCACGGAAGACTCGGAGATACCTATCCAACTCGGGGCCTCCGTGTCCCCCCGACAACGTAGAGAGTTCCGCAGGAAGAATGGTCTCTGCTTCTATTGTGGGGATGACAAGCATCAAGTGAACACCTGTCCTAGGCGTAAGAATAAGCAGCCGGAAAACTTCCGCGCCTAAGTGATCATCGGGGAGGTCACTTGGGCGCACAGGTATTTCCCGTAAATATGAAACGTAATAAAATCTTGCTTCCCTTTCAGGTCTCTTTTGGTGGTAGGTCTGCTACCGGCAGTGCCTTCGTGGATTCAGGGTCTTCTGCTAATATCATGTCTGTGGAATTTGCTATGTCTCTAGCTATGCCTTTGATTGATTTGCCTAAACCTGTCCCGGTAGTGGGTATTGACTCCACTCCTCTTGCTAATGGTTATTTTACACAGCATACCCCTGTTTTTGAACTCCTTGTTGGCTCCATGCATTTGGAGCAGTGCTCTGTACTGTTGATGCAGGGATTATCGTCCGATTTGGTTTTAGGCCTTCCCTGGTTGCAGTTGCATAATCCCACGTTTGACTGGAATACTGGGGAGCTTACCAAATGGGGTAATGAATGCTTGATGTCATGTTTTTCTGTTAATTCTATTTCTCCCCCTGAGGAGGTGAACACGCTACCTGAGTTTGTTCAGGACTTCGCTGATGTTTTCTCTAAGGAGGCCTCCGAAGTGTTACCTCCTCATAGAGAATACGATTGCGCTATCGATTTGGTACAAGGAGCTAAGCTCCCTAAGGGTAGGATATTTAATCTCTCTTGTCCCGAACGTGAAGCCATGAGAGAGTATATCCAGGAATGCCTGGCCAAGGGTTACATTCGCCCCTCTACTTCTCCGGTAGGTGCTGGCTTCTTCTTCGTAGGGAAGAAGGATGGTGGTCTTAGGCCATGCATTGACTACCGTAACTTGAATAAGGTCACTGTAAGGAACCAGTATCCCCTTCCTTTGATTCCTGATCTCTTTAATCAGGTTCAGGGGGCCCAATGGTTCTCTAAGTTTGATCTACGGGGGGCGTATAACCTTATCCGCATAAAAGAGGGGGATGAGTGGAAGACTGCGTTTAACACGCCCGAAGGTCATTTCGAATACCTCGTCATGCCCTTTGGGTTGTGTAATGCTCCCGCGGTCTTCCAGAATTTCATAAATGAGATTTTAAGAGATTACCTGGGGGTATTTCTTGTAGTGTACCTGCTTCCATGTCTGTGAGACTGACTCCATCTTCTACCACTCAGCATGGCAGGCTTAGGAGTGGGAGAGCCTATCACAGCCTGGCCAGACGGAGCTAGCTCCCGCCCTCTGTCTATTTATACCTGCCTTTCCTGTTCCTCCTTGCTTGTGATTCTTCTCGTTTGGTTTCCTGGCCCTGCTGCAGCTTCTGAACTATTTGACCCTTCTTCATATTGACCCTGGCTTACTGACTACTCTCCTGCTCTGCGTTTGGTACCTCGTACACTCCTTGTTTGACTCGGCTTGTTCACTACTCTCCTGCTCTGCGTTTGGTACCTCGTACAGTCCTGGTTTGACTCGGCTCGTTCACCACTCTTGTTGCTCACAGTGTTGCCGTGGGCAACTGCCCCATTTCCCTTAGCTTCTGTGTACCCTTGTCTGTTTGTCTGTCGTGCACTTACTGAGCATAGGGACCGTCGCCCAGTTGTACCCCGTCGCCTAGGGCGGGTCGTTGCAAGTAGGAAGGGACTGAGTGGCGGGTAGATTAGGGCTCACTTGTCTGTTTCCCTACCCCCATCATTACAGTACCTTTCTTAGGCTTCGTTCACATCTGCGCTAGGGCTCCGTTCCGACGTTCCGTCTGAGCTTTCTGTCGGAATGGAGTCCTGACAGACACAAACAGAAACTACTTTCCCCCTTCTTTAAATGAGTGCAGTCCTCTGCACTATCATCAATAGACTTGTAAGTAATGTGTTAAATTACCCCGTGTTCTTCTAGTGGGGTAACGAGGTTCTAAAGGGACTACAGGAGAAGACGTAGTAGGGGTTATAACTGGTATTTCGTTTCCTTCTGTCAAAAGACCATTATCATCTGTTCTGTTGGGTGATGCAACCCACCATTCGTCATCCAAGGGTTGTCCAGAAATAGTAGATGGAATTCTCTCTTCTTCAGTATCTTCAATTGGTTCCGGTGGATAGGTACAGGGTCTCAATAAGTTTCTATGCTGTTTTAGTGTTGACCCCTTATTACCTTCGGGTTGGATTTCATACACAGGTAAATTTGGTCTCAGTTGACGGATGACAACATGTCATGCCCATGGCTGCGGGCCATGGATCTGTGAGTGCTGTTTCCTACCTCGTCCTCAGGAGACGCCAGCGCTCACTTCTGCTTCTCCCGGCCGGGGACACACTTCCAAACTGTAGAGAAAAACCGCGTGGTGTATTTAAAGGGCTGTTGTTTAGACTGCAATGTGTGTGGCCTGAGGAAGATGCCGGTGCGGCATTGAAACGCGTAGCCTACAACAATAAAGCATCATTTATTATTACTACTGAATCCTTCTTGAGTAGCAGCGCCTCACGGGGTCCCGTTTTTCCAAAGAATCTCTACAGTATCTATTGCGGTGGTCCTCCAGGGCTGACCGGCTGGGATCTCGGCAGCAGCACTCATCTAACACTTACCTACCTACTATACGCTCTAGACCTATCCACCTGTGGTAAGCCTCCATCTGTCAAACTAAAGTTTGTTATTTCCTGGGCTTACTCACACTATGTGGCGCCGTGCTTTTTTCTTTTAATTCTACACTTCCAAACTGGCAGGGCCACGTGGGTGTCCTTAAGACCCGAGATTTGATCGCTCGTCAGTTCTGGTGGCCCACGCTGCCCAAAGACATCACAGACATTGTCTCCTTCTGCACGGTGTGCGCAGCAAATAAAGTTTCCCACTCCAAACTGGTGGGCCTGCTCCAACTGCTGCCTGTGCCCGATGTCCCTTGGCAGCATATTGCTATGGAATTTGTCATGGACCTGCCTCTCTCTCTGCTGGCTGCAGTACGGTCTGGGTGGTGGTGGACCGATTCTCCAAGATGGTTCATTTAGTTCCACTGAGCGGCCTACCGTCCGCTTCTCGACTGGCCAATCTCTTCGTCCAACACATCTTCCATCTGCATGGCTTGCCTATGTATATTGTGTCGGATCGGGGGGTTCAGTTCACCTCAAAGTTCTGGAGAACCCTCTGCGTACTCCTCAGTGTGAAGTTGGATTTTTCCTCTGCCTACCATCCCCAGTCCAATGGTCAAGTCGAGAGAATAAATCAGATTATGGAGAACTATCTACTACACTTTATCTCCAGGCAGCATGATGACTGGGTGCAGCTGCTTCCTTGGGCTGAATTCTCCTACAACAACCACACTAGTGAGTCCGCCGCTAAGAGTCCATTCTTCTTTGTCTATGGCCAACACCCTCAAATACCTCTCCCTGTTTCCACTATGTCCCAGGTGCCTGCAGCTGACTCTGCATTCAGGGACTTTCTACAAATCTGGCAGCTGACCCGATCTTCTATTCTGCTGGCGGTTGACCGCATGAAAAGAAAGGCAGACACAAGAAGACGAGAGCCTCCCCAGTTTCTTCCAGGTACTAAGGTCTGGCTGTCCTCTAGGAATATCCGGCTGAGGGTGCCATCGTACAAGTTTTCTCCCAGGTTTCTTGGACCCTTTGAGATTTTGCAATGAATTAACCCTGTCTCTTACAAGTATCGGCTGCCTCCTAACCTCAAGATCCCCAACTCCTTCCATGTCTCCCTGCTGAAGTCGGTGATCTTGATCCGCTACTCCAAGGCTTCCACTCCTGCAGTCGCTCCCAGCGGTGCATCAGAGACTTTTGAGGTTAAGAAGATCCTGGACACCAAGAGAGTGGGTGGACAAACCTTTTATTTGGTGGATTGGAGGGGGGTTCGGTCGTGAAGAGAGGTCCTGGGAGCCAGAAGAGAACCTCAATGCCCCTACCCTCATGAAATAGTTTCTCTCTCATTCTGGTCCCAAGAGGAGGGGGCGTAAGAGGGGATACTGTCATGCCCATGGCCGCAGGCCGTCAGGTTCACTAACCTCCTGACGTCCGCAGCCATGGATCTGTGAGCTCTGGTCCCCATCTCCTCCTCAGGAGACAACAGCGCTCACTTCCACTTCTCCCGGCCGGGTCCACTTCTCCCAGCGCGCACACCTGAATTCAAGTACAAAATTAGCCCATGAGCACCCTGGACTATATGAGGGGCCCAGCCCCTTCCTGCCTTACCTGAGCCTTGTTGTCATTATCCTAGTATGTCTATGCAAATGGTCTCCTAAGTGTTTTCCAGTTCCCAGTGTTCCCCGTTCCTGCTACCTGTAACCTGTATCCCGTGCTATCCTGGTCAAGTGCCGTGTTGAGCTGAAGTCGTGCTGTGCTGTGTACAACGCCTGTCCTGCTACACCACCTCTGGCGCCTGCCTGCAGCCTAATCCCAGCCGAGCCTGTCTTGCTACTGTCTGAGCTACCACAGGTACATTATGCGAAGTATAGACTGTGACCTGTGACCTGTTGGCCAGCTGCCATACCGTCAAGGCGGTACGGCCCAGTGGGGGTAGTTTCGTCTTTGTTTCAATAATTCATAGGCTCGTTGGACTGATGCTTTCTAATCTATTCCGATGTGGTGTGTTTCTGAATATCCTCAAATTGTTCAATTAGTAGTGCTAAAGGTATCCGAGATGGACGTCCAAATAGCAATTGGTAAGGAGTAAATCCTATAGTACTGTGAAGGGTATTATTATAATCCCATGCTACATTTTATACATGTTCAGGCCATCTTTTGTGATATTCTTCACCTAATGTTCGAAGGAGGTTCAATAGAGTTTGATTAAACCTCTCACACACTCCATTCCCTTGAGGATGATAGGATGTCTTACGAGACTTTTGAATCTCATGAAATACGTGTAACGTCTATGGCTGCGGTCCGTCGTTCTAACTTACCCCTCGATGACCGCGGCCATGGACATCCTGCTGCTGTGCTGCGCCCCCCCCCCTGTGAAGCGTCGGCACTTACTTCCGAGTATCGAGACTGTCTCCCGGAGGGTGCGCGCACATGAAATCATCATGATTAACTCATATGATTTCCTGGTCTATAAGAAGGCCACCACCCTTCTGATCCTCGTCTGAGCGTTGTTGTTGTTTTCCAAAGTCTGTCTTGCAAATGGTCTCCTAAGTGTCTTCCAGTTCCCAGTGTTCCCCATACCTGTATCCTGTATCCCGTGCTATCCAGTACTATCCTGGTCTACTGCCGTGCCGAGCTGTTGTCGTGTTGTTCTGCATTCCACGCCTGTTCTACTACTCCACGCCTGACGTCTACCTGCCGCCTGGTCCCAGCCGAGCCTGCCTTGCTATTGTCTACATTGCCTCAGGTACCCTTTCTGGACTATAGCCCTGTACCTGCTTGGCCAGCTGCCATCCCGCTACGCCGTACGGCCCAGTGGGTCCATACCCTGCATCGTGACAGTACGCTCACGCCATGGACTCTGCTGGTCAATTTAACGGCATGTCACCATCCCAAGCCATGCAGGCGGACCTGCAGGATCTCCAAGCAAGACAGGATCAACTTCTTGTGGAAGTGGACTCCATGGCGCAGCAGCTAGGGGCGCTAGCTGCTTCTCTTCCTGCCTCTATGCAAGCTCCTCCGACCGACCCTCCTGCTACATCTCCTGGCGGTTCCGGATCGGATCCTCGGTTCTCGCTGCCATTACCTTCTCGGTTCTATGGAGATTCAAGTATGTGCAGGGGATTTCTGAACCAATGCTATTTCCATTTTACCCTGCACGCCCAAGCGTTTCCGTTCCACGGAACCAAGATCGCCTTCATCATGTCTCTACTTACTGGCAAGGCCCTGGCATGGGCGAAACCAATCTGGGAACATCAGGGACCCGAGACTCAAGACTTCCAGGGGTTTGTGCAGTTAATCCGAACTGTTTTTGAGGAGCCAGGACGAGTCTCGTCAGCAGCCACTGCTATCCTCAACCTTCACCAATAGGACACCTCCGTGGGCAAATACACCATCCAGTTCCGGACCCTGGCAGGAGAGCTGTCCTGGAACAATGAGGCCTTGGTAGCATCTTTCTGGCATGGTCTATCGCCTGAGATCAAGGACGAACTTGCTGCCCGAGATCTAACACCTGCCTTGGACGATTCTGCTGGCTGCTAGGGTGGATATAAGGCTCAGGGAGAGATCTCATGAGTTTCGACAGGAGAGACCGCTTCCTAGATTGGCGCCCAACTTCCAGCAACCCCTCTTGCCGTCCTCTACTACCTTGCCCGAGGTTCCGATGCAGGTGAAACGGCTAAATTTGTCTGTACAAGAGAAACCGCGCAGGCGCACCTCTGGACTCTATCTATATTGCGGTCTCCCTGGCCATGTCGTGCGTTTCTGTCCACAAAAGCCCAAAAAAAACAATGCCTAGGTTTGGTTGGAGAGACAACCTTGGGTGTTACTGCATTTAATCGTGAACGCTCCTCCAAACTGTTTATTCCCGTGACAATCATTGCTGGCGAGAAGCCCTATCCAGTCTCTGCCTACCTGGACTCAGGCTCTGCAGCTAATTTCATCTGTCAAGACCTTGTGGACCTTCTTCAGTTGCCCACTGTCCTGCTGGAAAGGCCGTTGATCGTTGCCTCGGTAGATGGACTGCCATTGCCTGACCCAGTTTTGTCTGTGATCAAGCCATTGAGACTTCAAGTGGGAGCTCTTCACACTGAGCTCATCTCCCTGTTAGTCCTGCCCAAGGCCGTCAACCCCGTGCTGCTGGGTTTGCCTTGGCTCCGTTTGCACACCCCAGTCCTGGATTGGAACTCTGGAGAGGTTCTCCAGTGGGGCCCCAAGTGTCTCGACCGCTGTCTGCGTCATATCCATCCACCGCAGTCTTCTCCGGAACAGTCATTGGCAGGGTTTCCTTCTTGTTTCTCTATGTTCTCTGATGTCTTCAATAAGAGGGAAGCAGAGACCTTGCCGCCACATCGAGCATATGATTGTCCGATCTACTTGGTTCCTGATTCTTCTCCTCCTCGCGGTAGAGTATACCCTCTCTCTCCCTGCCAGAGACTCAATCTATGTTGACCTACATTAAGGAGAATCCGGAGAGGGGCTTCATTTGTAAATCCTCATCCCCGGCCGGAGCTGGGTTCTTCTTTGTCAAGAAGAAGGATGGATACCTGCGACCCTGCATTGACTACCGAGGCCTCAATCGGATCACGGTGAAGAACAGGTACCCATTGCCTTTGGTTTCGGAACAGTTTGTCAGGGTGACGAGTGGAAGACCGCATTTAATACACGTGATGGGCACTATGAATACCTAGTTATGCCCTTCGGCCTGTGTAACACCCCCGCAGTGTTTCAAGAATTTGTCAATGACATTTTTTGTGATCTCCTCTATATCTGTGTTGTGGTGTATCTTGATTACATTTTGATTTTTCCCCCAGATCCAGTAACTCATCAGAGTCATGTTCGCCAGGTATTGCTTTGTTTAAGGGAGAATCATCTTTAAGCCAAACTGGGGAAGTGCATGTGTAAAGGATCTGCCAGGCACAGCTTCGGGGTTAACTCCCATAATTAATCAGTCAGCACCTGAATCTACATCCCTGAGACTGACTCCAGCTTCCACCACTCAGGCTGGCAGGCTTAGGAGTGGGAGAGCCTATCGCAACCTGGCCAGACTCAGCTAGCTCCCGCCCTCGGTCTATTTAAGCCTGCCCTTCCTGTCCCTCGGTGCTTGTGATTCTTTTCGTGTGGTTTCCTGGCCCAGCTACAGCTCCTTCTATTTTGATCCTGCTCCATACAGACCCTGGCTTACTGACTACTCTTCTGCTCTTCGTTTGGTACCTCGCACACTCCTGGCTTGACTCGGCTCGTTCACCACTCTGGTTGCTCACGGTGATGCCGTGGGCAACTGCCCCTTTCCCTTGCTTGTATTCCCTTGTATGTTTGTCGTGTATGTCGTGCACTTACTGAGCGCAGGGACCGCCACCCAGTTGTACCCCGTCGCCTAGGGCGAGTCGTTTCAAGTAGGCAGGGACAGAGTGGCGGGTAGACTAGGGCTCACTTGTCCGTTTCCCTACCCCCCGTCATTACATAATCACAAGCCCATACCTAGTCTACCCTGGTCCCTGACACCACTATGGACCCCCGTGAGACCCTGGCTCAGCAAATGCAGGGTCTCTCCCTACAGGTCCAGGCCCTGGCTCAGAGGGTCAACCAGCCTGATGCTACCTTGGTAGTTCCCCTCACCTCACCTCTTGAACCCCACCTCAAGTTGCCCGACCGGTTCTCAGGGGACCGGAGGGCTTTTCTCTCCTTTCGGGAGAGTTGTAGGCTTTACTTTCGTTTAAAGCCCCATTCCTCAGGTTCTGAGAGCCAGCGGGTGGGTATAATTATGTCCCGGCTCCAGGAAGGGCCCCAAGAGTGGGTCTTCTCCTTGGCTCCTGACGCCCCTGAACTTTCCTCCGTTGATTGTTTCTTTTCTGCTCTCTGACTTATTTATGACGAGACTGACAGGACTGCCTTTGCCGAGAGTCAGCTGGTGACCTTACGTCAGGGTAAGAGACCTGTTGAGGAGTATTGTTCTGACTTTAGGAAGTGGTGCGTAGCTTCTCGGTGGAATGACCCTGCCTTAAGGTGCCAGTTTAGGTTGGGTCTGTCGAATGCCCTGAAAGACCTGCTAGTTAGCTATCCCTCTTCTGACTCCCTAGACCAGGTTATGGCTTTAGCGGTACGACTTGACCGACGTCTATGGGAACGACAACGTGAACGTTTATGTGTTTTCTCCTCCGACTCCCCCATGATGCCTCCCAAAGTTCCGTTGCTTCGTTCCTCCCCAAAAGACTCAGAGATACCTATGCAACCCGGGGCCTTCGTGTCCCCCCAACAACGTAGAGAATTCTGCAGGAAGAATGGTCTCTGCTTCTACTGTGGGGATGACAAGCATCAAGTGAACAACTGTCCTAAGGGTAAGAATGCAGCCAGAGAACTTCCGCGCCTAAGTGATCATCGGGGAGGTCACTTGGGCGCACAGGTATTTCCCGTAAATAGGAAACGTACTAAGATCTTGCTTCCCTTTCAGGTCTCTTTTGGTGGTAGGTCTGCTACCGGCAGTGCCTTCGTGGATTCAGGGTCCTCTACTAATATCATGTCTGTGGAATTTGCTATGTCTCTAGCTATGCCTCTGATTGATTTGCCTAAACCTGTCCCGGTAGTGGGTATCGACTCCACTCCTCTTGCTAATGGTTATTTTACACAGCATACCCCTGTTTTTGAACTCCTTGTTGGCTCCATGCATTTGGAGCAGTGCTCTGTACTGTTGATGCAGGGATTATGTACGATTTGGTTCTAGGCCTTCCCTGGTTGCAGTTGCATAATCCCACGTTTGACTGGAATACTGGGGAGCTAACCAAATGGGGTAATGAATGTTTTATGTCATGTTTTTCTGTTAATTCTATTTCTCCCCCTGAGGAGGCAAACACGCTACCCGAGTTTGTTCAGGACTTCGCTGATGTTTTCTCTAAGGAGGCCTCCGAAGTGTTACCTCCTCATAGAGAATACGATTGCGCTATCGAATTGGTACCAGGAGCTAAGCTTCCTAAGGGTAGGATATTTAATATTTCTTGTCCCGAACGTGAAGCCATGAGAGAGTATATCCAGGAATGCCTGGCCAAGGGTTACATTCGTCCTTCTACTTCTCCGGTAGGTGCTGGCTTCTTCTTCGTAGGGAAGAAGGATGGTGGTCTTAGGCCATGCATTGACTACCGTACCCTGAATAAGGTCACGGTAAGGAAACAGTATCCCCTTCCTTTGATTCCTGATCTCTTCAATCAGGTTCAGGGGGCCCAATGGTTCTCTAAGTTGGATCTACGGGGGGCGTATAACCTTATCCGCATCAAAGAGGGGGATGAGTGGAAGACTGCGTTTAACACGCCCGAAGGCCATTTAGAATACCTCGTCATGCCCTTTGGGTTGTGTAATGCCCCTGCGGTCTTCCAGAATTTCATAAATGAGATTTTGAGAAATTACCTGGGGATATTTCTTGTAGTGTACCTTGATGACATACTGGTGTTTTCCAAGGACTGGTCCTGCCACATTGAGCATGTCAGGAAGGTGCTCCAGGTCCTTCTGGAAAACAAACTGTTTGCCAAAACCGAAAAATGTGTGTTTGGGGGTACAGGAAATACCATTTTTGGGTCAAATCCTCACTCCTCATGAATTCCGCATGGACCCCGCCAAGGTTCAGGCTGTGGCGGAATGGGTCCAACCTACCTCCCTGAAGGCGTTACAGTGTTTTTTGGGGTTCGCTAATTATTACAGGAGATTTATTGCTAACTTCTCGGTCATCGCTAAGCCTCTTACGGACCTCACTCGCAAAGGAGCTGATCTCCTCCACTGGCCTCCTGAGGCTGTCCAGGCTTTTGAGGTCCTTAAGAGGTGCTTTATCTCGGCCCCGGTGCTGGTTCAGCCCAACCAAATGGAGCCATTTATCGTGGAAGTTGACGCATCTGAGGCGGGAGTGGGGGCTGTCTTGTCCCAGGGTACCAGGTCCCTCACCCATCTCCGCCCCTGTGCCTACTTCTCCAGGAAGTTTTCGCCAACTGAGAGTAACTATGATATTGGCAACCGCGAACTCTTAGCCATTAAATGGGCATTTGAAGAGTGGCGCCACTTCCTGGAGGGGGCTAGGCACCAGGTAACGGTCCTTACCGACCACAAGAATCTGGTTTTCCTAGAATCTGCCCGGAGGCTAAACCCGAGACAAGCTCGATGGGCGTTATTTTTTACCAGATTCAATTTTTTGGTTACCTATAGGGCTGGGTCTAAAAATATTAAGGCTGATGCACTGTCGCGTAGCTTCATGGCCAGCCCTCCTTCGGAGGAAGATCCTGCTTGTATTTTGCCTCCAGGTATAATCATTTCCTCGATCGATTCTGATTTAGTCTCTGAAATTGCTGCTGATCAAGGTTCAGCTCCCGGGAACCTTCCTGAGAACAAGCTGTTTGTTCCCCTGCAATTCCGGCTAAGGGTACTTAGGGAAAATCATGACTCCGCACTATCTGGTCATCCAGGCATCCTGGGTACCAAACACCTCATTACTAGAAACTATTGGTGGCCTGGGTTGCCTAAAGACGTTAAGGCCTACGTCGCCGCTTGTGAGGTTTGTGCTAGGTCCAAGACTCCCAGGTCCCGACCAGCGGGCTTACTGCGTTCGTTGCCCATTCCCCAGAGACCTTGGACACATATCTCCATGGATTTTATCACCGATTTGCCTCCATCCCAAGGCAAGTCGCTGGTGTGGGTGGTAGTAGACCGGTTCAGTAAGATGTGCCACTTTGTGCCCCTCAAGAAACTACCCAACGCCAAGACGTTGGCTACCTTATTTGTCAAACACATCCTGCGTCTCCATGGGGTCCCTGTCAATATTGTTTCGGACAGAGGGGTACAATTTGTTTCATTGTTTTGGAGAGCCTTCTGTATGAAGTTGGAAATTGATCTGTCCTTCTCCTCTGCCTTCCATCCTGAAACCAATGGCCAAACTGAGAGGACTAATCAATCTCTAGAACAATATTTAAGGTGTTTTGTCTCTGACTGTCAATATGATTGGGTCTCATTCATTCCCCTCGCCGAATTTTCCCTTAATAACCGGGTCAGTAACTCGTCACGGGTCTCCCCCTTTTTCTGTAATTTTGGGTTTAATCCACGGCTCTCCTCCATTTCACCTGGTAGTTCCAACAATCCCGAGGTAGAGGTCGTTCATCGGGAACTGTGCACAGTCTGGGCCCAGGTTCAGAAGAACCTAGAGGCGTCCCAGAGCGTACAAAAAACTCAGGCTGATAGAAAACGTTCTGCGAACCCCCTGTTTATGGTCGGGGATCTGGTGTGGTTGTCGTCTAGGAACTTGCGTCTCAAGGTTCCGTCCAAGAAGTTTGCTCCCCGGTTTATTGGGCCGTATAAGGTCATTGAGGTCCTCAATCCTGTCTCCTTCCGGCTGGAGTTACCCCCGTCTTTTCGTATACACGACGTGTTTCATGCCTCCCTCCTTAAACGCTGCTCCCCGTCCTTGGCTCCCTCGAGGAGACCTCCTGTTCCCGTCCTCACCCCTGAGGGGGTGGAATTCGAGGTGGCCAAGATTGTGGACAGCAAGATGGTCCAAGGCTCCCTCCAGTACCTGGTCCATTGGAGAGGATACGGGCCCGAGGAGAGGACTTGGGTACCCGCCCGGTATGTTCACGCTGGGGTATTGGTTAGGAGGTTCCACCTGCGTTTCCCCAGTAAGCCAGGTCCACTTAGAAAGGGTCCGGTGGCCCCTCATAAAAGTGGGGGTACTGTAAAGGATCTGCCAGGCACAGCTTCGGGGTTAACTCCCATAATTAATCAGTCAGCACCTGAATCTACATCCCTGAGACTGACTCCAGCTTCCACCACTCAGGCTGGCAGGCTTAGGAGTGGGAGAGCCTATCGCAACCTGGCCAGACTCAGCTAGCTCCCGCCCTCGGTCTATTTAAGCCTGCCCTTCCTGTCCCTCGGTGCTTGTGATTCTTTTCGTGTGGTTTCCTGGCCCAGCTACAGCTCCTTCTATTTTGATCCTGCTCCATACAGACCCTGGCTTACTGACTACTCTTCTGCTCTTCGTTTGGTACCTCGCACACTCCTGGCTTGACTATGCTCGTTCACCACTCTGGTTGCTCACGGTGATGCCGTGGGCAACTGCCCCTTTCCCTTGCTTGTATTCCCTTGTATGTTTGTCGTGTTTGTCGTGCACTTACTGAGCGCAGGGACCGCCGCCCAGTTGTACCCCGTCGCCTAGGGCGGGTCGTTGCAAGTAGGCAGGGACAGAGTGGCGGGTAGACTAGGGCTCACTTGTCCGTTTCCCTACCCCCCGTCATTACAGCATGTTTGAAAAAATATCTCTTCCCTTTCTGGGCTACATCATCTCCGATCAGGGCCTCAAGATGGACCCTGAGAAGGTAAGGGCTGTCCTGGAGTGGCCATGCCCCCAAGGCTTAAGGGCCAGACAACGCTTCCTGGTATTCGCCAACTTCTACCGGCTGTTCATCCCCAACTTCTCGTCATTGACAGCCCCCATTTCTTCCCTCACAAAAAAGGGTATGAATGCTGTGGTGTGGACTCCGGAGGCAGAAGCCGCATTTGAGACCTCAAAAAAAGCGTTCACGTCAGCCTCTATTCTTCACCACCCTGATGTATCCCTACGGTTTTCATTAGAGGCGGACGCTTCCTCTGTTGGTGCGGGTGCACTGTTGTTCCAGAGAGGTTCTAAAGGCAAGACTGTGGTATGTGGTTACTATTCCAAACTGTTTTCTTCCGCAGAGCGCAGCTACTCGATTGGGGATCGGGAGTTACTAGCCATCAAGCTGGCCCTGCAGGAGTGGAGACACCTACTGGAAGGCGCAGTCCATTCTATCCTGGTCTTCACGGATCACAAGAATCTGACCTATCTACAGACGGCTCAACTGTTGAATCCTCGTCAAGCCAGGTAGTCGTTGTTCTTTGCTCGGTTCCGGTTCGAACTCCACTACCGACCTGCCAACAAGAATGTGAGCGCCGATGCCTTGTCTAGGTCATTTGAGACTGAGGACACTGTAGAGTCTCCACAGAATATTATTGATCCTTCCTGCATCATCTCTGTGAACCCTCTGCAGGTTAGAGACATTCCTCCAGGAAGAACTTTTGTACGTCTTGCAGACAGACGAAGATTCCTTCACTGGGGTCACAGTTCCAAGTTGGCAGGTCATGCGGGTGTCACGTAGGGTTCGTGGACCCACTGGGCCGTACCGCCTTGCGGTATGGCAGCTGGCCAACAGGGCGCAGGTCAGAGTCTATAGTTTATATAGGGTATCTGTGGCAGCTCGTACAGTAGCAAGGCAGGCTTGGCAGGAACTAGGCAGCAGGTAGACGTCAGGCGTTGAGAAGCAGGACAGGCGTGGTATACAGCACAGCACGGCTACAGCTAAGCACGGCACTAGATCAGGATACAGGTTACAGGAACAGGAAACACTGGGAGTAGGAAACACTACTCTGGACCAATTAGCTCAATCACAAACATGCTTGCGCTCTGGCTTCTCAAGTCTGGACTGAGCTCGTGAGCGCACCCTGGTGGTCACTGTGGAGAAGGATGGCCATATGTGCAAACATCTCTTGACAGAAGGGTGTCGACTGGATGGAATGAGTTTGTGGTCAGCGACCACGGACGTTACAGCGGGTACTCATAAGACCCAAGATCTAATCGCCCATCAGTTCTGGTGGCCCACGCTGCCCAAAGACGTCATGGACTTTGTCTCCTCATGTACGGTATGCGCAGCAAATAAAGTTGCCCACTCCAGACCAGCTGGTCTGCTCCAACCACTGCCTGTGCCCGTTGCTCCCTGGCAGCATGTTGGTTGCAATGAACTTTGTCACGGATCTCCCTCTCTCTGTGGGTTGCAGTGTGATCTGGGTGGTGGTGGATCGATTCTCTAAAATGGCTCATTTTGTTCCTCTGACTGGCCTGCCTTCTGCTGCTCAACTGGCTGACCTCTTCATACAACACATCTTCCGTCTGCACGACTTGCCTCTGCATATTGTCTCGGATCGTGGGGTCCAGTTCCCCTCGAAGTTTTGGAGATCACTCTGCGGCCTCCTCGGTGTAAAGTTGGACTTCTCTTTGGCCTATCATCCCCAGTCCAATGAGCAAGTCGAGAGGATTAACCAAATTATGGAGAACTATCTACGTCACTTTGTTTACAGACGACATGATGACTGGGTGCAGCTGCTCCCGTGGGCAGAATTCTCCTATAATAACCATACTAGTGAGTCCACCACCTCCAGTCCGTTCTACATAGTCTACGGCCAACATCCTCGAATACCTCTTCCTGTCTCGATTATGTCCCAGGTGTCTGCAGCTGACTCGACCTTCAGGGACTTTCTGAAAATATGGCAACAGACCCGATCTTCTATTCTGCTGGCAGTTGACCGCATGAAGGCAAACTGATACCAACTGAAAGAGAAAAAATACCATTGAAATCGATGGTAATGCAAACGGAAGTGATTGTTTCCGTTTGGCTTTCAGTTAATTTGTTCCTCTGTTGAAAAGGTTGAATATCTATATATAAAAGCTATGCACACTATTATTAAAATTTTTGTACTTTATTTGTTTGCTAAGTTCTGTAAAATATAATTCCTTTAAGGGGGTATCCCATCAGGTCAACCCCTGTTTATATGCCTTATAAGACTATACAGACGTCATAGAAGGAGGGTCCCTGCTTAGTACCCCCTCTATGTGCCAAAAAACATATTAAGAAAAAATATATGTATATTCTCCAAAGCTGCACATGGGGTGGTAGAAAATAAAAGTTTTTGTTACCCATGGCTCAGTTAGCACACATGTCAAGATTGGGCAGCCCCTTTTTAGATAGTGCCGCAGTGCCCTCTGTGGATGCTGCCGCAGTGCCCTCTGTGGATAATGCAACACACCCCTAGATAAGGCCACAGTGCCCTCTGTAGATAAGGCCACAGTGCCCTCTGTAGATAAGGCCACAGTGCCCTCTGTAGATAAGGCCACGGTGCCCTCTGTAGATAAGGCCACGGTGCCCTCTGTAGATAAGGCCACAGTGCCCTCTGTAGATAAGGCCACAGTGCCCTATGTAGATAAGGCCACGGTGCCCTCTGTAGATAAGGCCACAGTGCCCTCTGTAGATAAGTCCACAGTGCCCTCTGTAGGTAAGGCCACATTGCCCTCTGTAGATAATGCAACACACCCCTAGATAATGCCAGTGTCCTCTCAGATACTGTCACACACCCACTTGTAGATAACGCCACAGTGCCCTCTGTAGAGCCTGCTACAGTGCCCTATGTAGAGGCTGCCACAGTGCCCTCTGTAGAGGCTGCCACAGTGCCCTCTGTAGAGGCTGCCAAAGTGCCCTCTGTAGAGGCTGCCACAGTGCCCTCTGTAGAGGCTGCCACAGTGCCCTCTGTAGAGGCTGCCAAAGTGCCCTCTGTATAGGCTGCCAAAGTGCCCTCTGTAGAGGCTGCCCCAGTGCCCTCTGTAGAGGCTGCCCCTGTGCCCTCTGTAGAGGCTGCCCCAGTGCCCTCTGTAGAGGCTGCCCCAGTGCCCTCTGTAGAGGCTGCCCCAGTGATGTCAGGGGCTTGCCCAGAGCTGGAGTCCCAGACAGAGCGCTAGTAGGCACTTCCTGGGACTCCAGCTGTGCTCCTGACATCACTGGGACTCCTGCTCTGGGGAAGCCCCTGACATCATTGTCGATGTATGGACAGCGATGTCAGAGGCTTCCCCAGAGTCCCGGAGCAGAGCCGATAATAGCGCTCTGCCCGGGACTCCGCTCTGGGGAAGACCCTGACACACTGTCCATATATGGGCAGATATGACAGGGAATTCCGCAGCCCGGGACTCCGCTATGGGGAAGACCCTGACACACTGTCCACATATGGGCAGCGATGTCAGGGAATTCCACAGAGTCCCGGAGCAGAGCCTGTACTAGCGCTCTGCCTTGGACTCCGGCTCTGGGGAAGCCCCAGGCATCGCTGTTAATATGTGGACAGCGATGTCAGGGAATTCCACAGAGTCCAGGAGCAGAGCCGACACCAGCGCTCTACTCCGCTCTAGGCAAGACCCTGACACACTGTCCATATATGGGCAGCGATGTCAGGGAATTCCACAGAGTCCCGGAGCAGAGCCGACACCAGCGCTCTGCTCCGCTCTAGGCAAGACCCTGACACACTGTCCATATATGGGCAGCGATGTCAGGGAATTCCACAGAGTCCCGGAGCAGAGCCGACACCAGCGCTCTGCTCGGGACTCCGGCTCTGGGGAAGCCCAAGACATCGCTGTTCATATGTGGACAGCGATGTCAGGGAATTCCACAGAGTCCAGGAGCAGAGTCGACACCAGCGCTCTGCTCGGGACTCCGGCTCTGGGGAAGCCCCAGACATCGCTGTTCATATGTGGACAGCGATGTCAGGGAATTCCAGAGTCTCGGAGCAGAGCCGATACTAGCGGCTCTGTGTCCCGCGGGCCGCAGATGACAGCCCCAGGGGCCGCATGCGGCCCACGGGCCGCGTGCTTGAGACCCCTGGTCTAAACGATCTTCTCCCTTTCAGCTTTCACAACGGCAGCTTAACCATGAGATCTACTAGATCATCACGGTCTAGGGTGGGACAGTAGCTTGAAAGATTTTCCTTCCAAAAGACAAATCTGATTGTGTTTTTATATTGGGAACGAAAAGTTCTAGTTAGGGACTTGCAAGGCATTGGGGACCCTTGACGTTGGGTTGCAAGCTTTGCGTATTTTGGCCAAAATAACAACTAATACCCCATGTTTTTCATGGATATTTTTACTACATAGACTTTTTTCAGGACGCATTCAGGTCTTATAATGCTGAGAGTGCATGATGTGCTAGTGTTTGGTTTGGCATGCACAGCAGCCCGTCTTAGCTAACAGTATGGGCGTTACAAATAGGCTGTGATTCGGCGAGATATGCTATGCCTCACGACTGGCACATTATTCCTCCATGTATTACACATAGTACTGACACCCCATGTACTATTCACAGCACTGACCCCATTTATAACATTTATTTTTGATTACATTACTACACACAGTTCTGACATGTATATACTACACACAGCTTTTATACCATACATTTACACTTTTGTACTATGCTAATACTGACACCCATGTATCGTACACTTGTGTGCAATGATAGCATTTAGTTGCCACTCCCCTTAAGACTAGTGGCTATTACTACTTAATGCACCTGAGTACTCTTGTTCTGAAGCATTTTTTACCTGTCTGCGTCCCGCTGAGAACGGGTGTTTACCTACCCACTTAGTAAGTATGGCCTTTTCTGTGTTTTTTTAAAATACAAATCTTGTTTAGAATTCATGTCTACCCGATAATGCTTTTTCTCTCCAGGATGGGGACAACGCTCTTGTAGAATGAGCAAATCTCTATCTATCGCACATCTAGAAGAAGCAACATGGATGATATCATACAGCAGTAATGAGTAGTGTAGCTGTTAATCCAGCACTGGGGTGAAATAGAATACTTAGTAGTAGCTACTGTTATGATTCTGGGGTATGTAGGCTGCTCCGCTGTAGCGGAGTGGCAGCTGGTCAAACAACAGTCAATAAAAGTCTTAGCGCAAGAGTACCTGTATAAGAGTCCAGACAGACACGAGATGTAGCAGACGCTTTGGCACAGATTATTCATGGCACAGATGACACAGGACATGGCAGATGACACTTTGTGTGGTAGATGACACTGAATGTGGCAGATGGAACAAACACGACTCCGACACTAGACTTCAGCTCAGGAACAAACACAGTAAGGCTGAGTTCACACGAGCATGTTACGTCCGTAATGGACGGAACGTATTTCGGCCGCAAGTCCCGGACCGAACACACTGCAAGGAGCCGGGCTCCTAGCATCATAGTTATGTACGATGCTAGGAGTGCCTGCCTCGCTGCCGGACAACTGTCCCTTACTGTAATCATGTTTTCAGTACGGGACAGTAGTTCCACGGAGAGGCAGGGATTCCTAGCGTCGTACATAACTATGATGCTAGGAGCCTGGCTCCCTGCAGCATGTTCGGTCCGGGATTTGCGGCCGAAATACGTTCCATCCATTACGGACGTAACATGCTCGTGTGAACCCAGCCTTACAGGATACAGAAAGCAGGATATGGGAGCACTGGGAACAGGATACAACTAATGGACCACTTGCTTAAACTAACATGGTAAGACAACAACAATGCTCAGGCAAGGAGGAAGAGGGCAGAGTCCTTTTTATACATAAGGGAGAGTAGGGATTGGATAGGGAGCATCCTAGCAGCAGCCGAGGACAGTACAGTGTGCCGGCATCTCAGAGGAGGGAGACGTCATAATGAGCTCGTGTGTCTGCAGTCGCGGCCAGTGGCGGGTGAGCAATGCAGCAGTCCGAGACCGTGCCCATAACAGCTACAGCAGCATCTCTCGCTACCTCTCTCTCTCTCTCACTCTGCTCCTGATCCCTCCTCCAACCTCCCCATAGACTTCTAAGGCCAGAATTGAACCTGATCCCTCAGTGAGCTGATAATCCATCTAATCTCAAAATGAATTTAGCAGTAAATTCAGAGTGAGTGAACTGTTTACAAGGGGGTGGGGAAGGAGCCTGATAAGTGGAGAAAGAGGCATTTTTCTCTATTAACATATATTACAATGTTTCTTATATTCGCTTGTACTATATATTTTTATGCAAAGTTTGTTGAAAAGTTAGTGACCATTTAAGCGCTTTTGTAAATAGTAAGAAATTAATCTTTAATGGAGTACGCAGAAATCTCACTTACTTGTTGAGCTGAAGTGATCAATACCAAAAAAAAACAAAAAAAGCTTTAAGGCCAGGTTCAGACGTAGCTTAAATACTGTGGATTTTCCGCAAAGGATTTTATTGCAGCAAATCCGCAGCGTATTACAGTAGCAGCAAAGTGAATGAGATTTGCACAAATCTCATCCACATGCTGCGTAAAAAAAACTGCCGAAAAAAACGTTCATAAATTGACCTGTGGTTTTTTAATCCGCAGTATGTGAATTTATGCTGCTGAATCGCTGGTTTTCTATTGCAGGTTTTCCCCATTGAATTTAATGAGGATGTAAAACCCGCAACAAATAGCAGTAGTTGCGATTTTGAGATGGAAATTAAAAAAAAAAGATTATACTTACCCAGAACTCTCTGCTTCTGCGTCCAGCCCGGCCTCCAGGGATGACGTTTCATCCCATTTGACTGCTGCAGCCAATCACAGGATCAGCGGTCACATGGAATGAAAGGTCATCCCAGGAGGCCGAGCTGCAGGACATCAGAGGGACGCGTCGCTATGGATACGGGTAAGTGTGAACTTTTTTATTTTTATTTTTTTAAAGTACTGCTCTCCGCAGCAGACATTCCGCCCGAAAAACTGCACCACAATTTGGTGCGTTTTTTCCGCCGGAATTTCCTGCGAGGACCAGGGCGTGTGTTTTTACACAGCGTATCCGTCCTGTGTGAACATGCCTCTAAGGGGGGATTCACACGAGCGTGTATTCGGTCCGTGCGGGCCGCGTGGTTTCACGCGCCACGCACAGACCAATACAAGTCTATGGGGCAGTACAGACAGTCCGTGCTTTTTGCGCAGAGTTTGTCAGCTGCGCAAAAAGCGCGACAGGTTCAATATCTCCACGTATTTCGCGCATTACGCACCCATTGAAGTCAATGGGTGCGTGAAAACCACGCAGGTCGCACGGAAGCACTTCCGTGCGAACTGACTGAAACAGCGCACCAGCTGTCAAAAGGATGAATGTAACCAGAAAAGCACCACGTGCTTTTCTGTTTCCAAACATCCAAATGGAGTGTCTTTGAGATGAGCGAACCCGGACAATCAAACCGAACTTCACCGGGTTCGGCCGAACTCGTTTTGGCCGAACCCGCCCAAAAAATTTCCGGTACGCGACGTCCGGAGATAGTCACTGTCCAGGGTGCTGAAAGAGTTAAACTGTTTCAGCACCATGGACAGTGACTACCGATCCCAATAAACATGAACCTGTAAAAAAAAACGAAGTTCTGACTTACCGATAACTCCCGACTTCTTCCTCCAGTCTGACCTCCCGGGATGACAATTCAGTCCAAGTGACAGCTCCAGCCAATCACAGGCCAAGCACAGGCTGCAGCGGTCACATGGACTGCCGCGTCATCCAGGGAGGTGGGGCCCGATGTCAAGAGAGGCGCGTCACCAAGGACGCGTCACCAAGGACGCGTCACCAAGGCAACGGCCGGGAAGTTCTCGGTAAGTACGAACGTTTTCTTTTTTATAACAGGTTGCTGTATATTGTGTCGAGGGTGCTGAAAGAGTTACTGTCGATCAGTTAGCTCTTTCAGCACCTTGGACAGTGACGGGCGTCGACTAGCCTCATCTCTATGATGGCGGCTGCGCGAAAATCACGCAGCCGCGCATCATACACGGATGACACACGCAGCTGTCAAATGTTTTTTGCGCGCGCAAAACGCTGCGTTGTTTGCGCGCGCAAAAACGCAACGTCCGTCTGTATCTGCCCTTATAGTTAAATTTTTAACGGATGAGTCAGATAAAAATTCAAACGGTGAACAAGTTAAACATGAAAGAACTAAATTCAGACTTTAAGGAGGGGCTATTACAGCAAGTCTATGCCTTAGGCCCCATGCACACGACCGTAAAAAACCTCAGTTTTTGCGGACCGCAACTGCGGTCCGGAAAAACGGAGCCATTCACTTTCATTGAACACTGACACCTTTCCGTAGCACTACGGAAGGGTGTCAGTGCCATGGAAATTTTCCGGGAATTATGGAACATGTCCGTTCTTTCGCATTTTGCGGGCCATGCTCCCATACTTGCCGTGATTGCGGGCACGGTTGTGTGCATGGGGCCTAAATCTATCTGTCCCCTAATGACCCAAGGCTGTTCAGCTAATTTTTTGTCATAGACTGCACTTAAAGCAGATATTTGTACCCTAAAAGTGTAAGGTGTAGGGCCTTTATGAAAACCTTCTTGCAGAAATGTCAAAATCAACGAAGTTGGAGGATAATCCAGATTTCCACAATACTGAACACACCAGGATGAACATATCCTTCATATCTTGGTATAATTTTAGCTGTAACCACTTTTCTGCTAGACTACCTAATATCTGAATATCTAATAACTGATTCAAATAGTCCTTTAGATTTAAAGGAAGGGTGTCGCGAAAAAAAAAAAATGTATATCAATTTGCTTTTAGTGTTTTATTAAAATAAATTGTATTTATTTGTGTGTTTGTGTTTTACTTTTTTTTTTCTAACTTTTTCTTCACTATGGGGGCTGCCATTTTTTTTTTCATCTCTGTATGCGTCGATTAACGACACATACAGTGATGGAATACGGCACATACATCCCCAAAGAGAATGCGAACCGTTCGCATTCACTATGGTGTACGCCGTCTGTGTGGGAACGGCGCATGCGCCGCTCCCACACAGTCCAAATGGAAGGTCTTTGGCCGAGCGACATCTGGCGCCATTTTCTTGTGGACCGGAAGCTGCGGCCGGACAGTAAGATGACTACTTCCGGTCGCGGCTTACGGACATGTGATTAGAAGCAAGCACTAGGCGCGGACGGAGCGGACGGACCGGAGGGAGCGGTGGAGGCAGGAGCAGGTAAGTTATGTCTGTGTATGTTCGTGTTTTAGTGTGTGATTACCACTGTTTGTAAGCCTACTACACTGTGTATTCGCTCAAAAAATGGCGGCACACAGTGTAGGAGGTTTGAACATTCAATCCCCTCCTTTCTCCTGGCACTAGCCAGGATAAAGGAGGGGGATTGTTTGAGGACGCTAGAGCGAGTGAGTCTTCTCAAATTTTGCAGCATAAAGCAATGTGGTTGCTTTACCACATGCCAATGCTGCAATTTTGAGAATTGCTCCCTCTAGTGACCAGCACAGGGAAATGTTATAAATTAGAATCTAATTTATAATATTTCTTGACTTGTGAAAAAATGTAAAAAATTAGAATAATGTCTAATCATGTATATAATAACGGTTTAACTAAATAAAAAAAAAAAATTTCTAGCGAAACATTCCCTTTAAACACTAGCCCTTAGGATCCAGGCTGCCAGATGTAATCTGTCTACCTGGGGATGAAAAATTGGACCAGGAGACAGAAGGTCCTTGGACCAAGGGAGAGTAAATGTTTCCCCTAATTCAAGGTTTTTTAAAAAAAAGAGGAGACCATGATTCCTATGGCCATACTGGTGTAGTCATAATGACCATTGTCCATTCTTCCTCAGGACCTTTGGAATCGGGGGCAGATGAGGAACGGCATAGCCCAGCTGAAAGTCCGATTTTTTTATTTTTTTTTAACCCCTTAAGGACGCAGCCTAGTTTGGGCCTTAAGGCTCAGAGCCCATTTTTCAAATCTGACATATTTCACTTTATGTGGTAATAACGTCGGAATGCTTAAACCTATCCAAGCGATTCTGAGATTGTTTTCTCGTGACACTTTGGGCTTCATGTTCGTGGTAAAATTTGGTCGATATATTCAGTCTTTATTTGTGAAAAATTGCAAAATTTAGAGAAAATTTACAAAAAATAGCATTTTTCAGAATTTAAATGCATCTGCTTGTAAAACAGACGGTTATACCACCCAAAATAGTTACTAGTTCACATTTCCCATATGTCTACTTTAGATTGGCATCGTTTTTAGACCATTATTTTATTTTTCTTGGACGTTACAAGGCTTAGAACATAAACAGCAATTTCTCATATTCTTAAGAAAATTGCAAAAGCCTTTTTTTGAAGGTGCCAGTTCAGTTCTGAAGTGGATTTGAGGGGCCTATGTATTAGAAACCCCCATAAAACACCCCATTTTAAAAACTAGACTCCTCAAAGTATTCAAAACAGCATATAGAAAGTTTTTTAACCCTTCAGGCATTTCACAGGAATTAAAGCAAAGTGGAAATGAAATTTGCAAATTTCATTTTTTTCTGCTGAATTTCAATTTTATTCAATTTTTTTTTAGTAACAGAGAAGGTTTTACCAGAGAAACACTACTAAATATGTATTGTCCAGATTCTGCAGTTTTTAGAAATGTCCCACATGTGGCCCTACTGCGCTCGTGGACTAAAACACAAGCCCTAGAAGCAAAGAAGCACCTAGTGCATTTTGAGGCCTCTTTTTTTTTTAGAATATATTTTAGGCAGCATGCCTGGTTTGAAGAGGCGTTGAGGTATCAAAACAATGGAAACCCACCAGAAGTGACCCCATTTTGGAAATTACACCCCTCAAGGAATTCATTTATGGTTTTTGTTATCATTTTGACCGCACAGTTTTTTCACAGCACCTATTTGAATTGGGCTGTGAAATGAAAAAAATGATATTTTTTCCAATAAAATGTCATTTTTGATCAAATTTTCTTATTTTCACAGGGAACAACATACCCCATTTTGTTGCCCAATTTGTCCTTAGTGCGGCAATACCCCATTTGTGGTGATAAACTGCCGTTTGGGCCCATGGGAGGGCTCAGAAGGAAAGGAGCGCTATGTGTTTGTTGGAGTCCAGATTTTGCTGGATTGGTTTTCGGGTGCCATGTCGCATTTGCAGAGCCCCAGAGGTATCAAAGCAATGGAAACCCACCAGAAGTGACCCCATTTTGGAAACTACACCCCTCAAGGAATTCATTTATGGTTTTTGTTATCATTTTGACCACACAGGTTTTTCACAGCACCTATTTGAATTGGGCTGTGAAATGAAAAAAATTATATTTTTTCCAATAAGATGTCATTTTTGATCAAAATTTCTTATTTTCACAGGGAACAACATACCCCATTTTGTTGCCCAATTTGTCCTTAGTGCGGCAATACCCCATTTGTGGTGATAAACTGCCGTTTGGGCCCATGGGAGGGCTCAGACGGAAAGGAGCGCTATGTGTTTGTTGGAGTCCAGATTTTGCTGGATTGGTTTTCGGGTGCCATGTTGCATTTGCAGAGCCCCAGAGGTATCAAAGCAATGGAAACCCACCAGAAGTGACCCCATTTTGGAAACTACACCCCTCAAGGAATTCATTTATGGTTTTTGTTATCATTTTGACCGCACAGTTTTTTCACAGCACCTATTTGAATTGGGCTGTGAAATGAAAAAAATGATATTTTTTCCAATAAGATGTCATTTTTGATCAAAATTTCTTATTTTCACAAGGAACAACATACCCCATTTTGTTGCCCAATTTGTCCTTAGTGCGGCAATACCCCATTTGTGGTGATAAACTGCCCTTTGGGCCCATGGGAGGGCTCAGAAGGAAAGGACCATTTGGCCTACTGGAGCTTTTCTGGTGCTAAGTCATGTGTGCAGAAGCCCCTGAGGTACCAGTACAGTTGAAACCCCCGAGAAGTGACCCCATTTTAAAAACTACACCCCTTAAGACATTCATCTAGAGGTGTAGTGAGCATTTTGACCCCACAGGTACTGTGTAAAAGATAATGCGCAGCAGATGGTGCAGTGTGAGATTTGCAATTTTATATATGTATATGCCATTTCAGTGTCCAATATAGTGTGCCCAGCATGCGCCACCGGAGATATACACCCCTTAAATTGTAATGTGGGTTCTCCTGGGTACGACAATACCCTACATGTGGCTGTTATCAGCTGCCTGGGCATACGGCAGGGCTCAGAAGGGAAAGGTGAGGGGGGTAAGCTGTGCGGAGTGCATCAGGGTAAATTAAAAATCAAGGGATGTATGATACATTTTAAAACAATCTTTTATACAGAGCCCTGGTTTTTCGGGACACGTGTCACATTGGTATATTGTGTTCTTCCTTATCCCCCTCTTATAGCAGACTCTGCACCTCTTTTGACTCTTTCCCTTTCCACCGGTTTGGGGACCTTCTCCTGGAAAGTGTTGCCCTGGTACGATGCGTGTGGCCTCGCTTCCAGAAGTACTGGGTGCCCCCCCTTCCTGGTCCCTAAAGATTAGATCTTGAAATTCCAGGAAAGTTCCCCTCTGGCCTGCACATCGACGTAGCACATACGCATTGTACAAAGCCATCTGTATGATGTGCCCGGCCAGCTTCTTATACCACACCGCATGGCGCTGTAGGGCTTCAGGACTTGATTTGACAAGTCCATCCCTCCCATGTACCTATTGTAGTCCAGGATGCAGTCTGGTTTGGGGGTGGCCTTTCCTTCATATATCCTAAACCTGTAGGTATACCCTGATGCACTCTCGCACAGCTTATACATCTTCACGCCATACCTTGCCCTCTTACCTGGCAGGTACTGGCGGAATTGAACCCTCCCTTTAAAATGTACCAGGGACTCATCAATAGAAAAACACTTCTCGGGGGTGTATGCTTGGGAAAACCGGGCACTGGAACGGTCTAATAGGGGTCTCCGTTTATACAAACGGTCAAAACTGGGGTCATCTCGGAGTGGGCACGGCTCATTATCAGTATAATGTAAGAAGCGAAGTATTGCCTCATTTATTTATTTTTTTAGGTTCCAGTTCATTTCTGAAGTTGCTTTGAGGGGCCCATATATTAGAAACCCCTATCAAACACCCCATTTTAGAAACTAGACCCCTCAAAGTATTCACAACAGCATTTAGAAAGTTTATGAACCCTTTAGGTGTTTCACAGAAATTTAGAGCAAAGTAGAGGTGAAATTTACTCTTTTTATACCATTTTTTTTATAACACAAAAGGATTTATCAGAGAAACGCAACTCAATACTTATTACCCAGATTCTGCAGTTTTGAGAAATATCCCACATGTGGCCCTAGTGCGGTAATGGACTGAAGCACCGGCCTCCGAAGCAAAGGAGCACCTAGCGGATTTTGAGCCCTCTTTTTTATTAGGCACCATGTCCGGTTTGAAGAGGTCTTGTGGTGCCAAAACTTTGGAAACCCCCCAAAAGTGACCCCAATTTGGAAACTAGACCCCTTGAGGAATCCATTGTAGTTTTCATGGGGTGCATGCAGCTTTTTGATCAGTTTTTATTCCATTTTTAGGTGGCGTGGTGACTAATAAACAGCAATTCTACTATTGTTTTTGTACACTTTTTTTTTTACAGCGTTCACCGTGCGCTATAAATGATATATTAACTTTATTCTGCGGGGCAATACGATCACGGCGATACCAGATGTTTATAGTTTTTTTTTATGTCTTATGGCGTTTGCACAATAAAATACGTTTTGTAAACAATCATTCACTTTTTGTGTTACCTTATTCTAAGAGCCAGAACGTTTTTATTTTTCAATCAATAAAGCCGTGCGAGGACTTATTTTTTGCGTAACGAACTGTTTTTTCCATCAGGACCATTTTTAGGTACATGCGACTTTTTGATCTCTTTTTATTCCATTTTTTGGGAGGTGAAGTGACCAAACAATTGTGATTGTGGTACGGTTTATTAATATTTTTTTTTACGGCGTTCACCGTGCGGGATAAATAACAAAATAATTTTGTAGTTCAGGCCGTTACGGACGCGGCGATACCAATTATGTATAGTTTATTTGTTTGTTTATATATTTTTATTAATAATAAAGGACTGATAAGGGAAAAAGTGGGACTTTTACTTTTATTACTTTTAAAACTTTTATTTTCTTATTTTTACACATCTTTTTTTAACTTTTTTTTTACTTTATTACTTTGTCCCACTAGGGGACTTGAGGGCAGGAGGCCCTGATCGCTATTCTAATACACTGCACTACATGCGTAGTGCAGTGTATTAGAACTGTCAGCTACTCACTGACAGCAAGCATAGTGGGTCCTGACGTTGTCAGGACCCACTAGGCTTCCGTCTATGGCATAGCCGGACGCCATTGTTTGGTGTCCGGTTGCCATAGTCACCATCGCCGGCCGCTATCGCGTAGCAGGCCGGCGAAGGCAGCTTAACCCCTAAAAAGCCGCGATCTCTATAGAACGCGGCTTTTAAGGGGTTAATCAGCGGGGACACAGCGATCGGTCCCCGCTGTAGGAGCTGTGACAGCTGCTGAACAAGACAGCAGCGTCACAGCTCCTGTATGTGTCGGGAGGACGGCCGAAACGGCCGTTACTCCCGTGACGTACTATTACGTCATGGAGCGCGAACGATACAGCTGCCATGACGTAATAGTACGTCAAGGAGCGGGAAGGGGTTAAACAAATCATCCACTCCTAAATTCATGTCCCCAGATTTAGAGGGAAATATTTCTTCACTTTTCCATTCTGGTGAGATACATAGTTACATAGATTGAGACACAGGTCCATCAAGTTCAACCTTTCTCAATCAATTACCCATCATTCTTTGCTTGATTAAGTATAACCCTCAATGCCATTTGTCAGTAAATAATGAACTAGCATTTTTTTAATTGCTGACATAGTATCTGCCATTACTACCTCTTGGGGTAGGGCATTCCATAGTTTGACTACTCTAACTGTAAAGAACCCTTTCCTATATTGATATTTGAAACTTCTTTCTTCCACATGAAATCAATGTCCCCATGTCCTTTGAAGAGCCCTTGGAAAGAACAGACTATGTGCTAATTCTTTGTACATGCTAATAAGATCACCTATAAGAATAATCTAGTCACCCGCCGTAGAACCCTCTCTAGTTAACGACTCCTTGTTTCGGTTTAACCAATTCTTTACCCACGTGCATACATGGTCCCCCAGTCCCTGTGTCTGTAGCTTCAGAACAAGACTGTTGTGTGAAATAGTATCAAATGCTTTTGCAAAATCCAAATATATCACATCAGCCGCATGACCAACATCCAGATATGCACTTACCTCCTCACTGAAAACCGAGCATGTTAGTTAGGCACAACCTGTTTTTCATGAGTCCATGCTGGTTATCAGTTATTAGACTGTAGCTATTCTCCGCTATATACCTTTGCAGTTCATCTCTTAGAATACCCTCAAATATTTTACATACCACATGTCAAACTTACTGGACGGTAGTTACTCGGTTCCACCTACTTACCCTTTTTAAATATTGGTACAACATAAACTGTCCACTAATCAGGTGGCACTGATCCTGTTACATGAAGATGCAATATACTGGTCTGTCCAATACTGAGTTCAGTTCCCTTAATGCAGCTGTACTTCCTCCTGTGTTAAGTAGTTAATATTGGGTGGAGAACCTTTATTACTGTCCCCCTGAATATCAGCGAATAAGTCTATCTGGGGAAATCCCGTTTTGTTTTTTTTGGTTAAACGCAGAAAATATCTTCTTTTAGACTCCACTCTCCTGCATTTTTAGATGTTTCCTGCTTAAAAAATTCCAGATCATTGTCTGTCCCTTTCACGTGTACTGCAGACAGTGATATCACATTCTCTTTTGTCAGAGAAAGATTTTGTCTGACAGGGATTGCAGCAATTTGCTCCTTGTACCATCTTGATAGGTTATGTATTAACCCCTTAATGACCGGGCCATTTTGCGCGTTAATGACCAAGGATTATTTTTTGTTTTTTCACCCTTCGAATTCCAAGAATCGTAACTTTTTTTTTATTTCGTCGACATAGCCGTATAAGGGCTTGTTTTTTGCGGGACGAGTTGTATTTTGTAATTGTACCATTTTTAGATGCTTATAATATATCGATTAACTTTAATTAACTTTATTTTAGGAGAGTATTGAAAATAAGCAGCTATTCCAGCATTGATTTTCACGTTATAAATTTACGCAATTTACTATGCAGCGTAAATAACATGTTAACTTTATCTTAAGGGGATACCAAATATGTAAAAGTTTTATATGTTTTCCTACGTTTCCACAATAAAAACCCTTTTAGAAAAAAATTACTTGTTTTTGCATCGCCGCATTCCAAGAGCCGTCATTTTTTTATTTTTCCGTCAATGTGGCCGTATGTGGGCTTGATTTTTGCGGGCCAATGAGTAGTTTTCATTAGTACTATTTTGGGGTACATAGGACTTATAGATTAACTTTTACTTCATTTTTTATGGGGGGGAATGAGAGAAAAAAAGAGAATTTTGCCGTTGTTTTTTGCATTTTTTTTTGGACGCCATTCATCCGGCGGTTTAATTAATGTGTTCATTTTATTATTCAAGTTGTTACGATCGCGGGGATACCCTATATGTGTATGTGTTATTTGTTTTGGCACTTTTACTAAATAAAACCACTTTTTGGGCAAAAAAAGTAGTTTTATTTGATTTTGACTTTAATTTTTTATTTTTTTTCACAAACTTTATTTAACTGCCTTACATATTTTTTTTTAGTCCCACCAGGGGACTTCACTATGCGATCTGCTGATCGCATATATAGTGCTTTGGTATACTTAGTATACCAAAGCATTATTGCCTGTCAGTGTAAATCTGACAGGCAATCTATTAGGTCATGCCACAGGCATTTGCTAAAGACAGACCTGGGGGTCTTTGTTTGGCCCCCGGCTGCCATGGAAACCCGACGGCGACCCGCAATTTCTTTGCGGGGGCGCCGATGGGGAGACAGAGGGAGCTCCCTCCCTCTGTCAAACACATTAGCTGTCGCTGTCGCTATTGACAGCGGCATTTAATGGGTTAAACTGCCGGAATCGGAGCGCGCTTCGATTCCGGCAGTTGCAGCAGGAACCAGGCTGTGTATAGCAGCCGTACTCCTGCCGCTGATAGCGTGGGTACAGTGGCAGTACCCGCGCCATCACAGGACGGATATATCCGTCCTCCTGCGCGAACTAGCAGCTGCAGAGGACAGATATATCCGTCCTTCGGCGTTAACAGGTTAAACCAACCATAATGTTGTCTGATCGTATCTGAGCATTTCTGTCATGTATTGTTAGGGTATGTGCACAAGACCTCTTCTCAGACGTAATGGGGGCGTTTTACGCCTCGAATTACGCCTGAAAAGACGGCTCCAATACGTCGGCAAACATCTGGCCATTGCTTGCAATGGGTCTTACGATGTTCTGTGCAGACGAGCTGTCATTTTACGCGTCGCTGTCAAAATACGGCGCGTAAAATGACGGCTCGTCAAAGGGCAGAGCAGGGCAGGGCACTTCTTGGGACGTTTTTGGAGCCGTTTTCTCATAGACTCTATTGAAAACAGCTCCAAAAACGGCCGTAAAACACGCAGCGAAAAACGCGAGTTGCTCAAATAACGTCTGAAAATCAGGAGCTGTTTCCCTTGAAAACAGCTCCGTATTTTCAGACGTATTTTGTTAATCGTGTGAACATACCCTAACTGAAAGAACTTTCAATCCTTCCCAGACTGCATTTTGTTTCCTGAAAATGTTGGCCATCATTTGCAAATGATCCCATTCCCCTTGGAAAGAAAGATGAGGGAAAGATGAGACTTGCATCTGCTGTTAAAATTTGCAAGTCGTGTTTTACCGAGAAAACACCACTTAAGGCCTGATGCACATGGCCGTGCCTGTAATCATGGCCCGTGATTACAGTCACAGCCCGGCCGCGGACACCCACTCGCATTTTCGGCCCGTGCTTCCATATATGGGAGCACGGCCCGTAAAAAGCACAAAGAACGGACATATCCCAACATTTGCGGTATACTTCCACGGCCCGGACACCTTCCCCTAAATAAACGGGAAGGTATCCGTGGTCAATAGTAAAGAATAGGTCCGTAACTGCGGACCGTAATTACAGTCCGCAATTACGGACGATTTTGATGGTTGTGTGCATGGGGCCTTATAGGTTGTCTATGGACTCCCACCAACTTAGGGAAAAGCTGATATTAACTCTTTCACGTCGCTAATCTGTAGATTAACGTCCGGAAAGGGTATTTAAACATAGCGACCGCTCAGAAGCAGAGCGGGCACCATAGCCACCGGGTCTCTGCTGTGTTACACAGCAGGCACCCAGCGGTAATGCTTGCGATCAGAAACATCTCTGATCGCAAGCATTTAACCCCTCAGATGCTGGTATCAGATGTGACCACCGGCATCTGAGTGATTTTCACTTTCACATTCTGTTTGGAGCCGGTCACCGGCTCCTGCGCGGCAAGATTGCGTGAGCCGGTGTGTTCCACTAGCAGCTGGGAGCTTTGTGAACGCTCGCAGCCCTGCTACAGGAAGATTGCTATTGAGACCTGCCTGTGGCAGTGCAGACAGTCCGTGATTTTTGCGCAGCGTGAGTGCGTTGCGTAAAACTCACAACATGTCCTATATTTGTGCGTTGTTCGCGCATCACGCACCCATTGAAGTCAATGGGTGCCTGAAAATCACGCATGCCACACGGAAGCACCTCCGTGGGACGAGCGTTTTTCACGCATCACTTGTTGACAGCATGTAAATGACTTTGAAAACTTGTCCAAACAAGCAGAAACCAGGAAGTGCTTTAGATTCTACAACGTGTTTGGCCCATAGCTACCTGCTGAGAGAGAAGTGCAGTCATGCCGCGTGCTCTTGATGTAGGAGAACTCATCTGCCTTGTGCAGGAGAGGCCCGAGGTGTGGGACACCCGCGAGGGGAGTCCTACCATGACCGGTCGGCCAAATAAGTGGCCTGGGACCACATCGCCACGGCGCTATTCAGCAGCGAATGGGAAAAAAGCACCACACGAGACCGGCAGAGAATTGGTGAGTACATGTCTTTGTAGATGAAATGTTCTCCCTATTTAGTAGTGTGTCCGTGTGTAAATACTTTTCCAGAATGGCCAACTTTGCTTTTCTGTCGTTGCAGCATCATCTTGTGAAATGTACTTTTCTGTGTAAGGACCGTAATGTTTTTGCCAGTCCAGTTGTTTGTGCTGGAACACAATGAGTGACCATGTTTTTTTGGTTCATCCTACAGTCCATGATGTTAAGACCCAGTGGAGGAGCTGCAGGGATCAGTTCTGGCGGGAGTACGGCGACAGAGGCCGAAGTGGCGATGGTGCCTCTAAGAAAAGGAGGTAACTGTACACCGATCAACTTATGTTCCTCAAAGACATAATGGAGATGCGAGAGTAAGTACATGTACTCTTGCCTGTCAAAATGTTTGTTTGCAAATGTCATGCCCTCACAACAGCCTGTTTGTTCGTTGTTGATAAATCGTTTCTCATTATGCTTTTCTATTCTAGAACCACCGACAACCTGAACGACTCGGAAGAGAAGCCTGACCATGCGGAGTCGCAGCCGCAACGTCACTCCAGTCGTCTGCTGCCCCTAACCCCGGAGCCGACACCACAAGACCCTGCGCCACTAGAGTCCGGCCCACCAGAAGTCCCACCGGAGGATATTCCTCTACATCGTGCACCAGCCAGATGCCGACGCACTCAGATGGCATCCGCTGGTGCGCAAGTGGATGGAAGGGTCCTTGAATACCTGCGTCGTGTAGCAGATGAAGACGGGTATGATTACTTTGCCCGCAGCATCGTGCCTCTGCTGTGCAAGATACCAGACAATAGGCTGGCGCGCCTGCAGTGCGCAATCGTCACGTTAATTGACTCGGCAACACCACCGAACAATCCTCGACAGTGTTTCTCAGCACTGGAGCATTCGCGAGTCTTCCCCGAGCATTCTGTGGTCTCAAATTTCCCTGGCCAATCCAAACCAGCCACCCCCAGCGCACGCCAAAAAGCAGTATCGGCCAGTGCCTGCCCGCTTTTCCCCTGGTCCACTGCCTGCCTGTGACCGTCATTGTGCACCGTACAGCAAAGCACCAGAAACCTATGCACCGCCTTTCCCAGGCCACAGCTACCAGGCGCAGCATCAGCACCACTATGCTGTAGAGGAACATCCACTGTAGGTCCGTGGACAACATAGTGGTGCTGAAATGGGCGCCTACAATTCCCCGCCTCATCAGTACCAGGAGTTATAGATCTGTGTGTGGGATATCGTAAACTACTGGGTTTTGTTTTATGCCTTCAGTGTTGGGCTCATATTTGTGTTGCATCATGTTGGTGCCAAGTTACCAGTTGTATGTAAATATTTTTGCACTTGTGTTTTTGTGTGCTGACAACATAAAAACTATCTATGTTTGATTTGCAATTGCGTGTGGACATTAATTATTCCTCCAAATATTCACAATGTTTACCTAACTTGATGTTACTGTACATTCACACACTGTTTACCAGGGCCCAACATAGTAGCATGCGTTCATTGAAGTATTAGTTCATGTGTTGGGGTTTGGCATTATTCCAAAGAGATGTGAATGTTGCGGTGAAGTGCTTTCACATTTGCCACACAAAGGACAGTTGGGATTGTCTGAGAAATCAATGGGTTAGAGCAAATTTGTTTCTCATGCAATCACTTGTTTGCTTGTTAAATGCCAACTTCAAACCCAAACACATGTAAGCTCGCAACCCACGTCAAGGGTCCTCATGTATTGCGAGTCCCTAACACTACAAGCCCCTAACATAAAACACAAAACACGGGCCACTTAGGACCTGTGGACGCAATAATAATAACTAGGCCACCATTTAAATGGCATCGAGCTGCCATGGTACGGCTCCTGCAGGGCTCTCAAAATATGCTGCAAAACTTTCCCGCACTCGGAGTCCAGATGTTACAGATCTCCCTAGTGGAATTGGCGGCACTGTGTTGATGGTGGATGCATTTGTTTGGATATATTCAGCATCAAAACTTGCGTCATGGATGCGGCTGAAGTTATGCAGAACTACACACGCTTCGATGATACGTGTCACATTCTGCGGTGACATTTGCATTGTTGTCAGAAACACCTGCCACCTGTTAGACATAATGCCACAGGCGCATTCGACACATCTTCGCGCTCTGCATAGTCGGTAATTGAACATGTGTCTACGGTCGGTCATCCAAGCCCCTTCTTGCAAATGGACGCATTACTTGCCTTGTCAGGGCAAAACCCTCATCTGCAACAATGACATATGGGATTGGGGAGCCGCTTGAGCCAGGGAGGATTGTAGGTTCTGGCACAGCAAGTTGATTATTCCTCAGACGTTTACCCATTCTGGACGAACTAAATATGCGGGCATCAGCAGAGCTTCCATACGACCCGATGTCTACTATGGTAAAACAATAATTACTGTCCGCCAAGGCCAACAACACGATTGTAAAAAACTGCTTGTAGTTATAGTATCGGGAGCCAGTGCGTGGGGGCTTCTTCACACAAATGTGCTTGCCGTCTAGGGCACCAATACAATTAGGAAATTGTGTTGCGGTTAGAAATGCGTCCGAAATACTAAGCCACTGTTCTGCCGTGAGCTGAGGCATGACTGTGGCCTTTAATCTCTGCCACAGCACAACACAGGTGGATGTCACAATGAAGGAAATGATGGTCACTCCCAGAAGGAATTCGAAATGTAACGAATGGTAACTATTGCCTGTGGCCAGAAATCTACATGACGGCAAAAACACAAACAACAAAGAACACATGTTATGTGTGACATGAAATCCATACAGCATCCTGTAAGCAGTAATTGCAGAAACACACATACCTCAAGGTCACAAGCAGTCGTTCCTCAGGGGAAATGCAGCGCCGCATGTTTGTATTCTGGTAGGTGATTCCTGTTCGAATCTGCGCAAGCAGCATATCAAAACTGGCCACAGACATGCGGCAAAAGGATCTAAATTTCTCAGGGTGCCGCCGTAGGTCCTCATAGAGGGTATGAAAGTGGCCTTTGGAGGTACGTTGGGCCACAAGTGGATGAACCCAAATCCTACTTCTTGTACGCGGATGGTGCTGTAGCATGGCACTGCGTTCGCCAAATCTCCGCTAAATCATCCACGCGAGCAGCACACGTGCCAGAGACGGAGAAGGCATAAATGTGGATTGCAAGACAAGGCACGTGTCAACTGTTTGAACAAACAGTGTTTTTGCTGAGGAGGAAATAAGGCTCACAACCTGTTCACCCAGCAAGCAGGGGTTTTGCAAGGGTGCCTTTTTGTAGGCTGGCCTCTCATGAACGCATCCTTCCTTTTTTATGCGTGTTTTCAACGCTGGTCACACGCACGTAAAAAACGCATCAATGCAGCGTATACGCATGGCAAACGCATGTGCAACGCGCGCAAAATGCTGTGTTTTTTGCGCGCGCAAAACGCACACGCTCGTGTAGATTTTTGTGACCTCAAAACACAATGAGTCTCCCTCCCACATTTACAGTAGCTGTGAGTCAGGTTGCTTCTGCCTGATTCACCTTGCTGTAATTCTTGGAAGTGCTCGCTCTGTTGGCCAACATAGGAAAACATGTCAATTTATTTTTTAATTTTTAATACTTTCCACTTTGTGGAAGAAAAAACCCCCCAAAAATGAAAAAATATATAATAAAAATAAGTAACTTGCTTGAATTTTTTTATAATTCGCTACACATACCCTTTAAATCTCAGAATTTATTAGAAACCCGAAAAAGACAATCTTTTGTGTTGCAGAGACATTGGCATGCCACGTGTTTTTATCATATGATTTTGTTGAATCTTGTATTATTAATACCATTCTTGATTTGCGCTGTTGGTGCGGTGCTACACTGTCAGCTTTTTCTTGAACAACTTAGGCTTGTTGGAAAAGATCCGGACAAGCTATTTTTGTCAACTGTGGAACAACATAGCCCAGCTGACCATCATCCGTTAAAGTGCCGAGCGTCGCATTTTTAAATTTCCACGTTGTGCAAGGGAATTAAGCCCTAGTACAAGGAGTATTTTGCAGGCAGAAAAAATCTGCCTCTAAATTCCTTCAGTTATTTTGAGGCAGATTTAGACCTGCATGCGCTTTTTTGACACGGCCTTCGCAGCATTTTTTTGCCTGCGCCCATTGAAGACCGTGGGCAAAAAACGCTGTGAAAAACACTTTTTCTGCATTCCATTGATTTCAATGGGAGGTCAGAGGTGGATAGCCCCCCTGGAAAAAAAAGGCTGCGCCTCCCATTGAAATCAATGGGAGGCGATTTTGGATGTTTTTGGCGCTGATTCTGACGTGGTTTCCGCATCAAAATAAGCGCAAAAAAAATCCATGTGAACTGGGCCTTATACTCCCTAGACGTAGGACTTGCTCTTTGTGAACTCACATTTGGTCATTTGAGCGGTAAAGTTTATTATCTGTTTTATATGTGTTAAAAAGGAGGTTGTTTCTTTGCCTGCTCGAATGCTAAAAAGTGTGCGTGGTACATACCCATTTTATTTTTTAAAAGAGACCTTAGCATTGTAAGAGGGGAATTTATATATCTTACCTCCAGACCTCATATCAGAGGGCAACTTCCAGCTTAAATCCGATGCCAGTTTTTAGCCAATAGCGGCGCTAGGCTACTAGTCATTGCAAGAGATCCATCTGCAATTTAGAAGGCTTACTAAACGCCCTGGATGGACCCCACTGGATGTCCAGGTACCCCAAACCCCTCTCCAGATGTTGGAGGAATAGGAAGTGGACGGTCAGATCCTGCGGCAGCATCCAGAAAACAGTAAGCTTACTTGGCCAAAGTAAGCCTGCCATGGCAGCACCTACTGCCGCTAGCAGATTGCTCCTCTCCCCACAGAAAGACGCTGAGGAAATGAAGGAAGGCCATTTTGAGCTTCCGCTTCCTGTCTTAATCTGGTGGGAGGATGATAATCTCATTGTCAAGGTGCCGTCATGAAGGATGAAGGGGAAAATGTCCCTTAAAGAAGTTTTCCCAACTTAAAGTAAATGTAAACTTTTGAAAGGGATTTTTTTTTTAATAAAAATGTCAGTCAGTGTATTTTGTGCAACTTTATAGTTGTTATTAAAAAAATATTTTTACTTTTTGAGATACAGCTGCTCTGTATCCTGTATACAGAGCAGCTGTATCGTGCGCTAAGACCTGAATCCTAAATTATGAACTTAGATGTGATGGATAACAGGTGGATCCACCCGCTGACACTGAACCCGTCAGCCCCGCAGACCTGACAGGTACAGGATTCAGCATAAGATACAGCAGCTCTGTATACAGGATACAAAGCAGCTGTATCTCAAAAAGTCTAAATTATTTTTAATCAAAATTAATATAAAGTTGCACAAAACACACTGATTGTCCTTTTTATAATAAAAAATCCCTTTCAAAGGTTTACATAGATTTTAAGAATTTATGGCCCATAGGACTTGGTTCTTTCAGTAACACTGATAGACCTCAACAGAGAGCGCTTTGCAAAAGAGCGGCCCCCTCTCCAATGAATTCAATGGAGCATGTCACAAACGTGAATTGGCAAACAGGAGTCAACTAAGGCTACAATCACACGAGCGTGACAGATTTACGCGCGTAAATCTGTCCGTGTGCATTGCATTATTGCATCTGTGCTTTGCGAGTGGCATGTGTTTCACCAATATAGGACACGCAGTGAGCTTCACGCAGCGGACTCTCGCTGCGTGAAAACTCACGCATGTATGAATAGCTCCATTGAAATCAATGGGGCTGTGTGCTGTGCGTTGTTTCCATGCACAGCACACGCACAAGATTCACGTTTGTGTGAATGGGCCCTAACTCCTTTTCTCCAGAAAGGCAAGGGTCCCAGAGATGGGACCCACACCTATCAGACGTATATATGACTGTGGATGTGCCAGAAATTCTGAAGATGGGAATCGCCATTTAAGAATTGTTCATTCTGTGCAAGATTACTCCAAAGTGAGGTGGCAATGGAAGAGCGTTGCACAGTAACTTACACCAAGATTGACTTTCCTGGATCTTTCTAACTTAGGGTATGTTCACACGGCAGCGTCCAATACGCCTGAAATTACGGAGCTGTTTTCAGGCGAAAACAGCTCCTGAGTTTCAGATGTAATAGCTCGTACTCGCGTTTTTCGCGTCCATTACGGACGTAATTGGAGCTGTTTTTCAATGGAGTCAATGAAAAACGGCTCCAATTACGTCTCAAGAAGTGACATGCACTTCTTTGACGCGGGCATCTTTTTACGCTCCGTTTTTTGACAGCGGCGCGTAAAAAAAAAAGCCCATGTGCACAAAACATCGTAACCCCATTGATTTCAATGGGCAGATGTTTGCCGGCGGTTTGGAGCCATATTTTCGGACGTAATTCGAGGCGTAAATTACGTCCGTAAATAGGGCATGTGAACATACCCTAAGGGTGTGTGCACACGTAGTGTTTTCAGGCGTATTTCGGGGAGTTTAAGCCTCGAAAAACGCCTGAAAAAATGGAAGCAGAACGCCTACAAACATCTGCCCATTGATTTCAATGGGAAACACGGCGTTCTGTTTCGACAGGGCGTTTTTTACGCCTCATTTTCGCAAAAACGGCGCGTATAAAGACGCCCGCGAAAAAGAAGTGCATGTCACTTCTTGAGACGTTTTTGGGGCTGTTTTTCATTGACACTATAGAAAAACAGCCGTAAAAAACGCAGTGAAAAACGTGAGTTGCTAAAAAAACGGCTGAAAATCAGGAGCTGTTTTCTCCGTATTTTCAGACGTCTTTTGTAAGCGTGTGAACATAACGTTAATGTAAAGAACAATAATATAAATCCAGCTATTATCATTTGTCATCTTCATGTGTAATGGTCTCTAATTTGGGAATTTCCCAGTAGTGCACAAATGAACCTAAAGAATGTGGAACAATGTTCTCAGAATCTAATAGCAATTAGCACTTTGTGATGTGCCTCTAATTCCTAAGCTTTTCATCCAGAACGGTGATGGGCTATATATATGGTAATTAAAGTGTAATGATCCACTATCCTTAATGGACGTATGAAATATGTCTTCAGCTTCATCTAAGCACGCAGGTAATAGCAGCAGTAGACAAGATCTGCTATACATCTTGTTACACTCTGGATTTAAGGAATAGATTTTTATGTAATGTATAAGGCTATATGTCCAATGGTTGTGAAGGTAATGGTATTAGTATAGCACCAAAACCAATTCAAATAAATATTTGACATTATTTCTACATTTGCAAGCTTTGCCCCTATTTTTTTAATCAAGCAGTACTAGGAAATTTTTTCTAGAAGCTTCTCTATTAAAAAGTAATTGTATATTTTAAAATCAGTAGAATAATGAAGGCCGCAAACGCTGGGATCGAATTAAGGGCATGGCCAGACGTGGCGGAATTGCTCTGTAACTCCGCTGCGGACACTCCGCAGCGGAAATCCGTAGCGGACCCGTTTCTCCATTGCCTTCCACAGCTTTTTAGTAGGGTTCGTTTGCACGTTGCGGACAATTCCCCTGCGGAGCATGGGCTGCGGTGCGGAATTTGGTGTCCGCAGCATACAATGGTTGTTGCGGACTGGTTGCGGACTCATTGCGGAATTTCTCCATTGACTTCAATGGAGATTCTAAATTCCGCAATGAAGTCCGCAGATGTCATGTACATGGTTATGTGTGCTGCGGAGCGTATTGGTTTTACTAACATGACATTTCTTCATTCTGGCTGGACCTATGTATTTCTAGGTCTACAGCCAGACTGAGGAAGTCAATGGGGCTCCCGTAATTACGGGTGACTATGTGTGTGCACCCATAATTACGGGAGCGTTGCTAGGCGACGTCAGTAAATAGTCACTGTCCAGGGTGCTGAAAGAGTTAAGCGATCGGCAGTAACTGTTTCTGCACCCTGGACAGTGACTTCCGATCACAATATACATCAACCTGTAAAAAAAAATAGAAGTTCATACTTACCGAGAACTCCCTGCTTCTTCCTCCAGTCCGGCTTCCCAGGATGATGTTTCAGTCTAAGTGACGGCTGCAGCGGTCACATGGACTGCCGCGTCATCCAGGGAGGTCGGGCTGGATGGCGAAAGAGGGACGCGTCACCAAGACAACGGCCGGTAAGTATGAAATTATTTTACTTTCACTAGGGAAAGTGCTGTCCCTTCTCTCTATCCTGCACTGATAGAGAGAAGGGAAGTACTTTCACCTCAATACGCAACGGCCAGTCCGCATCAATTTACTGCACATTTTGGGCAGAGCCGCAACAGAATCTGCAATGCAGATTCTGTGCGGCATTGATGCGGACAGTTGCGGAAGAAATCCGCCACGTCTGGGCATGCCCTAAGAGGTTTACCAGGTCCCCTAAGGGTATATTCAGACGATACAATTTCATACCGCGTTTTATGTAGTAATTCACGGCGATTTGACCGTACCGTCTGAATATAACCTAAGTGTGAGTTTCGACATAGTAGAATATTTCCGCAGATATAAATATACGTATATATATATATATATATATATATATATATATATAAGGAGATCCAAACATAGGAGCAGCACTGTGTCAATAGCCAGAAACGGTTGGTGCTAGCTTCAAAATATCAAGGAGTGACGAGCTCCTCATGCATATATCCAAGAAAAAGAGACTGGAAGCAGCACTCAGCAAAAAAATGTGAATTTATTCACCCAACACAGCAACGTTTCACTTCCTCCATGGAAGCGACAAATTCCAACACGGTAATGGGTGCAAGCAGGTAATCCAGATCCGTGGATTATAAGACATAAACGAAAGAAATCCCACAGCACTGCGGTGGTTCCAAAAAGTATGTGATTTATTCAGTCAACACCTGCAACGTTTCCGTCCTGCTATAGGACCTTTTTCAAGCATTGAAAAAGGTCCTATAGCAGGACGGAAACGTTGCAGCTGTTGACTGAATAAATCACATACTTTTTGGAACCACCGGAGTGCTGTGGGATTTCTTACGTTTTTTTATATATATATATATATATATATATATATATATAAAAATACAGAGTCTGAACGCCTCCAAACATCTGCCCATAGATTTCAATGGGAAAAACAGTGTTTCCTTCCCACCGGGCATTTTTTTACGCGGCCATTTGTAAAAACGTGTAAAAAGTGCATGTCACTTATTGAGACGTTTTTGGAGCCGTTTTTCATTGCGTCAACAGAAAAACAGCTCCAAAAACGACCGTAAAAAAACGCATCAAAAAACGATTGATGCTTTAAAAACGGTTGAAAACAGCTCCGTATTTTACAGCCGTTTTTAGTTTAGCGTGTGAACATACCCTAAGTGTACCACACTAAGTACTGACACCCCATTCTCCCCAAGTACAGACTGCATCCTGCAAAAATGGTAAACATGGTAGGATTATAAATTGGACTTAATAGACCTGTGTCTTTTTTCAAATTTATCAACTATGTAACTATGAGGTATTAGTTGATATTTTGGCCAGAATACGCTAGCTTGCAACCCTCTCTCTCCTTTCTTGCTGTAAGACTGTCCGTAGCTGATTGGACAGTGTCACAGCCATAGTAACCCGCCCCCTTGCCAGTACACGCCCCATTGACTGTTCAGGGGGTTATTTAAATATCGGGCGCCAAATATAACGGCACCAATATCTAAATAACGGGGGAGGGTAGAAAAAATAATGTAAAGTTCCCCAGGGATTGTGCAGCCCTCCCCATTACATGCTGCACATGTATGGGGTGGTGAAAGGTTCTCCATAATACTATCCTGGCAGTTAGAGAGGGGTATCTGTTGTATAATGCAGCTGACAAATGCAAGTGATGGTGCATCTGTTCCCGCACCATTACTGCACCGTAAGGCCGGGTTCTTACGTAGTGGAAACGCTGCACAATTTCCGCAATGGAATTGTGTGTGGAAATTCTGCAGCAAAAAAAAAAATCTCATACTTAGCCAGAACTCTCTGCTTCTGCGCCCAACCTGGCCCCCCAGGGATAAAATTTAATCCCATGTGACTTGTGCATCCAATCACAGGTTGCAGCGGCCTCATGGAATGAAATTTCATCGCAGGATCCCGGGCTTCAGGATGTCATGGGATGCATTGCCATGGTTACGGCCGGAGTATGATCGTGGATTTTTTTTCTAGCGCTGATTTCCGCAGCTGAAATTCCACCCGAAAAACTGCACCACAATGTGGTGCAGTTTTTCGGACAGAATGTGCTGCGGGTTCTAGGTCGGATACGCCGTGTAGTTTTACGTAGCGTATCCGACCCGTGGGAACCTGGCCTTAGGGTGCACTCACACGTGGCGTACTTTGTATTGTGTTTCGTTAGCATAAATATACGCTGCGGAAAACTTTACAATGTATACCTATGGGGAAAATATTCCACAATGCAAGAACTAGAGAAATCTGTCTAGTTGATGATTTTTGCGGTGTTTTTTACGGACGTTTTTGGAGCTGTTTTTCTATAGAGTCAATGAAAAACGGCTCCGATAACATCCCAAGAAGTGACATGCACTTCTTTTTACGGGCCGTCTTTTTACGGGCCGTTTTTTGAAACCGAGGTGTACAAAAACGCCCCGTCGGAACAGAACCCCGTATTTCCTATTGAAATCAATGAGCAGATGTTTAGAGGCGTTCTGCTTCCGTTTTTTCAGGCGTTTTTCGAGGCGTAAACGCCCCCCGAAATACGCCCGAAAATACTCTGTGTGAACATACTCTTACACTAACGGGAATTATTCAAAACGTACTATAAGGCTGAGTTCACACGTTGCGGATTTGTCACAGATTTTGTTGCGGTTTTGACGCAGATCTCACTCTTTTGCATTGAAAAGTGTAAAATCTGTGCTGAAAATCTGCGTCAAATTCGCGACGTGTTAACTCAGCCTTAGGGTGCAGGCGGAAATTTTGCCAGGATCTGGCAACGATCTGTGTATGGCACAAACCAACGATACCAGGAAGACAGGAGCGGCATGTATTATGTAAGCAACAGGAAATATATATTTTTATTCCATGAGTAAAAGGGATGGCCAATGTTTCATTTGGAACATAACATACAAGATTTTTTTTTAAAAACTATTGCTTGGGGCACTCGGTGGTTGAGAACCTTTATCTTTACTGCCTGTGATCTACGGGCGAAGGATGAAATCCACATATTACACATCCTATATGGGAAATGTTGTGTTCCAGCTAATAAAATGCTCCAGACAGGCAGGAAACACTGCCATCTGCTGGAAGCACTGGTTACTACATATGTGAAACAGTACTAAGCATACCGCGTCTACACAAATTATATATATATATATATATATATATATATATATATATATATATATATATATATATATATATATATATATATATATATATATATATATATCAGTAAAATCTATAGATATACACACACATTATGTTGCTCATGTTCCTGGACGAGCATTTATAAAGCTCGACCTTGTTTTTCCACGCAGCGAGTTAACGAATGTTCCATCGAAAAACTACAATAGTCACGTGTTATCTAACGTACGCACATACAATCATACATTCCGAGGGACGTATTAACTGCCCACAACCAATATGGCTGTGCGACGTTCATCCATTCTCAACAAGCTTTATTTCATTAACACAGTCTGAGGTTTCGCTTGACGACTTTTTACGTAGACGTAAGTCGCGGACATTACCCATGCGCAGTAGGGTTTCTTCTGCGTTCGGGCCACACGTGTGTATCGGTTGGCACGGAAAGCGTACTCATTAGAACGGGGCTGCATCTATAAAACGGTGAGTAGTGTAGTGAGTAGGTAATTATCTCCCTGGTAACCGTTCTGCCGCTTTTCTCAGCCTGGTTTTTGCATACACATACTATATAGCCCTGTCGTATCGGCATGGCCTCTCCCGTATATAGCACGTTTGTACATATAATAAACTGTTCCCATGCCTGTTGCTCCTGCCGTCACCGCTCATAAATGAATAACTTTTAAAACTAAAATTCCTTGAAATCGTTATTTGCTAGTAATAGACTGTAACAATGAGGACCACTCAAAAATGTTCCAGTAAGTCTCACACTAGTCTGCTTTTTAGAGCCAAGTCGTGGCCACCATGTCAGGTTTTGTTTTTTTAATGTTTCCCAACAAATCGTGACTGACCCCATTGACTTAGGGCTTATTCAGACGAACGGGATATACGTCCGTGCAACCAGCGTGATTCGCACGAACCTATATCTATGGGGCTGTGCAGACAGTTGCGTGAGACTGCTGTGAAAAACTCACGACATGTCCGCTCTTTGTGCGTATTTCGCCTATCACGCACCCATTGTAGTCAATGGGTGCGTGAAAATCACGCGCACCACACGGAAGCACTTCCGTGGGATGAGCGTGATTCGTGCAACAGTTGTCAAACTATGAATGTAAACAGAAAAGCACCACGTGCTTTTCTGTTTCCAAACGGAGTGTCATAATGATGGCGGCTGCGCTAAAATCACTCAGCCACGCATAATACGGGGCTGACACACGGAGCTGTTAAGTGCCTTTTGCGTGCGCAAAACTCACACACGCTCGTGTGAATCCGGCCTTATAATGCATTCTGTCTGGTTTCCGTTACAGTTCCGGTATTGTTTTTGCAAAAAAAAATGGGGCTGCACACTGTGACCCCCAATGAAAATAAATATTGCCAGTAAACAGCCTAAGTTTGTGAAAGTGCATGGCTTCTCCCCTTCTCTCAGTACAGTTGGGGCCTGTTCACATCAGCGTTGTCTTTCCGTTGAGGGGTTCCGTCTGAACTTTACGTCGGGGAAACACCTCAACGGAAAGGCAAACGGAAATCTTAGCTACCGTTTGCATCGCCATTGATCTTAATGCTAACGGTTTCCATTTGTCACCGTTGTGTTTGACTAAATCAATATCGCAGTCGGAATGGAAATAATAAAAGTAAAAATCCCCCTCTTTCCCTTATCAGTCCTTTATTATTAAAAAATAAACAAACCATACATAATTGGTATCGCCGCGTCCGTAACGGCCTGAATGACAAAAGTATTTTATTTATCCCGCGCGGTGAACGCCTTAAAAGAAAATAATAATAAACCGAACCACAATCACAATTGTTTGGTCACTTCACCTGCCAAAAAAATCGAATAAAAAGAAATCAAAATGTCGCATGTACCGAAAAATGGTGTTGATCGAAACTACAGTTCGTTACGCAAAAAATAAGTCCTCGCACGACTTTATTGATTGAAAAATAAAAAAGTTCTGGCTCTTAGAATAAGTATTTTATTGTGCAAATTCCATAAGACATTCAAAAAAACTATAAACATCTGGTATCGCCGTAATCGTATCGCCCCGCAGAATGAAGTGAATATGTCATTTATAGCGCACGGTAAAAATAGAATAAAAAAACAATAGTAGAATTGCTGTTTTTTAGTCACCACGCCACCTAAAAATAGAATAAAACTGATCAAAAAGTCACATGCACCCCAAGAAAACTACAATGGATTCCTCAAGGGGTCTAGTTTCCAGAATGGGGTCACTTTTCGGGGGTTTCCCCTGTACTGGTACCTCAGAGGCTCTGCAATACATGTGGGGTGTTGCGGTAATCGGGAGAAATTGATTTCCATATGTTGGGGGGGCTTTTTCTTCTTTTTAAAAATAAAAAATGTGCACGTTTTATCAGGAAAATGTGATTTTCAGTTTCACAGCCTAATTCCATGAAATGCAGCAAAAAAAAACCTGTGGGGTCTAAATGCCGACTATACCCCTCAATAAAGTGGGTTAATGAAAGTTTTTTCCAGAGATTACAAAGCAACTTTCATATGGCTCGATGGCGGAAACTAGCTGGTACTCTTTAAAACTCCTCAGAAATCTCACCTTGTAGTGATTAAAAAAAAAAGAATAATTACTAGTGACTCACTTGACTGAAGGGATTTTGAAGCTACTCAAAACATTCCTATGAACAACAATTTAAGAGTGATTATTATTATTTTTAGCGAGCGCTAAGAAGTGTAGGTTTAACGCAGCACGTATCGGACGACCACCCTAGAGTTATGCCATCTGTTATCAGTACAGAGCCTCTTTATTATTGGACACTAATGTGTTTTTGCGCCCGCAAAAGTCTGGATGAATTGCGGACCCATTTATTTCTATGGGCCCATACACACGACCGTGGTTTGCACGGACCTTGTGGGGGCCGCAATTGTGGACCGCAAAAACTCAGGACAAGTCATTTTACGGTCCGCCATTTCGGTCCGGCACCATTAAAATGAATGCACATCTTTTATGTGCATTGTCAGAGATTGCGGACAGCCCGCGGATGACACTCCGCGCCATCCGTGCCTGTAATCGCGGGCTGTGCACACGGTTACGGCCGTGTTCATGAGGCCTTAATGTCATCTATTTATTATTCGCTGCCAACATGTTCTAAATGCCTCACATTTCTTGTTTTTTTTTATAGAGCTTTCATTATGGAAGCAAAAGGCAAAAAACAGATGAAAACAAAACCGAAGCCTCAGCAGAAATCACCTAAGAGTGGCGTGTTTAAGAAAAAAGGTAAAACTATATTCATTTTCTAAATGGAATTGTACGTATTTATGAACGGAGCTTTCCGTCGGAGTGGAGCCCATTGATTTCAATGGTGACGGATGCGGTGCCAATGGTTTCCGTTTTGTCTCAGTTGTGCGAGTGTTCCATCGTTTTGACGGAATCAATAGCGTAGTCGACTATGCTATTCATAAAGTCAAAACCACGGAACCCTTGCACAACTGAGACAAACGGAAACCATTGGCACCGCATCCGTCACCATTGAAATCAATGACGATGGAAACAGAAACCTATGGTTTTTGTCAGTCAGGACACCATTCCGACGGAATTCAGATGTGAACGAAGCCTAACCAGTGCTTGTAAATGGTCATCAGATCTAGCCCAGCTATTATCAGACCTACCAAAACCTTTTTTCAATCTGATCACCGTGGTTGCTATAGGATACATTTTTCTTCTTCCTATCCTAGCAAAACCACTCTGTATGTATATGCGGAGCTCAGGTCAGTGTTACTATGGTTAGCCTGACATTTGTTCAAGCGAACATCATCAATCTTAGATTCCTGCCATAGTCTGATTTACTGTATTTAGTGTAATGTATGACTTCATCTACATCTGGGGTTGGCAACCTACGGCACCCGCTCTCAACGTGTCCAGAGCCGTTGTGTGCTGCAGCGCTGAACACATGGAGAGACACGGGCAGAGAGGGTTAGAGCGATGAGCGTGCCGCTTCCTTAGGACGGCAGAGCGGCACTTCAGTTTGAGCTATGAGATTGCTGATTTAATAATGAAGCGGCGCTCTGCTCTGCTGTTTGTGTTTCTCGGCGCTGAACACTGGGCAGCGCTGTTTTGTGTGCTTGGCAAAGACGCAATGCAGCACCACTCTTTGTCCTCTCTGTTCTCCTGATCGTCGTCGCCGCCGCCAACATTACGGGTTTACCTGTAAAATAAGAGCTACAAGTTAAAGGGGTTTTCCCACGAGGGACATTTATGACATATCCACAGGATATCAGAAAAAAGGAGATTTTTGAAGCAGCACTAGTCCCGAGTATGGTGCGGTGCACGCTGTCAAGCCAGGCAAACCCACTCCAGCACGATGTATATCCAAAGAAGTAGTAGGACAACAGCACACGTCTTCAAATCATCAAAGTGGTTTTATTGTCAAGACATCCACAAACGACAAGCAACGTTTCGACCCATAGTGAGTGAAGGGTCTTGACAAAGACCCTTCACTCACTATGGGTCGAAACGTTGCTTGTCGTTTGTGGATGTCTTGACAATAAAACCACTTTGATGATTTGAAGACGTGTGCTGTTGTCCTACTACTTCTTTGGATATCCACAGGATATGTCATAAATGTCAGATAGATGCGTGTCCCATCACTGGGACCTGTAGCTATCTCTAGAACGGGGCCCCTAATCCCTGTTCTACTTCTTTGTGTGTCGGCTGAAGGTGGAAACAGCGTAGCTCGCATGCTACGCTGCTTCCGTAACTGCTATTCACTACTATGGGAGTTACGGAAACAGCGTAGCTCTGGGGGCTATGCTGTTTTTGTAACTCCCAACCATAAAGTCAGGAAGTGGCCCGGAGTCCGTGATAGCAGACAAAGCTAGAATGGGGTTTAGGGGGCCCCGTTCTAGAGATAGGTGCGGGTCACAGAGGTGGGACCCGCATCTATCTGACATCTATGACATATCCTGTGGATATGTCATAAATGTCCCTCGTGGGAAAACCCCTTTAAAGTTCTGTTATAAATCACTGAAAATATTAAAAAATTCTGAGCAGATTTTTCTCAGGCACCCCCCCCCCCCCCCCAAGCTGGTGTTTAGCACCCCGCAGGAAAATCTCTGTGCAGCCCCCCACAAGTTGGTGTTTAGTAGCCACTCTTCTGTGAGCAGCCCCCCACAAGTTGGTGTTTAGTAGCCACTCTTCTGTGAGCAGCCCCCCACAAGTTGGTGTTTAGTAGCCGCTCTTCTGTGAGCAGCCCCCCACAAGTTGGTGTTTAGTAGCCACTCTTCTGTGAGCAGCCCCCCACAAGTTGGTGTTTAGTAGCCACTCTTCTGTGAGCAGCCCCCCACAAGTTGGTGTTTAGTAGCCACTCTTCTGTGAGCAGCCCCCCACAAGTTGGTGTTTAGTAGCCACTCTTCTGTGAGCAGCCCCCCACAAGTTGGTGTTTAGTAGCCACTCCTCTCCTGTGAGCAGCCCCCCACAAGTTGGTGTTTAGTAGCCACTCCTCTCCTGTGAGCAGCCCCCCACAAGTTGGTGTTTAGTAGCCACTCCTCTCCTGTGAGCAGCCCCCCACAAGTTGGTGTTTAGTAGCCACTCCTCTCCTGTGAGCAGCCCCCCACAAGTTGGTGTTTAGTAGCCGCTCTTCTGTGAGCAGCCCCCCACAAGTTGGTGTTTAGTAGCCACTCTTCTGTGAGCAGCCCCTACAAGCTGGTGTTTAGTAGCTGCTGTCTCCTGTGAGTATCTGTGTGAGCAGATCTCCTCACATATGAATTCCATCCTCAGCCCATCATGTAGGGGGCTTACTGTCAATCACTCTGGGGCCTGTTTTCTTCTCAGTCACCTCGTATTCACCACAGATCGATTTATCTTGGCAAAGAAAGTCAAGGACAAGGCACACGCTGAAATGTAAGTTTAATTGATTTATATCACATACCTGGTAACAGTTTGTCTTTTATGACTTTCATGTTTGCATGGCACACTGATAAAAAAATAAATTATCAAAGACTAAGTGTCTTTGATTATTTTTTTTTTATTATTATTATTTTTTTTTATCGTCACACCGTACAAAAAAGGTTGGCTACCCCTGATCTACTCTGCCGTAGGGAATAGAATCACTATCTGATGGTTATATAGGACAGCCACACAGAATTAAAAATTTCCCACCGTCCTTTAGGTTAAAGGGATATTTTCATCTCCGACATTTATAACATATTCACAGGATATGCCATAGCTATTCAACAGTGGCAGAGTGATTTATTTCCCAAGTGCATTGCTCATATGTTTCTACTGGAGTGTATAATCCTTTTCTTTCATGATCTTTATTGTAATATTTAGGGACACTGGTTGTATTCTTTGTCATCAGTGTGATTTTTCAGACATGATATAACTGGTATTGTCTGATCATTTTTCCCATACGTATACTACCTAGATAGATCTGAGTCTCACGCGATGACGCTGGCCTAGGAGTGTCTGAAGGAAACAGCCTCACGCTGATAGGTCTGCGTCAAAGGCTTTCTGCTAGCTCTGCCCGCTAGCCAGCGCTTAGTTTACATATTGTATAATAAATGAAAAAGGGTCAATATCTCAGCAACGGGGGGGACACAGAAGTAAGCAGCAAACACCACTGGACTCAGACACCGCGGCAATTACTAATAACTCACTTTGTAAGAGCTTGTGACAGCTCCTCCTCTTAGGGGTTTTCCGAGATTCTCCGCCCCCCCCCCCCCCAAATTTAATTTCCCCAACTGTAAGCAACTTGATGACCTCTTTTCTATGAAAAAATCACTACCTAACATGCCTCTCATACCCCGTAGGGTGCTGTTTGTTGACATGGCTCTGTGGGCATTTTTGTTTACTTACAGGCTCTGAGCAGCTTGTATTATGCTCCTCCCTGACATTCCGGTGTATCTCCTTACTCCCGGTTGTCACCGCCTGACATTCTGCGCTATAGAGAATAGGGATGCATCGAAACTTAGATACTGTTTCGATACTCTGCACCCCCAAACGGTTCGATACCGTTATTTCATGTATTTCGATCTCTGCGGCCGCACAGCTAAGTATAGTAATACATGAATGTTGTTAGAGCGGGGCTGCAGCTGTGTAATACAGTCAATGTCCCGCTCCTGACAAGTGCACGCCGTCTGGATGATGCGATGCGGCCAGCACTGCACTAATGAGCGGCGGCACTGAAGACCGAACATGGCGGGTGGACTGAAAAGCATCCCTATGTTCTGTCTTCAGCGCCTGAATCGCCGCTTATTAGTGCAGCACCGGCCGCATCACCTCCGGCTGACCACGCGCGCACCTAATGTCAGGAACGGGGCAATAGCTGTATTACACAGCTGCAGCCCCGCTCTAGAACGGCGGAGATCAGAGAAACCTCTTATCTCCGCCGTTATTCCCCTGAATGCTGCGATCAAAGCTGACTGCAGCATTCAGGGGAAAAGAAGGGGGGATGCCCCTGGATCGCATCACAGGAATCCCCAGGGCTGTCCTACCATATTTCCTGTTAGGGCATACTTAGGTATGTCCTAACAACTGCCTGTGTACGATCAGTACACAGGCTAATGTACTGTAATATAGATATGTCTGTGTGTACTCTCTGTATATAGATATATACCAGTACATTACTATCAGCGTATAGATATATGTCAGTACATTAACATTTAAAAATTAAGTAAAAACGTAAAGTAATATTAAATTTTAAAAAATACACATACACCTTTTTTACAATAAACATTAAAATAAGTCTGAATACATAAAATATACATATTCGGTATTGCCTCGGCTGTAATAACCTGCACAACAATTTTTTTGCATCATTTATGATGTACGCTGTAAAAAAATAAAATAAAAACTGCTTTCTTTCACTTATTGTGGGGCACGAGGTGTGATGAATTTAACCTCCATGTGCCTCACATTAATAGTAATTAACCCCATCATGTACCTCACACCTTAACCCATTATGACTGAGAAACATGATGGGGTTAATTACTATTAATGTGAGGCACATTCAAAATTCATCACGCACACCTCATGCCACACATCAGAAAATTGAAGAACTTTTTTTTATTTTTATTATTGTTGGCAAAGTATCGTTTTGGTATCGAAATCGCAATACTACACAAAGTATCGGTATCGAAGTCCAAATTCTGGTATCGTGACATCCCTAATAGAAAGTAGCGGGGACCGCGCATTTGCGTTCCCCTGCTGTGAAAGTACACGCCTCATTAGTGACATGTCGTATACTGGGCTAAGACTATTGGCTCCAAGCCTATGTGACCAGTATACAGCACCTCAGAAGAAAGTTAGGGAAATGTGACGTCCGAGGTCATGTGATGTGTGATGAGAGCAGAGGAACGGGGCACTTTTGAAATCGTAAGTTAATTAAAGAGTTAGTGTGGAGGAGAGCCTAAGAATAGTGACCACATAAAATGCAAACTCCGAAAACCCCTTTAAGGCCAAATGCACACGATGCGTATTACGTGCGGACTTGCCACACGTATTTTTGTGCGTAATGCAGTACCAGCAAAGTAAATGAGATTTCAAGAAATCTCATCTACACATTGCAGATTTTTTCTGCACGTAAATTGAAATCTGCGATGTGTAAATGAGATTTCAAGAAATCTCATTTACTTTGCTGGTACTGCATTATGCTGCGGATTTGCGCATTTTAAAATCCACAGCATGTCAATTTATCTTGCATTTCCGCTTGCGAATTGTAACTGATTAGAGTTAAAAAAAAACAAAAAAAAAACTATTTCCGCATCAAAATGTAAAAATGTGTAAAAAAAAAAATGCACTATTAGGTGCAGATTTTCCTGGGGTTTTGATGCGAGTTTTGTGCACCAAATTCTGCAATGTGTGCATGTAGCCTAATAGAAAAATAAAACAAGAGTATTCGAAGGAAAAAAGAAGGTGCCTATTTTATATTGTTTTTAAATATCATTATTGATAAATTCACAGAAGGTGATTCCTACTCTATAGCAATTTCATATGGATTCCTGAGTTTTTTTTTTTGTTTTTTTTTTAGTTCACCCTCTAGATTAGAACTGCTAGCCCATCATGGACATTTATGGCATATCCACAGGATATTCCATAAATGTCAGATAGATGCAGTTCCCACCTATGGGACCCGCATCTATCTCTTGAACGGGCCCCCTAAACCTTTGTATATGCCATAAATGTACCTGATGGGCAAACCACTTTACGGACGTTTTAGATGGGCCAATTTTCGAGCGAACGAGCGTTCACCGAACACTCGTTCCCGATCATTGCCCCGTGTAAACGGGCCAACGGTCAGCCGGTGAACGAGCAGACGCTCGTCCATCAGCTGATTGTGTGGTTTATGCAGCCCAAAATGTTTTCATTGTTGGCAGCACATCTCCCTGTGTAAACAGGGAGATGTGCTGCCAACATGATAGAAATGTGTGGGGACGAGCGATCGGAGTAACGAGCGCTCGTCCCCATACAGTGCTTCTTATGAAAGGAACTAACGAGGGCTCTCCAGTTTAATCTCCGTACTTGTAAGAAGTGTTCCTTGACAATAAACTGATCACATAGTGTACCGCTGCTGGGATCCCCAGTGATCAGCTGTAATCTGTGAGGAAACCTGACAGTAGGGGTTTAAATTTCCCTGCAGTGCCGCCACAGGGGAATTTAAGTATTACATAATGCCCATTCATATCGAAGTGTTGTCTGTATAATGCAGGACAGGTCCACCAGAGCGAGAGATGCTCTATGTAACCGCTCTCAAATCTGACCAAGAAATTAGGATCCAGAATAGGGGAAACCCCTATTTAACTCTGAATTCACGAATGGGGTGTATAACAATGGATGTTCTAAACTAGACAGCACTTTTAAATAGTAACTGCACTTATGCAAAACTTTTGTCACAGGGACATATCAGAAGATTTGAACGGTCAGGGTCCAGGTGCAGAAGTGCTCAGCGACCTGCGCTCCTTGTCAGCCTGAAGAGGGGCTCACATAGAACGTCTATGAGCCTGTCTTCAGCTTATCAAGGTGCACTAATCATAGCCAAAGGTGCAGAGCGCTCATCTGAGCGCTTCTGTCCCTTCGGTTCAGGGATGGGCCGTCACTTAGCACTCAGACCTGCACCGATAAAAACTTCTGATAGGTCTCTATGACCTATCAAAAGATCTGCGAAAATACATTTACTCTTTAAGCTCTTGCATACTGTGTGCATCATTTGTCTAAAATACTTCCTGTTATTTCTGGTTTTAGAAGTACTAGGCTCTATTTTGCCAGCTCATAGCTGTAGAGCTTAATTTTTTAATGCAGGCCCCCTCCCGCAGCCTTATTGACACTGTTTCTGAAATGAAATGTTTTTTTTTGTTTTTTTCGTTAGCACTTGGTACCCAAAAACATGGAAAAAATACAGAACAGAGCCCAAAGGTCAATCGTAAACCTATGAAGTTTGAAAAGGGCAACAAGAAACCGGACCATGCAGGAGGTAAAGCCGGTGTTAAACAGTTTACATCGAAAAACAGAAAACAGAATGATGGCTTCATAAACAAGAGAAAGCGACAAGGAGAGGATCAAGAAAGTGGTGCGTTACTTAAAACTGTCTACAGTTATTTTAGCTGGAATGGACTTGAATATAAAATACATATTTAAATATTACATATTGAGGGTTATTCACTGGTTAATCCAATTTACCATTTTAGTTTAAAGAGGCTCTGTCACCAGATTATAGGTGCCCTATCTCCTAGGCAGACATGCAGGTTGCACTCGTGTCACTGTAAACCACCCTTTTAGACTATATGTCCCAGCAACCCTTGTTTTCTAGTCCCTACACCACACCCCTTACATTGAAAACATAGCTCACAATAACAAAGTCTGACAAATTATCTTTTTATAGAGTTTTCATACAGGAGTACAAAAGAATATTTGAGAGGGTGAGGTAGATGTAAAGAATTCTATGTGGATATATGGGCTATCATTGCAAAGACTGCGCATGCACAGATTCCTTGAAACTCTGCCAGTACTTTGTTAGCTTCCTTTTTGGGGTCTGGAATAGAAGTTCTGATAACCTGACAAGCCTTTACACCGGGTTAGTTTTGAGACTATTACTAGTCAGATGTACTCTGAAATATGGTCAGGTTCTTTCCCATTATTAGAATTGGATGATTCTGCAGGCACGTGCTCTTTTTGTATGACAAAGGAAATCTGTATTAATCGATGGTTTAGAAAAGACTGAACAATTTATTAAATCACTTTCTCCTGTCACAGGCTCTGAAGCCAAGAAACCAAAGTGGGATGACTTCAAAAAGCAGAAAAAGGAGTTAAAGCAGACCCGACAGAGTAATGACAAAAGTAATTATGAAATCATGTCAAAGTCCAAGCAGATTTGGGAGAATATCAGAAGGTATGCTTCTAGGAGCCATTACATCCAGTTACCATAATGCAACGAGAATGACCCTTCTTCTTAATTGTGTTGTAACAGTATCCTAATTATACAAAAGGTTATGTAGTGGCCAAAGAAGTATGTAAGCATATTAAGGATAAAAAAATAAAGATAAAACAGATGTAGATAGAATATACCAAAAATATTTGATTAGCTGGGGTCTGGTCACGACACTGGAGGTCCCATGGCCCCTGTCATACAGATCAAAGAGGGGAGGGGAGTGGTGTCCTAAAGAAAATGTCTAATTGTATCGTAAAGACAATTCCTTATTGGGTTATTACAATTAAATTGAATACCGTAATAAGACAACAACTGGATCGGTTGTTATTACCCCAGTATTGACCATGTTTTGAGTGCCAGATTTTACCTTCCACTTAGATAAATAACATACATGTATTTTTTTTTTTATCCCCAGAAGTGTAATAACCCATACAATAAATGCAGAAACACTTTATAGCACATGCACCTGACCGTATTACTGTACCGCCATGAGCCGGTGATTTCGGTTTCACATATTCCATTGCGTGCCATATTGCGGAGCATTAGTTGTAGGGGAGAATACGGTGTCTCTTGAGTGCCTATTCATCTGTGATAAGAACCCTTAGGGACTCCATGGTGAGTAGAAATAAAACCCAGAGAGGCCAGAAAAGTAAACAGAAAAAATTATGCCTTCTGAAATGCCGAGGGATTAAAAAAAAAACCTTAAGTCTACACACACACACACACACATGTGAATTTGGTTGTGATTGCGTGGAAGATGTGTAATGTAGTACAGTACAATGCACAGGAATATAGATCAGATCTAGAAAATCCAATTAACATGCAGTGGGAAAAATTGGAGAGCATGGTGAGCTGTCATTGTATGGCCATATGGTTATTGTTTAAAAAGTAGCAGACGTTGACTATATAAATTATTTGCAGAAAACGACTGTAATGCAAATTAGTTTTATAAATTCGACACTGTTTTAGATATAGCTTTATTATTGCTTGTTTACATAGTTGGTAGAGTTTACATTTGTATTAATCCTTGTAAAGATAATTTACGTTCTGTTTTTCCTTTTTGTGTCCAGAAAAGACTGTGATGCCAAAAAGAGATCCAAACTGATGGATGAACTGGAGAAGATGCTTCGAGGGAATGTGAAAAGCGTAAGTTGAGCTGATCCTTCAGCCAGGGTCGGACCACATCATATGACAATTACACGCTCTATGCTCAGGATTTAATTGCTTTTACTTAGGAAAGAATCAATGAGAGCAGCTGAATGTAAGAAACATAAGTCAGTGTAACTAGATTACATAACTGGTCAATCTACATTACAGTTACATGTGCCTTTTTAGTTTCTCTTGAGAGCTGATTATTGGAGTGTATGTGAAAGGAAGTCTGATACATATAAGCAGTTATTCTATTTATACCCTTAACATTCTGTTGGTACATATTGGACCTCAAAATATATGTTCTCTACTCCGTACTATCATCGTAACATTCCACTTTACTGTCAGCAGAAAATATATACACACATAAGGTACAGTGCATAAAATATTAGGGTAATGCATAACCAGCAGTTTGTTGTTGCTCTAAATAGAATCCGAAGGATCCATCTGAAAATATAGCTGGTGAATTAGAGTTTTCCATTAGGTTCCCTGTCACCGTGCAAGGGTCAAAAGATATTATTTGCAGTTAAAGAGGCTCTGTCACCACAGTATAAGTGCCCTATATTGTACATGATGTGATCGGCGCTGTAATGTAGATTACAGCAGTGTTTTTTTATTTAGAAAAACAATCATTTTTGACGGAGTTATGACCTATATTAGCTTTATGCGAATGAGTTTCTTAATGAACAACTGGGCGTGTTCTACTTTTTGGCCAAGTGGGCGTTCTGGAGAGAAGTGTATGAGGCTGACCAATCAGCGTCATACACTTCTCCCCATTCATTTACACTGCACATAGCGATATAGCTATATCGCTATGTGCAGCCACATAAACACACTATAACGTTACTGCAGTGTCCTGACAATGGATATACATTACCTCCAGCCAGGACGTGATGTCTATTCAGAATCCTGACACTTTTCTAACACAATCCCGACACTACAGCACAGGAAGCGTAATCTAGTTTGAAATGACAGGTTACATCGTAATCTCGCGAGATTACACTTGCATTGCTGTAAATATCACACAGACGCTACAGAAGTATCAGGATTCTGAATAAACATCACGTTTCGGCTGGAGGTAATGTATATTCATTGTCAGGACACTGCAGTAACGTTATAGTGTGTGTATGAGGCTGCACATAGCGATATAGCTATATCGCTATGTGCTGTGTAAATGAATGGGCAGAAGTGTATGACGCTGATTGGTCAGCGTCATACACTTCTCTCCACAACGCCCACTTGGCCAAAAAGTAAAACACGCCCAGTTGTCCATTAAGAAACTCATTAGCATAAAGCTACAATAGGTCATAACTCTGGGCACCGGATGTCTATGCCGGAAGCAGATGGCTCTGGTTACAGCATAGCGGCCGAGCTGCAGTACTGCAGCTCTTCTCCTATTCAAGCAGAGTTGCTGTTCTGCAGCACGGCCGCTATGTGGTAGTCTGAGCTATCTGCTCCTGGCTTATAATTCTGCATACCCTTCATAACATCCGTGCGCACAGGCAGCTGGAGCAGCTTATCGGTGTGCGGTCCGGGTGTTGGACCCCCACCGATCATATACTGATGACCTATCCTGTGGATAGGTCATCGGTTGTCTGTGCGTGGACAACCCTTTTAACACTATGGTAAAACTAGGTCATATCTTTTTAATAATCTTACTCGCTTTTGATATTCCGTGTGGCTCAACAGTATCTATTGTATTTAATAGTGGCTCACCACATACGAAAGGTTGGGAACCTCTGCTAAAGATCGTACCACAACAGTGTATTGTCTACGCCACACTTGTACCTTTTTATAGTTCACTGTATATGGAAACGTTTAGTTTGCTGAAAGAAATCGGAGCAGTTTGAATTTCCCTCACTGATTCCTTTTTGGATTTCTTCCACTATTAGTGGGAGTAATTCTGTTTAAGTGAAGTGTTCACTGTGAAGTCCCTTTAATAAGTTAGGGAATTGCATCTTCCATATATAAATGATTTGGCAATGGGGAGAGCAGCAGGAAGGGAATCCAAATGTTCAGATGCTTTCCACGTTCCAGGTTGTGTTTGTTCTGTGCTGATTTGAACAGCCTCTCTGCTCTCCATTAAGGATACTGGGAATGTGGGGAATTTGAGCTCCTCACATCTGCTATATTATCCCAATTGTTATTAGGTTGGACTAACACCAAGATCAATGCGGTTTCTAAATTCACTACAGGGAAAGGCACTTTCATTGTTAATGGCCATGTGGTAAACTGGCGTCTAGCTGCGTAACGGTGCGGCCATTTACAATAAGGCCTCATTTACACAACCGTAGAGGTGTGCACGGTGCGTAAGTACGGCATAGATAGGCCGCGGAGTGTCATTCGTGGGCCGTCCGCAATGACTGACCCTGCACACACAATATGTGCATGGATTTCGATGAGCCCGGACCGCAATTTCGGACCGTATAATGACATGTCCTGTGTAAACTACTGTCGTGTCTATTGGCCCATAGGATATCATGTGTTCTATACTATCCGCAATTGCGGATAGTATATGGCCGCAAATTCACGGCCGTGTGTGTGAGACTTTAAAGTAATTTTTTTCCTGTAGTCAATTTTGAAAAATGCGCCGATCTATGTGTTGGCACGATTTCGGACACAATGCGTCCACACATAGTTTTGCTGCGTTTTTCATAACATTTTTTTTAGGTCAAAAACGCTGCAGCCAAATGTTGTTTTAATGTTTCTATAGTGAAATATTAACTCCTTAACGCCGAAGGACGGATATATCCGTCCTCAGCAGCTGCTGGTTCGCGCAGGAGGACGGATATATCCGTCCTGTGATGGCGCGGGTACTGCCAGTGTACCCACGCGATCAGCGGCAGGAGCACGGCTTTTATACACAGCCTGGCTCCTGCTGCAACTGCCGGAATCGAAGCACGCTCCGATTCCGGCAGTTTAACCCATTAACCCCTTAGTGACCAGCCCATTTTAGGCCTTAATGACCAAGCTATTTTATTCGTTTTTCTATAGTCGCATTCAAAGAGCTATAACGTTTTTCTTCGTCTACATAGCTGTATGAGGACTTGTTTTTTGCGGGATTAGTTGTGCTTTTTAATGGCACCATTTTTGGGTACATATAATTTTTATATTAACTTTTATTAACCTTTTTGGGGGGGATTATAACAAAAACCTGAAATTCCGCCATTGTTCTATGCGTTTTTAAATTGACGCCGTTCACTGTGCGACGTAAATAACATGTTACCTTTTATTCTATGGTTCGGTACGATTACGGCGATACCACATATGTAGAGTTTTTTTTATGTTTTACGACTTTTGCACAATAAAAACACTTTTGAACTAAAATTATTTGTTTTTGCATCGTCGCTTTCCAAGAGCCGTCACTTTTTTATTTTTCCATCAATGTAGTGATTTTTTGGGCTTGTTTTCTGCGGGACAAGACGTAGTTTTGAATGGTACTGTTTTGGGGGGTGCATGGGACTTATTGATTCATTTTTATTATGACTTTTTTGGGGGGCAATGGAAAAAAATGGCAATTTCGCCATGGTTTTTTGCGTTTTTTTTTACGGTGTTCACCTTGCGTTTTAAATGACATATTAACTTTATTAATGGAGTCATTACGGTCGCGGCGATACCACATATGTGTACTTTTTTTTTTTTTTTTGGACTTTTACTAAATAAAAACACTTTTTATGGAAAAAAATGATTTTATTTATTTTACTGTACTTTTTATTAATAATCTTTATTTCACTTTGATGACTTATTTTATTAGTCCCTCTAGGGGACTTTACTGTGCGATCTTCCGATCGCTGCTATAATGCTTTGGTATACTTCGTATACCAGAGCATTATTGCCTGTCAGTGTAAATCTGACAGGCAATCTGTTAAGTCGTGCCTCCGGCGCGTCCTAACAGGCATATGTCCAGGGCAGACCTAAGGGCTTTTATCAAGCCCCCGGCTGCCATGACACCCCATCGGAGACCCGCGATTGCATTCGCGGGCCGCCGATGGGTGACAGAGGGAGCTCACTCACTTTGTAAAGAAAGTTAAATGCCGCGGTCGCTATTGACGGCGGCATTTAACGGGTTAAACGGCCGCGATCGAAGTAAACTTCGATCGCGGGCGTTGGAGCAGGAGCTCAGCTGTCATCAGAACTTAGACTAGGCTGACGTGAAAAGGCGTCAGCCTAGCCTAAAGCCCATTAGTGACTCATGTGAAAAGGCGTATTGGTGGTCACTAAGGGGTTAAATGCCGCTGTCAATAGTGACAGCGGCATCTAATGTGTTTGACAAAGGGAGGGAGCTCCCTCTGTCACCCGATCGGCGCCCCCGCAAACAAATCGCGGGTCGCCGTCGGGTTTCCATGACAGCCGGGGGTCTAACAAAGACCCCCAGGTCTGTCTTCCACAACTGCCTGTTAGACGATGCCGGTGGCATGACCTAACAGGTTGCCTGTCAGTTTTACACTGACAGGCAATAATGCTTTGGTATACTAAGTATACCAAAGCATTATATATGCGATCGGCACATCGCATAGTGAAGTCCCCTGGTGGGACTTAAAAAAAAAATGTCAATCAGTTAAATAAAGTTTGTTGAAAAAAAATAATAATAATTACAGTCAAAATCAAATAAAACAACTTTTTTTGCCCAGAAAGTGGTTTTATTCAGTAAAAGTGTCAAAACACATGCACATACACATATATGGTATCCCCGCGATCGTAACGACTTGACCAATAAAATGAACACATTAATTAAACCGCCGGATGAACGGCGTCCAAAAAAACAACGGCAAAATTCTCTCTTTTCTCCCATTCCCCCCATAAAAAATAAAATAAAAGTTAATCTATAAGTCCTATGTACCCCAAAATAGTACTAATGAAAACTACACATTGGCCCGCAAAAATCAAGCCCACATACGGCCACATCGACGGAAAAATAAAAAAATGACGGCTCTTGGAATGCGGCGATGGAAAAACAAGTAATTTTTTCCTAAAAGGGTTTTTATTGTGCAAACGTAGGAAAACATATAAAACCTTTACATATTTGGTATCCCTGTAATTGTGCCGACCCATAGAATAAAGTTAACATGTTATTTACGCTGCATAGTAAACGGCGTAAATTTATAATGTGAAAATCAATGCTGGAATAGCTGCTTATTTTCAATTCTCTCCTAAAATAAAGTTAATAAAAGTTAATCAATATATTATAAGCATCTAAAAATGGTACAATTACAAAATACAACTCGTCCCGCAAAAAACAAGCCCTTATACGGCTATGTCGACGGGAAAAAAAGTTACGACTCTTGAAATGCGACCGTGAAAAAACAAAAAATAATCCTTGGTCATTAACGTGCAAAATGGCCCGGTCATTAAGGGGTTAAAAAAGCTTCATACGAGGCGTTTGGTTTGTGGCGTTAGTTGGGTCCAGTGGCATTTTTTTTCAAAACGCAGCATGCTCTGGGTATGGTTTTTTTTGTGGTATTTTTCCCATAAGCTTTTCGATAGGACTTTAAAAACAGCAGAAAAAAAATCTTGTTCACAGCATGCTCTGGGTATGTTGATTTTAATTTTTTTTCTGGTGTTTAAAAAAAACATTTACATACGTTTTAATGCAGTTTTTAAATGCCGGACAAAAACTCCTTATGAAGGAGGCACACGTGGCGGATTTGTAGTGGATTTTTCGCGGCAAAGCCACAGCAAAATCTGCACGTGTAACTCGGATTTTGTTACAGATTTAACCCCTTCTACATCCACGACAGAATGAGCATACTTCGGGTTTTAAAATCTGCATCCAGCTCTTATCTGTGTGGAAAATATTCCACAGCATGTGGATGAGATTTGTTCAAATCCTATCTACATAACTGGGACTGTAATCCGCTGCGGTTGGGTACCCATACACATGGCAGATTTCTTGCAGATTTTTGTAACAGGAAGTTTTGGTGCAGATTTTACCTTCTGCTTTTAAAAAGGTGAATTCTGCTGTGAACATCTATATCAGAATGATCATGCTGCGGATTTAAAAATTCTCAGCAGGCTCTGATTTCATGCTATGAAATTGTCCCACAGCATGGGGTAGAGATTTGTTCAAATCCACGTGGATGGTACTGTCATCCGCTGCAGATTTTCTGTGTGCAAAGCCGCATGGAAAATCTGCAGCATTTCTGTCTTGTGTGCAGGGGGGCCTAAAGTGAGTTGTTTGGATAATAGAAGTATGTTGGGGCATTGCTACTTATGTTGGTAACTAATATTTTATCTAAAGCACCTTTTAACTAGAGTCATTTAAGATATATCTGAGTGTGTTTCTTTCTATATAATAAACAAGTTCACTCTCCTGTCCGGAAACCTATGATTTGGGAATCTTTCCTCCTTTGAACATAAATACTGTATGTTGGTTGGGACAGGGTCCGTAGACTTTGGAAGGCCACATGTGCAGATTATGTGTTGATCAGTTTAGAAGGTTTCTTTGGTAATCTATCGAATAGTAATTTGTATTGCTGAGTTTACTGGGGAAATATAAAATATAGGTTTCTGTTTGCCCTTTTAACCATGTATTATGTAACTGGAATGTATTGTCCCCACAGATTGCATTTGCCCACGATACTACCAGAGTGATCCAATGTTATATAAAACATGCAGATGAGAAAAGAAGGAATGCTATATTTGAAGAACTTAAAGGTATCGTATTGTTTACTTGTGTGCATTGATTCTTTCATGCCAACCATTTAAAGTCTGGTATTGTTTCATTATGCAAGGAAGAGCTGATGCCATGTGTATAGCTCGAGGCAAACCTGGAACAGATCAGCCATTAATACGATTAAGTTCCTTTCATAACCTCAAGGATTATTAAGGTTTATTAAGATGAAAATGGTTGAGTTGAGAAGAGTTTAAAGTGACCCTTCAGGGAAAAAGCTGAAACTGCCACTTTAATTTGGAGGGAAGGCACCAACCCCACCCATAATTATACTTCCCTAATGCCCACCTTACAGAGATTCATGGGGGTCTCTCTGCGACCAGCGCTTTCACTGCGGCAGCTTGTTCAGGCTCTGATGAACAGTTCTCATAAGCTGTCTGGGAACCCGTTAAGGAAATAACTCTTTGACAGCGTGGCTTTCTTTCTCATCCGAGTCAACACTTTGGAGTTAAAGCTGCCGCTGGCACCCCAGACAATTAGTTGTTTTTGCCAGGGGAAGCAGTGGCCATCCAGGCGCATTGCCTACAGTTGTCATAATACTAGGATGGTTTGAGTCTGCCAGTGTGAGAGCAACTCTTTGTGAGAGGCCGCCCTTTGCCCTGGCTCATAGAGGGGGGGGCGGGGGAGTCCCGGGTCATGTGATATATAAGAGAGTTGGAGTTATGAAATTAATTAAACTGTGCATTAAAGTTTCCATGAACACAGGACATGATCTGTTCAAATGATCCATTGATAATGTATTCTAAATATTTTATGTATCCTACAGAACACATAGTGGACTTGAGCAAGTCTAAATATGCCCGAAATATTGTGAGGAAGTTCCTTATGTATGGGTAAGTTATTATATTATGCCCCGTTATATAAATCAAGCTATTTCACATGGCCTTTATAGATTCAGTAAAAAAATCATGTTTGCGCTAAGTAGTGGGTGGATGGGCCGCAAGCACTGCAACTTTACTGGCGTTAAGACGGTTTGTAACCCAATCAAAGTCTGCAAACAGTACATTATTGTGACCCTACAAAAAACTTATAATTTTAGGTTTCTAACAAATATCAATATTTGTCTACATTTAAAAGACAAAAATATCACAGCTACAATAAGCTGAGTACTACAGGTGTTCTACCAAAAAACACCGCAACCCTAGATCCACTGCACATAAGTATAGATTGTCATTGAGTGCCAGTACCAATAAATCGCTAAATGTAAAATATACATGGGAATTAGTTTTGTTTGCAGAGGATGATGCAAAGTAACAGCTTCGCTAAGCAGTACTCTGTGTGTTCTGTGCTCTACCCTATGTTTTAACGCAGCTTCGTGTGGAGGGGGAGGAACAAATGAACGAGATTTAGGAACTACCAGCTAATGGGAAGTACGAACACTGGTCACATGTGACTCATTAATCACACGTGGGGGGAGAGGAGGAGAGTGCGTTCTGTTTTATTGGAACATGCCCAGATTGTTGGTCTCATCACTTCACAAGTTACTTCTGCTTATGCGCCAGGCTGTCACCTGGTAGACACGTTTTCCTGGGTAAAACATCATTGCGCAGTCGCATTTAACTGGCAAGTTGAAGTCCTGGGTCTAGATCAAATCGAGACGTGTGAACGAAACAGGGAACGAAGGTCTTTTACATTCCGACGTCCAAATTGGTTTGAGTTACCTGTTAAATAGCCCATTTTACTGGGGAAGCTACCAAAACAATATTTACTATAATGCCGGTGGTGGTATTAGTGTATCATGTTCTAGCATGTAGCATAAGGGGTAAGTATGTGTTTACATAAATAGAATATTTCTATATCTACACTACAATACATGTATAAATGCAGGGTTGAAGATTATATGCAAAAAAAAAAACACCGCTAAATTGGTACTGCATTTGTTGTTAAAATCTGTACCACCTACAGATGAATTGAACTACTTGCCTTTTCCCATCCCTTGGTTGAACTTGACGGACGTGTCTTTTTTTTCAACCGTACTAACTATGTTACCATTGACCGTGCCTGCGAGGCCATAAATATTTTAGCAACAAATGGTAAGTCTCTTATTGTCTTGTAGTACCAATTTAGTTGGTTTCATTTTATTTGCTATATAATCTTTAACCCTGTATTTATACATGTATTTTAGTGTAGATAAAAAATATATGCGATTTTGATCAACACCCCAAGATATATATTTCTTGGTCTCTCAGAACTGCAAGTTTTTTTTTTTATAAAAAAAAAAAACCCTCCTCAGTTGTAACGGAGAATGCGCTGGTTACTTTTGTCAACAAGAATACCTAGTAATTCTCTTCTACCCATATGACACTTTAGGGACTTGATTCATACTGTCTAGGTTAATTAATATGCTAAATATGAATGGAAGTCATATGTAAATAGGAGCCCCATCAAAATATTTGTATTACATTTTCTTGGATAAGACCAGATTGATTTCCTCTTGCCATGTGTGAATTTGGTGAAATTGTGTATGTCTACATATTCGTTCTGCACCTAAAAGGACTGACTGCATAGGATTAATGTTCTATATGTAAATACTTTAGCATTCAATTTGTACATATAACCTGCTTTGTCATGTTGAATAAACCTGTATTGACATGCCATTGGTATTCCTGGTATGATAAATCCCTCTTATTTTCTCTATTAACAGATCAAAAGCCCAAGTTGCAGAAATAATCAAAAGTTTTAAAGGACAAGTGAAGAAACTGTTGCGACATTCTGAGGCTTCGTATATTGTGGAGTACGCATACAACCACAAAGCCATTTTAGAGCAGAGAAACATGTTATGTGAAGAACTGTATGGAAACACATTTCGATTTTACAAGGTAAGCTGAGCAGGAGGAAAAGAGTACACATCCTCTAGTGTATAGCCGGCCTACACTAGTGATTTTAGAAGGCCATTTTCCGTAACACATAGAAGAGAGAGTACGGATGGCCGCTTTCAACACACACACTATTTGGGATCCTGACAGTGGCCTTTGCGTGCCTTTTAGTCCAACCACGTGGTCCCCCACTTTAGCTGACAGCTCTTCGCTGCTTGGGGAACCAACAACTGTGCCGTCCAACAACCGTGAGCCCCCATTCCAGCCAACAGCTCTTCGCCGCCCAGAGAAGCTCTCTTTACGACTGTGTTGTCCAACGACGTGGGCCCCCGTTCCAGCCGACAGCTCTGAACACTGGGATTATATTTTCTAATTGCATTACATTTTCATTGAACATAAAAATCAAAATCTATATTATCAACTTATTCTGCCGAGCTTTACACAGATTGATATTGCTCACATCATTCCCTGTTCCCAATGGGACTCTTATCCTGATTTTTCTTTTTGTCACACATCCACCGAATCCCATTTCATAGGAAGCGAATTAACGAACCAGTATGTTATTTATCTAGAGGAAACCATAAAACTACATAGAGATTTTGTCCTGTTTGGATTGAATACAGGTTCCCAGTGCTGCAAGGCAAAAGTGCTAACCACCGAGCCACCACCGTTGCGGCTCCTACCTTCTTAGGCTAAGTTCACACTAGCGTTAGTATACGTTTACCTGTCTTCCATTAGAGGAAGAGCGGATCGAAAAATTAAATGGAAAGCAACGGTTCCGTTAGAATTACAATTGATTTCAATCGTAATTGTGTTTCAGTTGCTTTCCTTTTGGCTCCGTTCGCTAGGTTTCTACTTTTTTTTCATGGAAACAAAAGTGCAGTCAGCAGAACATTTTGTTTCTGTTCAAAAAAACGAAAACCTAGTGAACAGAAAGCAACTGAAACAAAAGAATTACCATTCAAATCTATGGTAATTCTAACGGAACTGTTTCTTTCCGTTTAATGTTTCGACCCTCTCTTCCTTTTTACTTCAACGTTCTCCTTAAATTGTTCCTAGCTCCCTTCTGTTGCAGGTGTCTGTTTTTTATTGGATATGGTCACTGCAGTGGTGGTTGCGGTAGCGCAGTGGCATCTGTAAATATTTCTATTATGCTTGCCGGGTTCTCTGGAGTGTGCTGAGATGCCTGACAACAGCAGACACTTGCTTCTCCTCCTGTCTACCAGGTACAACAGCTGCCGACCGCCGCTGATAACTCTGCTGCAGACGGAGCAGAAACAGGTGCCCCGCTTATGGAGTACTAGTTGCTGGCTGCAGCACTACCATGCCATCTCGTCAGTAAGCTGACCTGCCTCCTACTGGAGTACTGAAGCGCTGCAACGCCGGGGCACTAATCTGCAGCAAGCTCCTTCCATCATGGTTGTCTTTCATGGGCAGCGTGGATGGTACCCCTGCATTCACCCGGGAACACAGTCACCTGGTCATTGCTTACTCCTATCCTTGGTACTGGAGCCAGCAGTATTACATACAAGTTGAATGTCGCCAAGGCGTCATTACCGGTCCTGGAGCCAGCAGATTGTGAGAGCCTTGTAGACGCAGAGCATTGCTCTGTTTCATTGTTACCATTCATACACTGCTTGCTCCCGTCCACGTTACTGGAGCCAGCAATGTAACACACTAACATCGCACTGTTTTCAAACTCCTAAGTAAAAAGCCTCCTGATGCTGCATACAATACTGTATAGCAGCATCGGGAACACGCAAAGCATAGTCCCACGCACAAAACTGGCTCATTAGCGGAACAAGAAGCAAAGCGGCAGAGGAAAAAAATTCTGAAGTTGGGAGATAGAAATAACCCTGTGTATGCTGAGAAATCCAATACTTCAAAAATAGATTTGAGATGGTTTAAGCACCTCCATTTTCTTCCCTCCCTCTTTTTTTTGCATTGTCTCTATTTGCAGACAAACGCAAAGCAAATAATTGTTAGCATTGTTTAACTTGCTGTTTTTTATTTTGTTCCAGTCGACTGTTCATCCATCTTTAGATCAGGTGTTGGAGGCCCACCCGGAAAAGAAGGCATCTATTTTGGATGAAATGAAACAGATTCTTGTACCATTAGCACAGAAGTATGTTGTCATTTTGCAGATAAAGGCATAAATTACAACCAGATGTAGTAAAGTTGCCCTCATTCAATTGTCAAAATCTACTTTACAGAATTGAATTGTCACTGCACATAATTCAGATTGTATTAATGTTAGAATTTTAAAGAGGCTCTGTCACCAGATTTTGCAGCCCCTATCAGCTATTGCAGCAGATAGACGCTGCAATGTAGATTACAGTAACGTTTTTATTTTTAAAAAACGAGCATTTTTGGCCAAGTTATGACCATTTTCGTATTTATGCAAATGAGGCTTGCAAAAGTACAAGTGGGTGTGTTTAAAAGTAAAAGTACAACTGGGCGTGTTGAAAAGTAAAAGTACAACTGGGCGTGTATTATGTGCGTACATCGGGGCGTGTTTACTACTTTTACTAGCTGGGCGCTCTGATGAGAAGTATCATCCACTTCTCTTCAGAACGCCCAGCTTCTGGCAGTGCAGATCTGTGACGTCACTCACAGGTCCTGCATCGTGTCAGACGAGCGAGGACACATCGGCACCAGAGGCTACAGATGATTCTGCAGCAGCATCGACGTTTGCAGGTAAGTCGATGTAGCTACTTACCTGCAAATGCTGATGCAGAATCAACTGTAGCCTCTGGTGCCGACACGATGCAGGACCTGTGAGTGACGTCACAGATCTGCACTGCCAGAAGCTGGGCGTTGTGAAGAGAAGTGGATGATACTTCTCATCAGAAAGCCCAGCTAGTAAAAGTAGTAAACACGCCCCGATGTACGCACATAATACACGCCCAGTTGTACTTTTACTTTTCAACACGCCCAGTTGTACTTTTGCAAGCCTCATTTGCATAAATACGAAAATGGTCATAACTTGGCCAAAAATGCTCGTTTTTTAAAAATAAAAACGTTACTGTAATCTACATTGCAGCGCCTATCTGCTGCAATAGCAGATAGGGGTTGCAAAATCTGGTGACAGAGCCTCTTTAAAGTTTAACGAGGCATACCCCAAAATTTTTTAGGAAGCTCTTTAAAGAGGCTCTGTCACCACATTATAAGTGCCCTATCTCCTACATAATCTGATCGGCGCTGTAATGTAGATAACAGTGGTTTTTATTTTTAAAAACTATCATTTTTAAGCAGGTTATGAACAATTTTACATTTATGCTAATAAGTTTCTTAATAGACAACTGGGCGGTTTTTAATGTTTACCAACTGGGCGTTGTACAGAGGAGTGTATGAGGCTGACCAATCAGCGTCATACACTTCTCATTGTTCCAGCCCATTGTTACAGTGTGATTGTGCAATGAAAGAAGTTGGGCTGGAAAAATGAGAAGTGTATGATGCTGATTGGTCACTGATTGGTCAGCCTCATACACTCCTCTGTAAAACGCCCAGTTGGTAAAAAGTAAAAACACGCCCAGTTGTCTATTAAAAAAGTCATTTGCATAAATCTAAAATTGGTATAAAATGATAGTTTTTCAAAATAAAAACCACTGCTGTTCTCTACATTACAGCGCCGATCAGATTATGTAGGAGATGGGGCACTTATAATCTGGTGACAGAGCCTCTTTAAAGGGAACCAGTCACCAGCATTTCACCTATTGAACTCTCCTCAACTCACTATCCACTGCTATGAAAAGTTCATTGCCGTTATCCCCTCTCCTAAACTCCTCCTCCTACTGTAAATAACGGTCTGCAAACATTTTGCAACTTTTATAGTAATAATCCGGCAGTCTCGCTCGTTCCTCTTATGTCCGCCCTGAAATCCAAAATCTCGTCTGAGATAGCACGCATGTGCCTGTCATGTATGGTCTGATACCCTTCCGTGCTTAGTGCAGGCCTTAAATCTAGTTACTGTGCATGCGCCGCTATAGTGTCCCGTTGTGCGCACGCACCAGAACAGGACATCGATGTGCAAGATTTTGTGTGTGCTGGGGGGAGGCGATAAGCTGTCGATCAAAAGTAAGGGGTGAACTCAAAGGCTTGAGGAATGAAGATATGATGCTTATACTCATTAGCCTATGATAAAGGAACACAAAAAATCGGAATACTAAAGGTACAGAGCCTGCTTAGAAGATAATTATCGGTTACATAAAAATGATTTTTCACCCACTACCACCAGGTATTGCTGGTTTAATAGATAAAAATGCTGGCGACAGGTTATCTTTAAGACTAGGAATCCATCACTTGGTCACAGTTAAATTGCGGTTTACTGTGATCATCGAGCAACGATAATATTTCTCTATTTGGGGGGGCGGAGTTAACCGCTTGGCAATATAACATTGAGCCAAGCCTTAATCTATGTTATAATGAGAGAACCGTTTTTAATACTTTCTGTGCTGAGATATGGCTGCTTGACGTTACAGGCCTAAAGCTAGGTTTATGATGAATGGGTTTCCGAACATAAAACATGTGATTTCATCGTTTGAGCACATAAGGCGTCGCTCACACCTTCCAATATATAGGCATTAGGCTGGGTTCACACGAGCGTGTGCTTTTTGCGCACGCAAAAAATGTGGCGTTTTGCCTGCGCAAAAGGCACTTAACAGCTCCGTGTGGCCTCAGCATATGATGCGCGGCTGCGAGATTTTCGCGCAGCCGCCATCATTATGACACTCCGTTTGGATGTTTGTAAACAGAAAAGCACATGGTGCTTTTCTGTTTACATTCATAGTTTGACAGCTGTTGCGCGAATCACGCAGTTCGCACGGAAGTGCTTCCGTGCGGCATGCGTGGTTTTCACGCACCCATTGACTTCAATGGGTGCGTGATGTGCGAAAAATGGCCAAAGAACGGACATGTCGTGACTTTTTTTCAGCGGACTCACGCTGAGTAAAAATCGCACACGTCTGCACGGCCACATAGACTAATATAGGTCCGTGCGCGTTGCACGGACGTATATCCCTGAATAAGCTTTTAGAATGAAGGAGCAGTCCATGTATGTAGCGTTATCTGAGCTCATGGCTCTAACGTAGGAGCTGCTTACAGTAGTTGTCGGCAGTCAATATGAGCACATGAGTAAAAGCTATATTGTATTCGTTTAGAATCCTTTAACCCCTTCCCCCTGCTTGCATTCTGGGCCCTAATGACCAAGCAATTTTTATAGTTTTTCCATCGTCCCATTCGAAGAGCTATAACTTTTTTTTTGTGTGGACATAGCTGTATAAGGTCCTGTTTTTTGCGTGACAAGTTGAATTTTTTAATCGCACCATTTTGGGGTACATATAATTTATTTAACTTTTATGAACTCTTTTTGGGGGGGGGAATAGAAAAAAAACTGACATTTCGCCACACTTTTTTGCGTCGTAAATCTACGCCGTTTACCGTGGGGTATAAATAACACAATAACTTGATTCGACGGGTTGTTACGATTGCAACGATACCAAATTTGTATAGATTTTGTATGTTTTACTACTTTTACACACACTTTTAAAAACACTTTTTTTATTTTATTTCAAAATTATTTGTTTTTGTGTTTCCATATTTGAAGAGCCATAACTTTTTTATTGTTCCGCCGATGCAGTTCTATGAGGGCTTTTTTTTTTTTGCGAGATGACTTGTAGTTTTTATCGGTACCATTTTGGAGTAGATGCGACTTTTTGATCACTTTTTATCACATTTTTTTAAAGTCAGGATTCACAGAAAACAGCAATTTTTCCATTATTTTTTATTTTATTTTTTACGGCGTTCACCGTGCGGGTTAAATAATGTAATTGCTTAATAGTCAGGGTCGTTACGGACGCGGCGATACCAAATATGCGTAACTTTTTTGCTTTTAGTTTGTTTTGTTTTTTTAATAGTAAAGCATTTTGTAAGGGGAAAAAGTGGGTTTTTCATTTTTTTTAATTAACTTTATTCAACTTTTTTACTAGTCCCACTAGGGGACTTTAATATGCGATCATCCGATCGCTTTTATAACACACTGCAATACTTCTGTATTGCAGTGTATTACTGCCTGTCTGTTTTAAAGAGCGCTCCGATTCCAGCAGTTTAACCCATTAGATGCCGCTATCAATAGCGACATCGAATGTGTTTGACAGAGAGAGGGAGCTCCCTCTGTCACCCCATTGGCACCCCCGCAAAGAAATCGCGGGAGGACGTCAGGTTTCCATGGCAGCCGGGGGCCAAACAAATACCCCCACGTCTGTGTTCAGCAAATGCCTGTTAGGCCATGCCGGTGGCATGACCTAATAGATTGCCTGTCAGTTTTACACTGACAGGCAATAATGCTTTGGTATACGAAGTATACCAAACCATTATATATGCGATCAGCAGATCGAATGGTGAAGTCCCCTGGTGGGACTAAAAAAAAGTATAGCGGTTAAATGAAGTTTGTGGAAAATATAAATTAAATTTTTTTTACAGTCAAAATAAAATAAAACTACTTTTTTTTACTAAATAAAACAACTTTTTGGGCAAAAGTGTTAAAACAAATAACACATACACATATATGGTATCCCCGCGATCGTAACAACTTGAACAATAAAATGAACATGTTAATTAAACCGCCGGATGAACAGCGTGCAAAAACGACGGCAAAATTCTCTTTTCTCCCATTTCCCCCATAAAAAATTAAATAAAAGTTTATCTATAAATCCTATGTACCCCAAAATAGTACTAATGAAAATTACACCTTGGCCCGCAAAAATCAAGCCCACATACGGCCACATTGACGGAAAAATAAAAAAGTTTCGGCTTTTGGAATGCGGCGACGCAAAAACAAGTAATTTTTTTCTTAAAGGGTTTTTATTGTGCAAACGTAGAAAAAACATATAAAACCTTTACATATTTGGTATCCCCTTAATCATGCCGACCCATAGAATAAAGGTAACGTTATTTATGCTGCATAGTAAACGGCGTAAATTTGGAACGTGAAAATCCATGCTGGAATAGCTGCTTATTTTCAATTCTCTCCTAAAATAAAGTTAATCGATATTATAAGCATTTAGCGTCCCGCAAAAAACAAGCCCTTATACGGCTATGTCGACGGAATAAAAAAAAGTTACGACTCTTAAAACGCGACCGTGAAAAAACGAAAAATAATCCTTGGTCATTAACGTGCAAAATGGCCTGGTCATTAAGGGGTTAAAGAAATAAAATTAATAAAAGCCAAACATTGTAGAAAAATCTGTTTATAATAAAAAAAAATGCAATTTAAGATAATCATTTTTGATGATGCATTCCATTTAAAAATAAAACCCTGCTTTGGCTGTTGTACTATGTTGCCAACAACAGACCTTGGCTTGTACAATAGCAAAAGATACAGAACTTTTTTTTTTTTTTTTTGTAATCCGCCAAAAGGGACCGCTAGGTAAAGCAATTTGTAATGGTCTGAAATAAACTATAGATGGCACATTTGCTGCTGGTTTGTAGGGGTGGGTTATTTCAATATATGAAAAGATTTCTTATGCACTATTGTACATATACTGACCCAGACAATTTGTAATTGATAAGTGCCATGACACCTGGGTCATCCAGTTTTATTATTTTTCTTGCTTTTTATTATTTTCTTTCAACCACAATGTTCAATACTTCTTTATATATGCCTTTTATGAGGTTGTCCTTGAACCTGACACAGATCTTACCATAGGTTACTTTCCATGGAGAATCACTCTAATAAATCCTGCTAAATAGGGCACCATAAAGTTCTGTTGGTCAGCACTTAGTAGATTGTAAAACGGAGTTGTATGAGTTTCAGGGCACGCAATGCTTTACTATTTAGGGTTTGCTTTTCATGGTGGTAGGGGGGTTACTAAATCTATAGAGATAGAAAACGGTTGCATAATACTATATGCATTTTCTATTCCCCAGGGAAGCGGTAATCAAGCACTCACTGGTACATAAAGCTTTTCTGGACTTTTTTACCCATGCCAGTTCTAAAGTAAGATCGGTACGTACATACTGACTGTAAGCCGTAAATTCGGCATGTTGTGTTTTTTTTATCAGTCAAATTTTGTTTCCTTAAGTCCGGTTTTGCCTTGACTTTGAATGTTCTTTAAGAAACCATATCATGCATGTCAGGCACTTTTTCAAATGACGTCAAGGTTCCACTTTTAAAAAAATATCACAAACGGTCCATCAGGAACAGTACATTTGCGTTGTTTCTTTTGGCTGTGGTGTTTCATTTACGGTTTTGTTTGTTTTTCTCCAGGAAATGATTGAGGCGATTAGAGAAGCTGTAATTTATTTGGTCCATACACATGATGGCGCTCGAGTAGGAATGCACTGCCTATGGCATGGAACACCTAAGGTTTGTTATACTAAATCATAGACCATCCGTAGTTTTAACCCATGAGACTCCCACAGTTCGCTAGAATGAAGCTGCTAGCGCATGTCCGTTTCAGCTCCTGTCTGTTTTTTTGCTAGCTTATCTGAAAAGATGGTTAAAAGACTATAATGCAAGTATAAGGCTGTGTTCACACAGAGTTTTTTTGCAGGAGGAAAATTCCTCCTGCAAAAACTCCTCCAGACGTTTTTTGCACAGTGGTTTGATAAAAACTCGTCAAAACACTCGAGGTGTTTTTTTCCTCTTTCTGACTGATTGAAATGGGGTTTTGGAGGCGGAAACCGCCTCAAGATGGGTCATGACGCTTCTTTTTACTGCGACGCGTTTTTTTTAATTGCGGTATAAAAACTCGTCCAACTCCCATTGAAATCAATGGGAGGCATTTTCGGGCGGTTTTGTGGCGCGGTTTCCGCGTCAAAAAACTCATCTAAAAAAACTCAGTGTGAACAGGGCCTAACAATTTCTTTAGCAGCTTAGTACTAGTTAACAGTGGGGTTTCCAAACTCAGACCACCACTGATGAAAGATTCTGACATGTTTTCTGTAACTAGATTTACACTTACAATAATCGTAGTGGTTTTAGAGCAGTCTTTTTCTAGGCAGTGACGGGCTACTGAAGCATAACATTTAGGCCTCATGCACACGACCGTATTTTTTCACACCCGTAAATACTGGCGTAAATACGGGTCCGGTGTCACACGTATTCCACCCGTTTTGCACCAGTATTTACGAACCCGTGCTCGTAAATATGGGTCCGGTGTCACACGTATTCCACCCGTATTTACGAGCACGTTTTTGGCAGCAAAATAGCACTGCACTAATCGGCAGCCCCTTCTCTCTATCAGTGCAGGATAGAGAGAAGGGACAGCCTTTTCTGTAATAAAAGTTAAAGAAATTCATACTTACCCGGCCGTTGTCTTGGTGACGCGTCCCTCTCTTCACATCCAGCCCGACATCCCTGGATGACGCGGCAGTCCATGTGACCGCTGCAGCCTGTGATTGACCTGTGATTGGCTGCAGCGGTCACATGGCCTGAAACGTCATCCAGGACGTCGGGCCGGATGTCGAGAGGGACGCGTCACCAAGGCAACGGGCGGGAGACCGGAATGGAGAAGCAGGAAGTTGTCTGTAAGTATGAACGTCTTTTATTTTTATTTTTTACAGGATAGGGGATACATGTCTTTTGTTTATGGCAGAGCGGGGAGATACCTCCCCGCTCTGCCATAGTTTTCATTGTAGTCCCGGCGGTAGTTACGCCACTGGGCTGTGGCCTGCAGACCGGGTAGTCCCCTGACCTCGCCTCACCTCGCAACGCTCCCGTAATCACGGGTGAACACACGGAGCCACCCATGATTACGGGAGCCCCATAGACTTCTATGGGATGCCCGTGCCGTTATTACGGCATGAAATAGGGCATGTTCTATCTTTTTTAACGGCACGGGTACCTTCCCGTGAGCAAACGGGAAGGTACCCGTGGCTAACAGAAGCCTATGAGCCCGTTATTGCGGGTCGTAATAACGACCCGCAATAACGGGTGTTTTTACGGTCGTGTGCATGAGGCCTTAGACTTCATACATTTCACACTTCTTTATAACATAGTGCTGTTCTTCTCTGTCATAATATGCAGTTTTTGGACATCTCTGTTTAAAGAGGATCTGTCACTAGTTTAGCAATGCCCTATCTCCTAGCTAATCTAATAGGCGCTGTCACACTGATAATGCTTGTGAAAATTGTGTCCCAAAACGTTTATTATTTTAAAAGTTAGGAGCTTTTTTCTAAATATGTAAATGAGCCCTTATTAGACAAGTGGGAGGTAACCGCAGCGATTCTCCTGAGGTGGAGCTACCGAGCAGCCTCTGATGCTGTCCTATCAGCGTCAAGCTGCTTCACACTGCGTGAGAGGCTGGAGGGAAGGGGGATCACTTCAAACGGACATATCTCGGGCTGTGGACCACCTAGAACAGTTCTGGTGGCATATGCTAGAGGAGATTATAATCTTTCATGACCCCAGGATCGCAGTTCTAGCTGTGACACAACCAGAGATATCGACAGTTGAATACACAGTCGGGAATGGAAGCTGTATACTATATGATCACGCTGTGTTGCAGGACTGGGAAGGGGGAGAAGCTGTATGCTGATTGGACAGCGTCATACAGAAAACATTTTACCGCCCACAGAGAAAAGAAAGTCACCTCCTATTTGGCTATTAGAGCCACATTAGCATATTTAGAAAAATGCTCATAACTTTGCAAATAATGTTTTTTAAAACAAATCACACTGTAGTTAGCAGCAAAGAGCCTATTAGATTAGTTAGGAGATAGGGAATTAATAAACTGGTGATAGTCCCTTTAAAGGGAATGTGTTGCCAGAAAAACATGTTTTTTTAAAAAAAATTAAACATTTAGTGTGTGGGTGATTAAACATTGTTCAAATTTTTTATTTTTTTTTGCACGAGTCCAGGAAATATTATTAATTATTTCTAATTTATAATACTACCCATTTTTGGTCACTAGATGGAGCTGTTCCCAAAATTGCAACATTGGGTTAAAAGCCCTCGCTCTAGTGAGCTCTCAGCATTCCCCCCTCCTTTATCCTGGCTAGTGCCGGGATAAACGAGGGGTTTGAACGATGTAACCTCCTACACTGTGTGTCGCCATTTTTTTAGCTAACCCACAGTGTAGTAGGTTTACATACAGTAGTAAACACACACAAACACGAACATACATTGAAATCTCTTACCTGCTCCTGCCGCCGCGGCTCCCTCCGGCCCGTCCGCTCCGTTTGCTGCCGCTGGTGCAAGTGCACAAATCCGGAAGCCGCGACCGGAAGTAGTAATATTACTGTCCGGCCGCGACTTCCGGTCCACAGGAAAATGGCGCCGGACGGCGCCAATTTCGAATAGGACTGTGTGGGAGCGGCGCATGCGCAGTTCCCACACAGACGCCGTACACTGCAGTCAATGGGACCGGAGCCGTTCGCAGTCCCTATGGGACTGTGGCTGCCGTATTCCATGTCTGTATGTGTCGTTAATCGACACACACAGAAATGGAACAAAAAATGGCAGCCCCCATAGGGAAGAAAAAGTGTAAAAATAAGAAAAAGTAAAACACAAACACACAAATGAATATAAACGTTTTTAATAAAGCACTAACATCTTTAACATATAAAAAAATAATTTGTGATGACACTGTTCCTTTAATGTTCGTACTGAAAAATAAAAACGTAACGTTTTGTTCCGTATATATTTTTTTTATTATCTAATTGGGTCCAAAATTCTGTGCTTTATTAGTTTAATCTTATATCTTTATATGGGCCAGGTCTCTGTTTTTACAGAACGCTAAACTCCTGCTTCCCTTCACACAGACATAGAGTTAAGTGCTAAAATTCTGTCAGTCTGCAGCTGCCACTAGGTGGTGGTCACTGCATACATATTTATTATAGAGTTTAATTGGAACTGGATAAATATGTAAATATGCATGTAGTGAGCTCAACATAATGGTGGCTGCAGGCAGTTTGAAGTAACTTTTATTGCTGCTAGATTTGTGATTTCAAGACCAGAATTGCCTATACACACTCTGGCACGGTCAGTGGCAGGTCTTCTTTTAGGCCAGGATCTCACACCGTTTTTGGTGCAGGTTTTTTAGCCAAACACAGGAGTGGTCACAAAAGAAAGGAGATTAATCAGTCTTTATACCTTTCCTTCCTTTTGGGTCCACTTCTGGCTTTGGCTAAAAATACTGCACCAAAAACTTTATCAAAACTGTGTGTGTGATCCTGGCCTTATAAAGTTAAACCAATTAACCTTTTAAGTCTGTTTTTGTCATCTGCCGTGGATTTATAATATTCTTTGCCTTAAAACTTTCAGTAATGCTGAAACCTAAATGCCTGACCTGTGGTAAATTCTCAAATTGATTATTACCATTTGTTGTGGTAACATTTCTTTGTATAACAAAGTCTGTCTCTGGGAAAAAAACCTCAGTCAGCCAAGTGATTCATTTGTTGGTTTGCTGCTGGGGTACCCTTGGGATTGTGAAGACACTTTGTGATTTATTTCTAATCTTATTCTGAAGGATTCACTTGCAAGAGGGAGATAGATTATAACCATTCTCACTCATCTGGTTTAATGCACGTCACCATTCCAGCTCACGCAGTTATCAGACTGCTTGAGGAAATCCCTGGCAATACATATGAGTTTCACTTTTTTAATTGAATTACTGAAATAAATTAACTTTTTGATATTCTAATTCATTGAGAAGGATTCGTATACTCTGTCGGATCCATGCTGTGTGGTGTGTAGAAACTAGAAGGATATTTTCAAACAGGGCGGATATGCTGCGTAAAAGTACACAGCATTTCCACCTTGGATGTTGCGGGGAAATCCCTCTGAAAAAACGCAACAAATTGTGGTGCGGTTTTTCGGCCGGAATGTCTGCTGCGGAAAACAGCTTGTAATAAAAATCTATGCTTACTCGTAGCCATGGTGACACATCCCTTTGACATCCTGCAGCCTGGCCTCTTAGGATGACGTTTCATCCCATATGACCGCTGAAGCCTGTGATTGGCTGCAGCAGGCACATGGGATGAAACGTCATCCCTGGAGGCCAGGCTGGATGCAGGAGCATAGAGATCTGGGTATGTATAAGTTTTTGTTTTTTTCTGAGCTTCAATTTTTGCGGTGGAATTTCAGCCTTTCTACCACAAAAATCGCAACATTTGCTATTTGTTGCAGGTTTTGCCTCCACATTGAATTTAATGAGGGAAGCGCACAACAGAAAAGCAGCGATTCCGCAACATAAATGGACATGTTGCAGATTTTAAAAAAAATCATTTATGAACTGTTTTTCAGCAGGTTTTTTTACACCGCATGTGGATGAGATTTGTGCAAATCTCATCCACTGTGCTGCTGCTGAATTACGCTTCAGATTTTCCGCAGTATTTACGCTACTTGTGGACTTGCCTGAAATCTGAACATACTTCTAGCTCTATTTCTAAGACTTGTACAGAGTACACAAGGGGAGCCTTGCTGCAGTGCCCCCATGGAGTTCCCCTTATGGAGTTGGGAGAAATAACTTTTGGCTGTACAAGTGTTTTGCTGACTGTGATGTTGTGTATGGCCAACTTAACAGTTTCAGCCTGGCTCACACCCTGGGGGTAAATTCCGCTAATAACTATATTGAAAATAGAACTAACCTAGTAAGTCCTAGCTTGTTTTTTATGTTTTTGCAACAGCAGGTACACTTTAAATATATTAGTAGTAGTTATCGCATTTATTTCTTCTACGCTGGATTACACTGTATTTGTTGCTGCCTACTAATAATTTGTTTTTGCATTCTATTCTGCAGGACAGAAAAGTTTTTGGAAAAACCATGAAGTCATTTGTTGAAAAAATTGCCACAGTAAGTCTTAGGCAAACTACAATTTTTCTTGAATCATGTTTAAACATTAGTTCTAATTTTTATTTTATAGCTGACCATAAAGAGAACGCAAAGGGTTGTACTGCCGTGAGGGCCTAGCAGATCTAGGCTTACGGCCTGTACCTTTTAAGCATTGATACAGTAACTCAACTAAGTAGAACATTTCACTCATCACAAAAGGGCCCTTTTATAGTGTTTTGTTTTTTTTTTTTGTTTTTTAATACAGGTATGTGAGTCTGTTATGTATTTTTGTGCCTCTTTTTTGTAACCCTGGTCGAGCCTTTTTTAATTTTGTACACGTGAACAGAATTTTATATATTGGAGTCACTCCAAGGTTATGCTTCATAAATGAGCCGCAAAACGTCAGTGTTTTTGTAAACTCTTTAAATTAGAATTCACTTGATCCTCTATCAAGTCCTCTACAAAGGATGCTGTGGTCTTGCAACGACTAAAATTTTCGGTTCAGCGAGTCGCCGATTTAAAGATCAGGCAAAGGCCAGCTTTTGATTGAAATGAAACAAAAGACAACGTTTGTGCCAGGACTGCTGGAAGAAAATAAGCAATTCACAGGGAATTAGCACTACTTGCCCGTCTTTTCTTAATCACTTTGTTAGATTATAAGTCTCCGTGTAGTAACTGATGGATGGAAGCTATAGACTACTATAGTGTTACATTCTCATGTTAATGCATTCCAAGGAGAAATACAATTCCATTTGGAAGATCAGTTGGTTGGCAAGTATTTAAACTCCAGTCTGGCTTCTTTTACATAATACAAGATATTAATAACATTACCCGCTAACTACCTTGTTTTGTTCTCCTGGTAAATTTTTTGTCCACCTAAATTTATTTGAGAAAACTCTGTGCAATAATTTTCTGCCTTAAAAGTTTTTTGACACTACGTTTTCCCTGCACGTTTGACGTATGTGCTGGTAAAGCTCCCGGCACATACAGCAAACCTACCAAAAGGCTCCAATTCTACCAACGGAGACCAAAACAATGCTCGGTCTGTTGTTGTTTTTTTTAATCTTGCAAATAGAACCATGCACTTTTTATAACACAATTCATTTTTTTTTTTGCTAGAGTAGATCTTTATCATGTGCATTGGTGGTATATATAATATATAAGTTGTGTAAAAATTCATGTTGATGTTACAGCAATTCCAGGGAGTTGCTTTATAGCAGGCATCTAGATAGAAGAAACAAATCATTGACTTAACCCCTTAATGACCGCCGATACGTCTTTTTACGGCGGTCATTAGTGGGCTTTATTCTAGAGCGCCGCCAAACTACGTCGCTGCATTAGAATAAAGTAAACAGAGCAGGGAGCCGTGAAATCTCCCTGCTCTCAGCTGCCAGAAGCAGCTGAGGGCTGGGGGCGTCCCTGCTCTGCCGGGTGAGATCGATATTAGTATCGATCTCACCCGTTTAACCCTTCAGATGCGGTGCACAATAGCGAGCACCGCATCTGAATGGTTTTGCAGAGAGGGAGGGAGCTCCCTCTCATCTCACTGACACCCGGCGATAAAATCGCCGAGTGTCTGTGTCTTCTATGGCAGCCGGGGGTCTAATAAAGACCCCCAGGTCTGCCTGCAGCGAATGCCTGCTAGATCATGCCGCAGGCATGACCTAGCAGATGCCTGTCCGTTTTAAACGGACAGGCAGTAATACACTGCAATACAAAAGTATTGCAGTGTATTATAATAGCGATCGGAGGATAGGGAAGTCCCCTAGTGGGACTAGTAAAAAAGTAAAAAAAAGTTTAATAAAGTTAATTAAAAAAAAAGTGAAAAAAAAAAAAATGAAAAACCCAGCTTTTCCCCTTACAAAATGCTTTACTATTAAAAAAAACTACAATAAAGCAAAAAAGTTACACATATTTGGTATCGCCGCGTCCGTAACGACCCCGACTATAAAGCTGTTACATTATTTAACCCGCACGGTGAACGTCGTAAAAAATAAAATAAAAAACGATGGAAAAATTGCTGTTTTCTGTTAATCCTGACTTAAAAAAAATGTGATAGAAAGTGATCAAAAAGTCGCATCTACTCTCAAATGGTACCAATAAAAACTGCAAGTCGTCCCGCAAAAAACAAGACCTTATACAGCTATGCCGACGCAAAAATAAAAAAGTTACAGCTCTTCGAATGTGACAATGGAAAAATGTAAAAAATCGCTTGGACATTAGGGCCCAGAATGCCAGCAGGGGGAAGGGGTTAAAGGGAAAAAGCTAAACTAAAATGATGTTGACAAACAGCAAGTTTTTGAGATTACTTGGCTCTTTCTCGGGCATAGTATAGCACGAAATCTGAAGTCACATATTGGTACACAAAGGGCATAGAATTGGGGTCCTCTTACACGGCCCGACGTGGGCCGTGTAAACAAGCCCAAATCAACGAGACAGCAATGCCTGGTTATGCATGGGGACAAGCGTTTGTTACTCCGATCAATCGTCCCCATACATTTCCATGATGTCGGTAGCACATCTCCCTGTTTACACAGGGAGATGTGCTGCTGACCACGATGATTTTTAATGCTGCATAAAAAAAATCAGCCGATGAACAAGCGTTTGCTCGCTCATCGGCTAATTGTTGCCCTGTTTACACAGGTCTGTGATAGGGAACGTGTGTTCATATGGACGCTCGTTTGCCCGATAATTGACCCGTGTAATAGGGCCTAAAGTGTGATAAATGAGACCACTTATATAAAGTAGATTCTTCAATATGAGGAGGTGAGTAAGGCTACATTCACACGAACGTGGCCAACCTCGGACATGAAAAACTGCTGTTTTTCATGTCTGAGGTGCACCTGTGCAGGATGGTTATCACGCATCCCTCCATAGATTAGAGTCCATGGAGGGATACCTGAAGCGCAAAAAAATAGGACATGTGTGAACGGCCCCATTGAAATACATGAGTCCGTGTGATGGCCGCTGTTTTAACGACCGTCACACGGACTTGATACACGCTCATCTGAATGAGCCCTTCACAGTAGCAGAAGTCAGTACAAAGATAAGGGATGTGAAAGTTTTATAGTCTTTCAGATTTATTGTGATTCAGATCTGGTTCATAGTTGAGATGCCCCGCGAGGAGACTGTTGTGGGCATGCTCTGTGACATGTGCAGACTCTGCGGGGAGGTGGAGGAGTTGGTGAGCTTTTACATAGTTAATACGGTTGAAAAAGGACACATGTCCATCAAGTTCAACCAAGGGATGGGAAAGGGGAAGGGACAAATGTCTACATATAGGAGCTAATACTTTTTTGTTCTAGGAAATTATCTAACCCTTTTTTAAAGCCATCTACTGTCCCTGCTGTGACCAGCTCCTGCGGTAGGCTATTCCATAGATTCACAGTTCTCACGGTAAAGAAGGCTTGTCGCCTCTGCAGGTTGAACCTTTTTTTCTCCAGACGGAGAGAGTGCCCCTTGTTTTTTGAGGGGGTTTTACATGGAACAGGATTTCGCCATATCTTTTGTATGTGCCATTCATATATTTATATAAGTTAATCATGTCCCCCCTTAGTCGTCTCTTTTCAAGGCTAAATAGGTATAATTCATTTAATCTTTCCTCATAACTTAGATTCTCCATGCCCCTTATTAGCTTCGTTTCTCTTCTTTGTATTTTTTCTAACTCCAGGGCATCCTTTCTATGAACTGGAGCCCAGAACTGAACTGCATATTCTAGATGAGGCCTCACTAATGCTTTGTAAAGTGGTAATATTACATCCCTGTCCCGTGAGTCCATGCCTCTTTTAATACACGACAATATCTTGCTGGCCTTTGAAGCAGCTGATTGACACTGCATGCTGTTATTGAGTTTATGATTTACAAGTACACCCAGATCCTTCTCAACAAGTGACTCCCCCAGTGTAGCTCCCCCTAGGACATATGATGCATGCAGGTTGTTGTTGCTCGGTTCCAATCATCTATTGTCAATTTTGTGATTCTGTGTTATCTGCCTCCAGCTTTATAATATGTGTGTTATCCTTTCATTATATTTCTTTCTGTGATTAGTGTGATGACTGCTGCCCCTGCCCCCAATGTACACCTCAAATATCAGTCCGTTATGAGGGTTTAGTAGCCAGTGTGAAAACTGCTAAATGTCAAAAGTATTTTAATACAGTGACATGTAAAATATTTTTAACATATAAACTTGATCTAATCAATGTCATTTTCTGACTATAGACTCCATTCCAGCTTTAATTTTCACTTTTTTTTTTATTGCTGAAACATTAACTTTAAAAACATTAAAAATAGATTGTGAAGCCATTTATGATAAATATATTTGAGTTTGCATGACCATAACCTATTTTTTTTATGTTTTTTTTTCAGGGGGAATTTTCTCATCTGGTTTTGTTGGCAATGTTCGATTGTGTTGATGATACAAAACTTGTGAAACAGATAATTCTTTCTGTGAGTATAAGCCGAGTCAAGTTTTACAAGTTTGTGTTCATACAGTATGCTACTTTTGTCTTTTTGGAGTAATTCTATATGTATTCAACAGACCACGAAAAGATGAGTGATCCTCAATAGTCTATCAAGCACTGTAAATAGTATGAAAGGATTTCACTTAGAAGATCTTAAAATTCATTTTTAATCTGACCTGACAGGTGGCAGAGGTTTCTAAAATCTACTTGTAAGGATAGAGATGATCACTCTTATTAGCTGACTTCCTTTGCTCAGTCCTCATCATGTTCAGGACTAGTGGATGCCAGATTAAAGGAATTTTATTGTTTGTAGTTACTTAAATACTTGGATACCAACTTTGCAAACAACTTATGCTAAGTATATTTGGTATAAATCAACTTTGTAATGTACTTACTGTTCAAATGTAGTAGTTTTATCCATGCAAATTCTGTGTGAAGTACTGACACTAGGTATATACCTTCCTGTAATGTGCTGTCCACCCCCTGTTCTCAAGCATTGGCTGTCCCTGGTTACAGACAGACTGCAGAGGGTGGGGGGGCTGTCCCTTCACTGCCTGGCTATAGCTTTCTATGGAGAGGGGAGGGGGGGTGAGAGTGTGTGACTCAGCAACACACTCTGCATGTAAGTCTATGGAGGGGGAGGCGTCGGCAGGGGGAATAAGCAGGAGCATAGGGAAACACCGACAATGCTGCTGGTAAGAGTAATATCTCACCTCCGTGCTGGATTCTCAGCTACGCTACTCAGTACTGCTATATATTCTCCTTCATGTTGCTGCAGCTTCTATATATGTGATCGATCGAGATAGGAGAGCAGGATTCTCCTCTTCTCTATGTGTGCTGTGTATAGAAGACATAATAGCAGTTAGGCTCTTGCCCTCTAGCTCAGAGACAACTGAAAACCAGAGATAAAGCCTGCAGAGGGGAAAACTGCCAAATAATGGCCAGAAATAGTGTTATCACTCATGTACACACATATCACCGCTTATTCTGAAAAGTTAGGTACACTTTAAGGATGCATTCAGAAAAATTAAACCAGATATTTACATTATTTACTTTTCAGCATAATTTGTTGTGATTTCATGTTTTTAGATGTTGTGCCTTTCACTGTATGATTTACTTGTAATTGGAAAACATTCTGCTTTCTTAGCTGCAATGTTTCTGTGGGCCAAGAGCATCAGACATGGAATAATATAGATAGGCACTCCATGCGTTGGCTGCACTTTGTCACGTCGATGGCGTCTTTCTAACTTGACAGTAGATTCTCCACAAAGCACCCATCCTGTGAGATTCTATGCCTCATTGTGGTCACTAAAGCGCTTTTTCTGCTTCTTTTATACCACAAATCCTGGCAGTTGTGTAGCAGGGTAATAATCCAGCACATTGCATCTCAATTGCTTGAGAGGGTCTGTTGCACCAGATAAATCTGCTAGTCATACATTAAGTAACTATTCAGAGCCCAAGTCATTTTGATGGTTCTACATTTTTATTTTTCTGGAATCTATTTCTAACTTGTGTTTGTGAGTGCAACTAAGGGACAATTACAATAATGATCCCCTGTTAGGTCCTGGTATCCTTTGTAATGGCACTAGCCCTTGTCTGCTAGCATGCACGTATCTGGTGCACCAGCTTGGCAAGGAAAGCTTTAGCCAAAGGATACATGGGTTAGTATTTGGCATGAGACATTCCGGTGACACTTGATAATCCTAAATGCATAATTCTCTATAGTATGACTGTGCTTGTACTTAAGCTCTTGTTTAACCTGTTTTTAAATATTTTGCATCACTAAATGGCTTGCTTTAACCCTTTAGTGACCACCAATACGCCTTTTCACGGCAGTCACTAAGGGGCCTTAGGCTAGGCCGTCGCCTTTTCACGGTGACCCAGTCCAAGTCCTGCACGGGTGTCCCATGCAGGCTGGAGCCAGGGCTCGGCTGTCTAATGACAGCCGGGCTCCAACGACCGCGATCAAAGTTTACTACATCGCGACCAAAACTGGACAAACCCTTTAAAATGTGTTCAAAGGTGGAAATACATTTTAAAGGGGTTTCTGTGGGTGTAAAAGAATAAACTTTACTAATTTTCCTTGGTTTCCCACGGCTTGTTGTTTTTGAACGGTAGGCCATAACATTCCGGCCATATTGGTGTCCCTTACCATGACCTCGCTTGGCCACCATGGGCACGTGAGGTATCGTCACTATGGATGACACGTCATTTCCAAACAATCCTCCGAAAAAGCCTTTTTTAGAAGCTTACAGTGTAGCGCACATTGCTGTTATCTTATACCGGTAGTTTAACCTGCACATCAGACTGATCTTTTATGTGCGGTCTTTTTAGCATTTTACAGTGCTTTGTATTTCGACAGCTAACCTTGTATTTTTCAGTCAGTATCTGAGGCACAAAGCTGTCCCTAACATAAAGTCCCTTTATCCTCTTAACAACTGTTACCAGGTGAAGATTTCCGTAATGGAAACATAGGATTAAATAAAGATTAGTTAAAGATAGCAGAGTATTTATTAAACCAGCCAGCCAGAAAAATCGTCATGGAATATAGTCCTCACGTACTTTGGTGTTTTCCGAAAACATTTGTTCTGGCACAAAGAAGCCTGGGAGTAGTATCATAAGGGAGCAGATGGTAGAGCAAAATATTAATCGTAGACAGAAAACATTGTCTGTCTGGATTAAATGCATGGCTTTATTAGAAACAGTCATTTATTACTACCCTCTATGCATTGCAGAATCATCCACAGTCACGTTGGTGTATTTCTTAGATCTAGAATGTATTTTATCTTGAGCTGATGTATTCTGTTTTGAATACTTGTCTTCCTGAAGATGTTCATCTTTTTCTACGTCATGTCAGGTCTTTTGATAGATCTGCTGAAAGGTTCCCTGACTCACCCCTGTAAACCACTCTCACTGCTGTGTAGGGGCTACAGAAAGGATTGTGAACGTGACTATGTAATAGAAAGAGAAGCTTTAATAACTCCCACTCTGTATGCAAATTACTAAGTGTCATGTGATGTCGGCAGCAACCCTGCCCATGTAAGTTTGATTGACATCTTTGCAGGGAACAGTGGATGATGCAAGAGGTGTCAGAGGCGGCTATCAAGCCTTGATGGGAGCGGTTGCCGCCCAAATGGCAGAGCACTTTCCTGCTGAAGAAACGCCCAGCGGACACTTCTAAAGTAATTTGCACACCGGGCGGGAGTTATTAAAACTTGTTTTTCTAAGGTACACTTTATTATTGCTAGCACACAGGAGTATGTTCAAAAATGTCTCTCTAGCCCCTATATAGTGGTGATAGCAGTTTAGGGGCTGACTGGTTCTTAATGTTCACCCCAAAAACATACCAATAGGGAATTTAGATTGTGAGCTCCAATAGGGACAGTATGCAAGGACCTCTGTACAGGGCTGCGGAATATGTTGGTGCTATATAAGTAACAGAAATAATAATAATGTTCGATTAAACAAATCATACTGCGTGTAATTCTGGGTGATTCATTTAATTTATTTGCCCTCAAGGCCCCTAACGATTTTGTTCTTTAACGGATTAGTTGAATTGATTCTTTAGTGACGCCGTCGCGCTGTGCTGCAGGGGGAAGCTCCGCCTCCTCACCTGCCTGGTTTGTCAAACTGCGCTCCGTTCTGTCCCTGCTTCCCCTTGGAATTGCTGTTCTGTACTGAACAAAATGATACAGTACGAAATAGTAGTTCTGTGGGGAAGCAGGGAATCCTAGTATATAGCCACACCGCCCTGTAGATACTACCCCCCCCCTTTCAAATTGCACCGCCACCCCTCCTTGTAGATCGCACCGCCACCCCTCCTTGTAGATCGCACCGCCACCCTCCTTTCATCCTTCTTGTAGATTGCGCCACTGCAGCACCCACTAGGAGCTGAATCCCGGTCAAAGTGTTGGCAACCTTTGGCTGGGGATTCACCTCCTAGTGTCAGCTATAGTGGCGCTATCTAGATGAAGGATGGGGGGTGCGATCTACATGTGGTGCGATCTACAAGGGGGGTGGGGTATGTGATCTACATGTGGGGGTGTGATCTATAAGGTGGGTGGGTATGTGATCTATAAGGGGGGTGGGTATGTGATCTATAAGGGGGGTGGGTATGTGATCTACATGTGGGGGTGCGATCAAGGGACGGGAGTTCTGCAATGGGATGGGGTGGGGGTGCGATCTACAAGGGGGTGGGGGTACTATCTGCAATGGTGTGCGGCACTATATGTGGGCTCTGTGGCACTATATGTGGGCTCTGTGGCACTATATGTGGGCTCTGTGGCACTATATGTGGGCTCTGTGGCACTATATGTGGGCTCTGTGGCACTATATGTGGGCTCTGTGGCACTATATGTGGGCTCTGTGGCACTATCTACATGGGCACTGTGACAAAGGAAATTCATTTGGAGGCCCTGATGCAAAATGGACATGAAAAACTGACCATTGATCCTTTTTTAATGGCTATTTTTTTCTCACTGTCGTGTGACTGCAGCCTAAATGTCTATGATGCCAGGAGTCCCGATCACATGTACCATGGTTGGGCCAGGAAATCCGGCTGACACACGGTCCGTCACTTATTTAAAACACCATCTTGGGGCTGGTACTGCACAAGGGTCCTGCTCACACTTCAGACATTATAATGTAATCTCGCCCTAGAGTGCCCGCTCTGCGCTGCCAGGCCCTGCTGCAATTTACACTGCTCTCGCTGCAATGTCGGAGACTGGCTGAGGTGGTGACGGGCAGAGAGGGATGTTAGTGCATAATTCATTATAGTTTCTGTTAACCTGTTCCCTGCCAGGGAACACAGAAATTATAATCTATTAGATAGACATTTTTCCAATTGTATTTCTGATGGGGAAAAAAAGTATTTGCCGAGTACAATTATAGCAATATATCTTAAAAAGCTATTTATGTAGAGAGAATTATTTTATTAAATGATTGCTTTGTATTACTGTTAAAAAAATTTAAAAAATAGTCGCGATTCGAATCGAAAATGGCCATAAGTGTTGAAAAAAAATCGAGGTTTGATTTTTTTAGACAAAATTGCCCAGCCCTAACCGCGTGTGTGCGTGTGTGCGTGTGTGTGTGTGTGTGTGTGTGTGTGTGTGTGTGTGTGTGTGTGTGTGTGTGTGTGTGTGTGTATAGGTAACATTTAAAAAAAATATGTCCGTAGCACGTCTATATAAACCGTATTTATAAAACAAACGTGACCAGTGACTCCGCTTGATACATAGTGCTTTGTTACATAGTGGCAGCACTTCTAGTCCTAGGTTAAGCAAACTTGATTGATTTGGAAACTGGAGAATCCCATTAAATAAATTTTTATTAAGAGGCTTCCTCAGTGCTGCGTGGGTTATCTGTTAGCCGTTTGTTTCATAGCTAATTTCTAAAAGGAATTAGAAGAAGTTGAAAGCATATTTAGAGGCGGTGTCCTCAGGTCCGTTCTGCTGTGTGGCTCTGGAGCAGGGGAACGGTATTCAGAGACTTCATATTGCATACTTATGAATACGTTTACTAAAGCTTTCCTCGGATTCTGTTTAGTCTCTGAAACATTGATATTAGATGCAGTTTTATAAGCTGCTGTTTACTGAAAGCTAATGGAGCTCTGCGTGCTGCCGTGTGTATGGAGGTGTTTTTGTACGCACTCTGTGTGCCCCAATATTATAAAATTGGGTTGTTCTAATTTGGATGTGTTATGGGTGCTGATTTTCCCCAAATAAGTCAATGGGGCCATGTAAAAACGAACTAATGCGTACTGATCTTCTAAATGTTGGCAAGTATAACAAATTTTGCCACCGGAAGTACATCGGTACTCACACAGTACCTGTATGGAAAACCACACGGAACATCTTATGGTAAAAAATACAATACCTTATGAAACTTTACAGGTTATGGATGTACAGAGTGCCATTGGTAGGGATTTTTCATACATGACGCCGACGTTCTAAGATGATCTATACCAGTGGACAGTGTTGCAATCGTGCAACTAATGTCCCTCTTGGTGGCTTATTTATGACTTAAGTTTTTGGATTTAATGTCTGTTATACATTTGTAGTGATAAATGAGGTAGTAACCATGCTCACTTATATAAACCAGTGCAGACAGAATGCCTATAGCAACCAGTCAAGATCTGTACTAATGTTGGTACATGAAGGCTATTATGACTATGAAGGCCATGGTTACGAATGATGGAAAGTGTTTTGCAGGAGATGGTTAAAAGGCTGAGTATTAGGAAAACCTGGTAAACGTAATATCGCTATTATTGTGCGCCTTAATACTCAAAATAGCAAAGTTCAATAAACAATCCATGAATGAATTTCTAATTACATATGTTGTCATATTCCATCAATCGGTAAAGACGTGGTAGCATTTTTTTAATCCAGGCTCTTCAAATCAGATGGATACGAAATCACCAACTTGGAAAATGAATCTTAAGTAGTCTTATTTAATATCTCAAACCACCAAATAATTGAGTAAATTGCTTACTGTTCCTAATGTGCTGTTTACTTTTAGATTTCTGCCTCTGTGTGTTTATTACAATGAAGCATCTGCTTCATTTCACCACAGGAGAGACATTGATCCATGAAAAATTCAGGAGCATCATCGCCAGTCAGATTTCTATTTCATCATAGCGTTGAAGTAATAAATTGGAATTATTGATTTGCCTTTGTAGGCGGTAGCTGTGGAGAAAATGTTCTTGTTTGGTAAAGATGCATGTATTGTGCATGGGCCCATATATGTAAACTTTGTATTTCTTGTACTTTCTTTACACAGGAAATTATTAGCGCATTGCCCAATCTTATACAAGACAAATATGGGAGGAAGGTTCTGCTGTACTTGCTGAGTGGACGCAATTCTGCATATTTTTTGCCTGAAATCATTGGAGTGCTCAAGCAAGGAGATGGCAACACACACAGGTAAATGTGTTCCATGTTTTCTTATATACAAGGCACCATTTACTGTACCATATAATGTACTGAAAAAAAAATTGTGAGGTGGAATAGAGAAAAATTGTTGCTTTTGATTTTACAGGGTTCCCCATGTGGTAAAAATGACATGTTAACCCTATTCTGCGGCTCAGAATAACGCGTCGTTACCAATTATCTTTATTTTTTTATTATTTACATTATTTTATGTAAACAAAAATGTGAATACTTATGTTTTGCAGTGTATTGTCTTTTTAAGGGCCTCTTCACATCAGCGTCGCCCTTTCGTTCATGGGTTCCGTCAGACCTTTCCGTCGGAGGAACCCATGAACGGAAAGGCAAACGGAAACCATAGCTTCCGTTTGCATTACCATTGATATGAATGGTAATGCTTCCTTTGCAAATGGTTTCCGTTTGTCTCTGTTTCGGAAGGTTTCCGGTTTTTTTCGCTGGAATCGATAGCGTAGTCGACTGCGCTATTGCTTCCGACAAAAGAACGGAAACCTTACGTAACGGAAACCATTTGCAAAGGCAGCATGGTTTCCGTTTGCCTTTTCCGTTCATGGGTTCCTCCGACGGAAAGGTCTGACGCAACCCATGAAAGGATTGGCGACGCTGATGTGAACACACCCTTAGCGTTCTCCTTCTTGGCAGAGCTTAATAGACTCCGTAGCATGGCAGGATTGGGAGTCTTCATTAGGCCCCCAACTGCCATGACCATGTTTGCAGCGAGGCTAATGGTGTGACCTGTTTAACCGCTTAAATGCAGCGTTCGCTATTGACCATGGCCTCGAAGTGGTTTAAATGGCCAGGATATGAGTTCTCTACGAGCCTTTCCGTTAGAGCAGGGTGTCAGTGGTAATATACAAGTGACGCCTACTGCGTATAGAGCAGACTTAGCGCCTGAGCCCGCTCCATGCATACCCCACCGTCAAATGCCGTACGTATATAGCAGATGTTGGGAAGGGGTTAAACCTCTTTGGCACTGCTCAGAGATTACGGTTACTGGAAATCCAAGACAACATTCGAAACAAAGGTCCATTTAAATCCATGACCGTTTAGAATGTTGTCATATTTTCAGTTCCATAAATCTCTCAGCAGCTCCAAAGTGTTTTAGAGTTCTATATGTGGAAGTCAGTCAGTGGTCTGAGATCAGAGTTTACTATTTTGATTTTCTTACGTGTATCTGACATATCAGAAGATCATTTTTGACTGAATTTCCCTGTTCAGTATAAGTGTGACCCCTTTAAAGGAACAGTGTCACGACCAACTTTTTTTAATATGTTATGGGTTTTAGTGTGTTAGATAAAGAAATGTTATTAATGTATGTTGTTGTGTTGTACTTTTTTCGTTTTTAATTCATTTACTTCTCTATGGGGGCTGCCATTTTTGTTTCCATTACTGTGTGTGTCGATTAACGACACATACAGACATGGAATACGGCAGCTACAGTCCATAGGAGTCAATGAACGGGACCCGTCCCATTGACTTTGCACTATGGCTCTGTCCTGCGCAGAGCAGCTGTTTGCAGGGAGAGAGCAGGCGCCATCTTGAAGACCAGCTGCACTGCAGGTAAGATGTGCGTCTCTGCATGTCCCACTCTCTCTCTCACAGACCCCCGCTCTCGTGACCCCCGACGCCCCCCCCCCCCCCCTTGTGTGAAGGACACATGAAGAAACTGTACTGGGAAAGCACTGAACGATAAATCTAGTTGTTCTGAGACTGTTTGGGGATGTGACTAATGAACCTCTCAGTCTCAGCACAATTAGAGAGATTTATCATTCAGGGGTCTGGGAAAGCTGGGTGACCACCATTACCCCTCCTACTGGAGTATGAGAGGTTCATTAGTCACATCCCCAAACACAATCCACTAGGAGGGGTAATGGTGGTCACCCAGCTTTCCCAGACCCCTGAATGATAAATCTCTCTAATTGTGCTGAGACTGAGAGGTTCATTAGTCAGATCCCCAAACAGTCTCAGCACAACTAGAGAGATTTACCGTTCAGGGGTCTGGGAAAGCTGGGTGACCACCATTACCCCTCCCACTGGAGTGTGAGAGGTTCATTAGTCACATCCCCAAACACTCCAGTATAAGGGGTAATGGTGGTCACCCAGCTTTCCCAGACGCAGATATAACCAGGAAAGGGGTGGATGGACGGGCTGAGTGTGCACAGGGTTTTTGATGATCCCCCTCTGTCATGTGATCGGACATAGGTTACCGGTTCATCAGACGGGGTTCATGTGACTATAACTCTGTCCATAACAAGACACAGTTCACTCAGGACAAGCCCTGCCCTCATGCCGTAGTTGTGGTTCTGTCTGCAGTGATGGCGGTGGGTGGCTCTGACACCCGCCTCCCCCGTTGTGTCATCTCAGGACAGAAGGGGTGTCTGGACTGGAGACACAGCGCCGCACCTGTCCTCAGGTCGTGTCTGGTATTGCAGTTCACCTCCATTGAAGTGAATAGGACAGAGTTGTAATACCACACACGACCTGAGGACAGGTGTTACACCTCGATTTACGCCTTAAAAGACGGCTCCAATACGTCGGCAAACATCTGCCCATTCATTTGAATGGGTTTGCTGACGTACTGTGCCGACGACCTGTAATTTTACGCGTCGCTGTCAAAAGACGGCGCGTAAAATAACAGCCTCGGCAAAGAAGTGCAGGACACTTCTTGGGACGTAATTTGAGCCGTTTTTCATTGAATTCAATGAAGAACAGCTCCAAATTACGGCCGTAATTGACGCCTCGCAAAACGCGAGTACGAGCAATTACGTCTGAAATGACGGAGCTGTTTTCTCCTGAAAACAGCTCCGTCATTTCAGACGTAAATGCAGTTAGCGTGTGCACATACCCTAAGAGTATGTTCACACACAATGTTTTCAGCTGAAAAATCGGAAGCAGAACGCCTACAAGCATCTGCCCATTGGTTTCAATGGGAAATACGGCGTTCTGTTCCGACAGGGCGTTTTTTTACGTGGTAGTTTTCCAAAAACAGCACGTAAAAAGACGCCCGACCAAAATGAAGTGCACATCACTTCTTGGGACGTTTTTTGAGCCGTTTTTCATTGACTTTATAGGAAAAGCTCCAAAAACGGCCGTTAAAAAACGCGAGTTTGATTAAAAAATGGCTGAAAATCAGGAGCGGTTTTCCCTTTGTTTAGTAAGCGTGTGAACATACACTTAGCCTTTTGGTGTGTCCTAGAACACACCCAAAATGGCTGCCGGACACTGCTTAGCAATTTGAAGACACCTTTACCTGGCTTGTGAGAGGGGGGGTGAGGTTCCCTCCCACATTTACAGCAGCTGTGAGTCAGGTTGCTTTGCCTTATTCACCTTGCTGTAATTCTGGGAAGTGCTCCCCCTGGTGGCCAACATTGGAAAACATGTCAAATTATTATTTAATTTTTAATACTTTCCACCATACGGAAAAAAAAAATAAATACAGCAAAAAACTTAAAAAATATAATAGAAATAAGTAACGATACTTAAAAAAAAAAAAGGTTTAATTTGCGACACATTCCCTTTAAGTAGTATCTAAAAATATGGCCCACGGACCCGGAATGGTTGTCTACCCCTGTTGTGCACTTTGTGATTGTTCATTTTGCACTGACATCTTGCTCAAGTGATCCCCACTGTTCTGAGTGCTGACTAGATAACATGGCAGAAGATCAAGCTGTTCTCCTCAAGCTAATCTCATACAGCTTTGATATTTTTCAGCTTCTAAAACAGATGCGTGTGCTTGAACACCTGCTGTTTTCTCCTGGCTGGCCTAGTTAGTATAGCACATTATTTTGTTTATGGAACTAGATTCAGCAAGTGAATACTATGTGTCTATAGTATTGAATATTTAAACCCTTGTTAGAATGTCCATATAGTGATGAATTTTGGAAAGTAGGGAAGATTGCAAAGTATCAGTCTTGTGTTGGTAGAAGCTATCTTTTCTGTGATGCATCCTATAGAATTGTAAAATTGTTGAAAAATATATTTTTACAGGTGTTTTTTAACTCCTAGGCGCACCAGGACGCAACTGTACGTTGCGGCAGGAGGTAACTTTGCGCAACGCGACGTACAGTTACTGTGCGGTTTCCGGTGCACGCTGTCGGTGACCGTGTGCATCGGGAACTGGGAGATCAGCGGTCTCCGACAGCTGACACTCCACTCTTGCCGGCCAGCGGTCCTTTGCCTCTGATTTTGTCAATTAACCCCTTAAACGTGTTTTGGGGGCTTGTAGCACATCGGCTACCGGAGGCCTGTCATGGCAACCGGAGGCCTGACAACTGCCTCCGGGTCTGCCATGTACAGAAGCCTATGAGGACCAGAGGCTGGTCCTCATAGGCTTACTGTCAGAGTGACTTTGACATTACACTGACGGAATAAATTACACTACGTAGATGGTGTAATGTATTCTAGCAGTGATCAGTTCTGCAGGTCAAAAAAGAGGTGTAACAAGTAAAAAAAAAACAGTTAATAAAAGTGTAAAAATAAAAGTAATAATTTAAAAAAAAAAACAGGAACTGCTTTTTTTCCCTATAAGAAGTCTTTTATTCTAAGAAAAAAAAAAAGTACACATATTTGGTATCACCGCGTTCGTAACGACCCAAACTGTAATATTATTTTTCCTGCACGGTGAACTCCGCAAAAAAAATAAACAAAAAACAATGCCAGAATCGCTATTTTTTTGGTCACCACCCCTCCAAAAATATAGAATAAAAAGAGATCAAAAAGTCGTGTACCCCAAAACAGTACCAATAAAAATTACAACCCGTACCGCAAAAAACAAGCCCCTACAGAGCTTTTTTTGACTGAAAAATAAAAAAGTTATGGCTCTCGGAATATGGGGACACAAAAAAATGTATTATTTTATTAAAAGAAAGTGCTTTTATTGTGCAAACGCTGCAAAACACAAAACTATATACATTTGACCCACAGAATAAAATAAAATTGTCGTTTATAGCCCACGGTGAACTACAGGTCGTCCCACCAAAAATAAGCCCACACAACGCTCACTCAACCAAAAAATAAAAGTTATGGCTCTCAGAATGTCGTGATACAAAACAATTAATTTTTTTAAACAAATAGTTTTTTCTTTGTAAAAGTAGTAAGATATAAAAAAAAAAAACCTATACATTTAGTATCACTGTAATCGTATTGAGACGCAGATTGAAGTTAAGTTGTCATTTTTGCCGCATGCTGAAAGCCATAAAAACAAAACCCAAAAAACAATGGCGGATTCACCGTTTTTTCCAATTTCAGCCCGCAAAGGATTATATTTTTATTTTCCCAGTACAATAAATGGTGTCAATAGAAATTACAACTCCTCCCGCAAAAAATAAGCCCTCACACCGCTCTATTGACGGAAAAATCAAAAAGTTATGGCTCTTGGAAGGAGGGGAGTGAAAAAGCAAAAAAGATCAGTCCTGAAAGGGTTAATTAATTTCTACTAAAAAATCCTTTATGACCACATATGGGGTATTGCCGTACTCGGGAGAAATTGCTGTACAAATGTTGGGCGGCTTTTTATCCTTTATCTCTTGTGTAAATGAAAAAAATGCAATATTTTATTGGACAAAAATGTTGATATTCATTTTCACGGCCTAAATTCTACCAAAAACCTGTGGGGTCAAAATGCTAACTATAACCCTAGAAGAATTCCTTGAGGGGTGTAGTTTCCAAAATGGGGTCACTTTTGGGTGGTTTCCACTGTTTGGACCCTCCTGGGCGTAGCAAACGACATTGCACCAAAAAGCATCCCAGCAAAATCTGCGTTTCAGAATCTGAATAGCGCTCCTTCCCTTCTGAGCCCTGCCGTGGGTCCAAACAGTTTATTACCACATATGGAGTATTGCCGTAATCTGGAGAAATTGCTTTACGAATGTTGGGGTGTTTTTTTTTCCTCTATTTCTTGTAAAAAATTCTATGTTTTTTCAGAAAAAACTTAGATTTTCATTTTCACAGACTAATTCAAATTAATTTAGAAAAAAAAACTAAGGGGTCAAAATGCTAACTATGCCCATAGATAAATTCCTTGAGGTGTGTAGTTTCCAAAATGGAGGGTTTCCACTGATTTGGCATCACAAGAAGTCTTCATACCGGACATGGTGCCTAAAATATATTCTAAAAAAAAAAGGAGGCCCCAAAATCCACTAGGTGCTCCTTTGCTTCTGCGGCCTGTGTTTCAGTCCATTAGGACACTAGGGCCACATATGGGGTATATCTAAAATCCTCAGAATCTGGGCAATAAATATTGAGTTAAGTTTCTCTGGTAAAAACATTCTGTGTTGCAGTATTTTTTTTTTATTACAAATGAGTTTCGGCAAAAAAAAATGAAATTCTAAAATGTCACCTCTACTTTGCTTTAATTCCTGTGAAATGCCTAAGGCCCTATTCACATGACAGGGATTCCCGGCCGTGCGACGGCCGTCACACGGCTACGGTAGGAACATTAGACCCCAAATGGGGCTAATCACACTGGGGATTCAGGAGGGTCTGCAATATACTTAAATGGTCACTGTCGTTTCAACAAACTTGTTTCCATATGATGGCCAATAAAACTACTTTCAAAACCGCAATTTACTTTATCTACCAAAAATTTGCTTTTTTGCCTGAAACATAGCTGTAAGGTAGTGGCCACTAGGTGTCTCCCTTCTCTCTATCGTGGTGGCCACTACCTGTTGTCAAGACGAATCCATCTCTTGCAACAGGAAATTGGGGTGGATCCTTACAGGAATCAATTGGCGCAATATCGACGATTTTTGGGATATTTTTTGCACCATGTTTGATGTTTATATGTCCCGTTCCTGCTACAGCCGGGAGGAGAGGGGTATCAGAGAGGAGGTGTTTCAGACCAGCCCACTTCCCATTGGCCATTGGATTAAGGGGATTTTACACTGGGCAATTATTGGGCAGACAATCATTCATACAACGCTTGTTGCCGATAATTTCCCTGTGTAAACAGGGCAGCAATCAGCAGATGAACGAGCAAACGCTCATTCATCTGCTGATCGTATCGCTTTAAAAAAGGAAATATTATCATTGTCGACAGCACATCTCCCTGTGTAAATAGGGAGACTCGCTGCCAACATGATGATGATGATGATGTATGGGGACAAGCAGTCGGAGTAACGAGCGCTTGTCCCCATTTGTAGCTCCTTGTGAAAGGAGCAAATGAGCGCCGATCAGCGAGCTGTCTCGTTGATCAGCACTCGTTACAACGCCAGAAATTGGCCGGTGTAATAGGGCCTTTAGGGGCAGGAAGTGCAGCACTGTATAGTGCTGGCAAGTGTCACACACAATACATGCCTCCTGTATTTGAGTGAATGAAAAGAAGCACTGCCAGATAATCGGGCCGCTGCGAGGGGGTAGAAAACAGCTGTGAGCACACAACTCCTGGAATCCTATCAGCAGCATGTAGGCAAGCAGAATATGCATTCATTTCACATTTGGCCAAAATAACAGGTACGATTTAAGCTATTATCGTCTGTTTCTTCTACACTGAGGCTTGATGCTCAGGTCCTGGCTTCAGGCTGGTTTCAAATGTGCCATGCTGCTTCCTCTCTTACCCATAATTATCTGTATGCAGTTGCCATTTATTTGCTGTGCAGCACCTGTAAGTTTTGCAAATTGCTCCCAACTTTATATCTTATTCACAATGCAAGTCATACATTTTAGAGGCTACAATGCCAGGGTTGCTCAATGCTGATGATCATTTTATTTTTCCTCTGCACAGCACCACTCCTGGCTAAGTGCTGTACATTAACTGCAAATTAACCCCATTCACATAAATAAAGCTAGTTTGTTGTGCTCTGCACAGCACCTGGTTAGGAGCAACACTGCAGACAAAAGCCGCATGGGGACGCAGTCCATTCATTTTAGAATAGTCTTAGCAGTGTGCCACCACTTAGGCCCCATGCACACAAACGTGCTTTTGCGACCGCAATTCCCCCGAAAATCCACGGGAGAATTGCGGCCCCATTCATTCCTATGGGGCCATGCACACGCCCATGGTTTTTACACTCAGTGCATGGCCCCGGAGCCTGGACCGCAGAAAGAGCGGACATGTCTTATTACGTCATTATGTCATGTTCTGCGGTCCGGGCGACCCGGAAATCACGGCCGTGCACATGGCTATGGTTGTGTGCATGAGGCCTTACTGTGGAGACTCCTGTAAGTAAACAGTTGAGATAAATAGCAGGGTTGCATATGTCCTTAATGCCAACCGAGTAAACTTAGAACTGAGAGCGAGCACACACTTACACACTTCTAAATTGGTTTTGTTAATTTTGTTGTTCTCTCCTTACAGCAAAAAGGATCCTGCAGTGCGACACCGTGAGCTGCTGGAAGCTGTGTCAAGACCATTGCTAAAATATCTTGAGGAAAACATACAAGACTTGGTGTTGCAAAATGCTATGTGTACCATGGTGACTAATACTCTGTTATATGCACTGGGGGACTCACAGCCTGTCATGTCTGCCATTGCCAGTATAGCAGCTGAAGATTTTGTACCTGGAGGCAAAGAGGGAGAGGTATTTAAGGTTTTGTTTTTATCTACAAGCTAACAATAGTGTTTCTTAGTAGATAGTGTACCAAAGATTTGTTATATTTCATCTCCTGACACGGTCCATTATTATATTGTCATACAGTTATAGTTAAAGGGAAGGTGTCATGTTTTTTTTTGTTTTTTTTTTATCATATTGCTTTTAATATGATATTAACATAAATTTATTTGTGTTCTCATGTTCTACTTTTTACTTTGTTCTTACTTTTACTTCTCTATGGGGGCTGCCATTTATTTATTTATTTATTTATTTTTCCATCTCTGTATGTGTTGATTAACGACACATACTGAGATGGAATACGGCACATACAACCCCATTGAGAATGCGAACGGGAGCCGTTCCATTCTCTGAAGCGTACGCCGTCTGTGTGGGAACGGCGCATGTGCCGCTACCACCCAAACCAAAAGGAAGCTCGTTCACAGAGCGAAATTTGGCACCATTTTCATGTGGACCGGAAGCCGCTGCCGAACAGTAAGATGACGACTTCCGGCCGCGGCTTCCGGCCATATGTTCAAGGAAGCGAAGGCGCAAGGCATAGGAGCGGAGGCGGCGGCAGGAGAAGGTAATTTATGTTCGTGTATGTGATGTGTGTATTATGTTCGTGTTATACTGTCTGCTGAGCACTGTATATAATCCTCGTACACTGCAGTTGCTCAGAAAATGGCGGCACACAGTGTAGAAGGTTTGAAGAGTCAAAGCCCTCCTTCTCCTGGCACTAGCCAGAATAAGGGAGGGGGGATTGTGTGAGGACACTAGAGCGAGTGTGTCTACCCCAAATTTGCAGCATAAAGCAATGAGGTTGCTTTACCACATTGACCATGCTGCAATTTTGGGAACTGCTCCCTCTAGTGCCCAGCACATGGAAATGTTATAAATTAGAATCAATTTATAATATTTCCTGACTTGGGAAAAAATTAAAACAATGTGTAATCACTTAAAAAATAATTGTTTAACTAAAAAAAAAAAAAAAAAAAAACTTCTAGCGGCACATTCCCTTTTAAGTTAAAAAAGACACAAATCATGCGTTTATCCATAGGAAGGCTAAACAAAGCCCCATGCAGTAGATGCCGATTTGTCCCCATTCCTGGCTACTATCTGTCATTTGGTTTTTAGCTGACCGTTTCTAATTTTATTCAGTGTTGTTTATTGTATTCTATATATAAAATTTTGGCATTTCCTATTGTTGGCTTACCTATAAAATCCTCTGAAATACTATGTTTAAAACAACACTGGAGGCTAACTATAAAAACCCTTACTTTGTGACATTTGTTAGTAGTACATCAAAGACAAAATCCTCGCATGCAGCATTTGATGTAGACACCAGTATCCCATTTGGGTTGAAAGTAATCTTCATTGTATTTCTTGAAGCTTCACATTGCAGAGCATCCCGCTGGCCACCTTGTGCTGAAATGGTTGCTAAAGCAAGATAAGGACTTCAAAGAACATGGTAAAGAAGGTAAGAAAATACATGGTGATAGTCTTGAGGAATTTTCCAGAATATAACGTTACAGGACTACTACAGACTTAATTCATACTCTTATGTAAGGCTCTGTTCACATCTGCTTCGTGGTTTCTGTTTATAATGAAAGCCGCAATGCAGTGGCGGATTTGTCGCATGATGGATACCAACGATGCCTGACAATTCCCATTGACTTATCATTTTTTCCAATTTGAATGAACCTTCAAAGGAGACTCTCTCTAAACAAAACTTCCGACACAGATCTGAACAAAGCCATACTATATTGTGTTTGTGTATGTTGTTCATTGTTTTGGATCCAGAATGTTGGGACATGCACATTTATGTTGCTTTTGTGGATGCATAAGTCAGTACTGTAAACCTGTGCTATGTCTATGAGGAGTTACGTGAAATGTTTAAATCGCAGCTGATTGCCGCGGTTTCACAAAAGACGTATAGTTTTGTGGTGGTCTCCGCAATTTAACCGCACCGTGTGTATAGACCGATGCATTGCTTTTAAGGCCTCTTGCAGACAGTTGCACTCATAGGAATGCACTGGGTCACATAATTTGTCACTGAATGCAATGACACAAGGCTCAAAATGTTGCATTACTTAATACAGGGCTGGTCAGATGTCATAGCTGTATATCCATTGCATCTAAATATTTGTACCTAGTTGCCTAACTTTGAGGACTCTTTTTGTTGATATCTTTGACACTTTTTTTTGTTTGGCCAATCTTATTGCTTGAGTGGTCTAACTGCACCTTAATTCCACAATATTTAGCCCATGCATGGATTCATGTTAATTTGATGTGGCATAGGATGGTTCTCATAATCCTCCTCCGTCACCATTATCTTACAGGTTGCGTGACTTGAAGTTATTTAGCTTTTTATCTCATTGCATTGTGTATTCTAAGGTGGCATATTCCTTATGGCTTGGGTTTCCCAGAAAAAACCTGTTTCATACCTTGGAAATGTCTCTGGCTTTATTATCTGTCAATGATACCACTGCTCCTATTGCTTTTAATGGTGCAGGTCTCCGTATTAACATCATCTTTTGATTGGCAAAGTTTTAAAAGTAATGAAGTTGTGTTCTGACCAAGTTAGGTGCTATTCGCATCACATTATAGCCTTTGGTCGGAGGTATATGTGAGGTGGACTGCCGACGTATACCTCCGACGGAAGGCTGAAATGTATGCCACTGTACAGGTATACAGTGGGATACGTTGCCCGATCCTCTCGGGCAGAGGGCTACTTAAAATGCTGTGCCTGTGGAAGCTCTTGACGTCACTGTCCATACATGATCCGTGATTTCAAGAGCTTTTCAATGCCAGAATTCCTGGCCAGGGCATCGCAAGCGCTCTGGGGAAACCCCTGACGTCATTGTCTAGATGGACTCTGATATTGGGAGCTTTCCCAGGGCCAAAGTCCCTGGGCAGAGCGCTTGGACACCCATGTCTTGAGCTTCCTAATGTGTTGTTTGACGTATACCTGTGACAGATGCCATGCAGTGGCATCAGTCATCCATGGGCTCCTAAGGTTTACATAGACTTTAAGCACCAAGGTCTCTTTCTTGCAATTAAGCAATGGAATTTTTCACCTTTGTCACAGTCTTGACATATAGGTGTCTACTTGATACTGTTGATGCCATTACCTTACTAAAATACTTGCCGTTTTGTTTGCTCTTCCGCCAAGTTCAGGCTGCTGTTTACAATTGTCAGATATTTCAGGCCAAGAAAAAGGGTTCACAACAGTTTCCTTAAATGAAATTATGAGATTATCACCATGAAGTGTTCTATGTGAAACCTTTACAATCTCAGCTTTATGAATTGTTTGTGTATTTGTGAAAGTTAACAGTCATAGTTACATAGTTAAGTTGAAAAAAAGACACATTTCCATCAAGTTCAACATCATTCATTGCTAAATTCTTTATAAAATTATTTGTCATTAGATAATCATCTAGTCCTTTATTGAATGCTTGCATAGTATCTGCCATTACTACCTATTGGGGAAGGGCATTCCATAGTTTAACCGCTCTAACTGTAAAGAACCCTCTCCTATATTGATGTTTAAAACACCTGTTTTCCGCAACGTATATAGGGGGGAAAAAATTGTGGTCTAATATTGCTTAGAGCTGGTGTTTTTACCTTCGCGAATACTGTAATAAATCTTTAAGAATCACACATTGTTTTATTACAAGAAAGTCAATCCTATATATCTCTAACGTAGAAAGTTGTAGTGATATACTCCATACAAGTCATACCTATCAAACCTATTCCATTTTCTGATGTTCAGTCAGCCCATAATGTCCAGTAATTATCGTACAATTAGAAGATTACGGTGGATTGCTCTTGTCGGCCTTTACTGGTCATTGTTACAAGTCATCTACAGTAAAAGAGAAGCACAAGATACATAGTTCACCTTTCACGCAAAATAATTGTATTTTTTATTTCATTCTTAATAGGCTCTTTTGCTAGAACATTGGTAGAACATGTGGGCATCAAGAACCTTAGCAGCTGGGCAGAAGTAAACAGAGGGGCCATAGTCCTGTGCTGGTAAGGATTAACATTTTTGACCTGTAACGTGTTCCCACATGCCATTTATTGACCTTTAAGCTACAACCCAAAAATTATACTGGCAAAAAGAAAGAATAGCTTTAAATGGATGAAATAACATAGACGTAAGAGGGTGATCGACTGGAAAAGAGCATTATGAACAAATAAGTCTAAGTTTGAGGCAAAATCCCACTCAAATTGAGGAGCCAGTTCAATAAAGTTAGTCTGGTCTTCAGGCCTGAACTACTACTGTATGAATGAAATATTATATTGGGGAATGTTCACTCGATTCAGCTTCTTTCTCTAGTGTGACTTGAAAAAATTTGCATGTAAATGTATATAGATTTCATATAGTGAATACAACTTTATATTCTCGAGTATAAACATATATTATCGCGAATATAGGGATACAGTCCTACCATTCAAAACGGTTTGGGTGGGCCTTATAACCAGTGCCTGCCGAGTGACCCCCATAATCAATAGGGCCAGCAACATGCCCTTCATAATCCGTGCCAGCAAATTGATCCCTGACAAACAGTGCCAGTAAAGTGTCTCTAGTAACATGTGACGCATAGAAAAAAATGTACGCAGGAGTACTTGATACCTTCTGTCAAGCATGGCAGGGAAAGTCTAATGACCTAGGATGACACGATTACCAGATTTCCACGTCATGAGCTTCACTGTAAGGTCAGGGAAATAATGCCCTACAGGCCAGTCACATGTCTGGGAAAAAATTTCCCATGAATATCTTCAAAAATGCACAGTTATTGTACAAATGAAGGATTAGTTCTTGAATGTGAAGCTTGATGAATCGAACGTAAAATAAAAAAACGTTATGGCATTTTGAATGTATTAACTATGGTCTACATGATAATTACTTTAAAAAAAAAAGTTTTTCTCAAAGAAATTGGTTGGAGATGCTTTTGCATATTATTACATGTGAATTGAGATTTTATTCACGTCACATTTCCATCTATTCATATGTGTCACGGAGAAGGGCACAAACCACGCTAATTCCATCTTTCTTTAGACCGTGCACTATTCACCTCTCTCTCTAATCCTCATTAAGAATGGCTGGCTGAGTTTTGCAAGATAGTTGATCCTTAGGTGAAATAGGCCTGGCTCACACAGCGCAGATAGGCAACCCAGAAACTTGACTTGTAATGAACCACATCTCAGCATGGGCATTATACTCTTTGTTCAGTGATTCGCTCATTGTAATCGCCTACCACTCTTACTCCATTACATATGGTTAGGCAGTGGTCATTAACTCTGCTCCTGTTGGCCTTGGCTCATTGTTCAGATCGCTACAGTAATTCAAAGGAACGGTGTTGTAGAGCGCATTACGGTACAAAGTCATTGGATTGGGATTACAAGGTTTAAATATTTTAATGTTTTTCATCATTGCACAGTGGTTAGTCTTGCTTCTATTTGGTTTGTAAATTAAAGTATCATTACTACATCCAGTATGCGCTAGTGGAAGACAGTTTGTGTTTTTTACAGCAGCAAAACATAGACTTGCTGTATCTTGATCCATGTTATTTACCTTGACATTACACACATTTTTCTTAAATGTTATTTCTGCTTTCAGCCTTTTACAGAGTTCAGATGAAGAAATTGCCACCCAAGTAAAAAGTGGACTCAAAGGCCTTGTGACCAAACCAAAAGACACCAAAAACATAAAAGCCATAGAAGCTTTAATAGAAAACTTAAATTCTCCCTAGTGGTGACATTTCAACGGTGTGGATGAGTAACTGCCGGTGTTTTATCTGTAGGCTTGGGAAAGACTTGTAAGAAATGTTTTATATTTATAAATAAAACTCCTTTACAAATGTGGTTTTCTGTGTCTTTTTATTGTCATCAATGTATAACAAGCCACTAAACGTATGATTTTAGTTCTGTAGGGTCATTAAAGAGACTTTAAAGAGGCTCCGTCTCCAGTTTATTAACCCTTTCATGAACAAGGGTCAAATTTTCCATTTTTGATATGCACTTCTTTAAACGATAATATCTTTGGAACCGCTTTGAATATCACAACTATTTTTACTTTGTTTTTACAAGACTTATGAGGCTTTCATTTTCTAGTTTAGTTTAATTCAGTGGTTTAAATTTTTATTATGAGCAGACAAATCACAAAGTAAAAAAAACACTTTTTTTGTAATTTTTTATATATAATCTCTATCTATCTAGGGTCCAAGAATCAGGCAGCACTCCAAGGTATAAGCAAGGTGCTTTATTGGTCCATATAAACACGACGTTTCAGCTCAACGCAGGAGCCTTTTTCATAAAGGCTCCTGCGTTGAGCTGAAACGTCGTGTTTATATGGACCAATAAAGCACCTTTTTCTACCTTCCTTATACCTTGGAGTGCTGCCTGATTCTTGGACCCTACTACAGCAGGTCTGTTAGCCCTGACCTGGGCAGGTCGGCACCCACATACGATTAACAAGGCTCTGCGGCTGACATCGTATTTGGATTTTATCTATCTATCGTAGAGCTCTGTAACAATTAGTCCTCTTCTCTCTGCGTCACCCTGGATCGCTGTGAGGGGAGAGTGAAGAGGGCTATATACACACGACCGTGAAAAAAATGGCAGTCAACAACGAATCGACTGTTTTGCATCAATGTGTCTCAAAATTTGAATCCATTTCGGGCCGTCTGACCTTTTTTAACCAGCATTTGCCATGCGTTTTTCATGGACGTTAAAAAAAAGAATAATAAATTGATGAATTTTATTCGTTAGGGTTTTTTGTCCCAACCCCCTGAAAACACCACAGTGCCAATGTAGATAGTGACACAATACCACTGTAGATAGTGCCATATTGCCCACATAGTGCCAGTGCGCACTGTAAATAGTGCCACAGTGCCGACATAGTGCCACAGTTCTCCCTGTAGATAATGCCCACATGGTGCCACACACCGTGCCCATGTAGATGGCGCCAGTGTCCCCTGTAGATAGTGCCAATTTAATGCCACAGTACCCATGTAGATAGCGCCACACCCACTGTAAATAGCAACATCCCCCCTGTATTTAGCAATTTCCCCGCTGCAGATAGCGCAATCCCCCCCCCCTCGTAAATGGCAACCCCTTCCTGTAAAAAGCACCACTGTAGCTCCCTGTAGGAGCGGAATCTCTCTGGCCGAAGATTCCGCTCCTGCAGGAAGCATCTGATGTCTCTGTCCTTATATGGACAGTGATGTCAGGTGTTAACTCTAAAAGCGGAATCCCCTGCCAGAGCGGGGATTCCGCGCCAGGAGTAGTCCCTGACGTCACTGTCCATATATAGATAGTGACACCAGGGGCTTCTCCAGTAGCGAAATCCCCAACATAGAGCGATCTGACACGAGGGATTCCGCTCCTAGAGAGAGCTGCTGACGTCATTGTCCATATATGGATAGTGACACCAGGGGCTTCTCCAGTAGCAGAATCCCTGGTCAGAGTGTCGACCGGGGATTCCGCTCCTAAAGAGAGCCACTAACATCACTGTCCAAATGGACAGTGACGTCAGGTTCTCTCTCTAGAAGCGGAATCCCCGGCCAGTGCTGGGGATTCCGCTCCTAGAATCAGTTCAGGTGGCGCTATCTACAGTGGAGGGAGGTGATGCGATCTATAGCGGGGGGTTGATATCTGCAGGGGGGGTGGCACTGTCTACAGCAGGGATGGAGAGACAGCGAGGGCTCCCTCTAGGAGGGGAATCCTTGGCCAGAGCGCTGGCCAGGGGATTCCGATGCTGGAGTAAGCTTAGGTGGCACTATCTAAAGAGGGTTTTGTGCTGCCTACAGGCGGTTGTGGGTGGCACTATCTACAGTGGGGGGTGTATTCCGGGGCTCTCAAAGCCGCTCCCAAAATGAGAGTGCAGTGCTGCTCACACTGAAGCAGCACTGCACTCATTAAACCCGTTCCAGGCTGTCGACGTTTATACACGTGGCATCGGCAGTTAGAACGTATATAGCCATATGGCAGTCGTGAAGTTGTTAATTGTCGATCTAACTAATGTAATAGGCGCTTTGATGCTGATCTCAACAGCAGTACTGTAGTTGAGTGATCCATCACAGCTGGAGGCGATGTAGGGACCGTCTTATTGGAGTACTGCTGAGTCGCTGTGGTGAAGGCCCTGTGGGCTGAAGTGACAACACAGCGTGATCTCGCAATTGAAGCTGAGATCACGCTGGGCTGTGAAGAGGAGACCTGTATAACGCTGATTGGACAGCGTCATACAAATGTCTTTACACCGCGCAGAGTGAAAATAAAATGTAACCTATTTGGCTATTAGAGCCAAATTAGCATATGTATAAAAATGAACATAACTTTTAAAAGAATAAACTTTTTTTTTTTTTTTTTAAAACAACTCACACTAGTTATCAGCATCAAAGCGCCTATTTAGATTAGTTAGGAGGATAGGGAATTAATAAACTGGTAACAGAGTCTCTTTAAATGGGTTGTCCATTTTTGACAATCACTTATCATTAGAAGGGTCCCCAGCAATCAGCTGTTATCTGTGGAGAAACCCAGCAGCAATTGTTTGATTCCCCTGCGGCACCACCACAGGTAAAACGAAGCATTACATAGTGCCCATTGAAATCACTGTGCTGTCCATGTAATGGCTTTTTTGTAGTCAATTTTAACTTTGACTAATAGATTAGGGTCCTAAAGAGAATTCCCTAATAGGGTAATTAAAAAGAAACAAATTCCCCTTTTGTTGGAAAGGTTTTTGTTTTTCTTTAAATGTTATAAAGGTTCATATATTATTATATGAACACAAAATGTAGAAAATACACAGTAAAATAAAAACAATCCAATTCATCTTCTTATAGTGTCATCTCCTTTGATTCTATGCTGTCTCACATTACAATCAGAACTGGTAAAAACAGAAAATATGATGTAGCAATATTCTATGTGTTCTAGGTTGATCTGAGTATTGTGAAAAGGACGAGATGAAAATGGCAGATCTGTATCTGGCTGTAAGGTAACAGCCCTCTCCCACTGCTGTGTGTGCAATCGGAAACCAGGCACATAAAATTCTGGGACGATAATCAGGAGGTAACTTGGGAATCTGATTAGGAGTAGATTAATTTTTTTAACATCTATATAATGATAGATCTATTATAGGGCTATGCTGCTCCATCCCTCCTTGAAGTAGTTAGCAGTAGGCCAAAATAAAGTAGGGTGTATATTCAATGGCTCCCCTCAATGATCTTACTTGACCATGCTGCCTGGCCTAGAAGAGTAATCGTGTCCCTCTCTCCAGGAACACTAAAGAAGAAGATAAACAAAGAATCACTGTCACTTATAGACAAATCAGTAAAGCCTCATTATCCTTTTTTTGTTTCAATAGTTTTTATTAAAGATTTTGTTGTCAAACAGAACAATAAAGAAATTGACATATGCATTACCTCATGGAATACATCATCTGTGTACATTAATACAGTAATACTTATGATAGGCAATACACATTCGATTAAATTTGTTCTGGGAGCAGGGAGGGACAAAACAAACATTTGCTGTATTCAGCGAGATACCCGAGAACCATTCGGGGTACACATAGCAATGCAACATAACCATCAAAACACACAGAAAAAGAAACAATCGTGCTGAAATTTCTTCCCGCATTTGACCAGGCTCCAACATCACCGGGAAAAGTAGGACACGATTACAAATTGCAAGCCTCAACATACAAATAGAAACAATGTTATGGTGTACATAAAGCACTCCGGGTCCACGGATCCCATATGGATGTAATTTTGTGGTAAGAACCATTACCCAAGGCGATGGTTTTTTCATAAATATAAGTGGTGTTTATCAGGCCTGTCAATTCCTCCAAGAGAGGAGGAGAGATCTCCTTCCAGTGATGAGTTATGACCAATTTCGCCATTGCCAGTATTTTGCATGCCAAACATTGAATCTTCATAGGGAAACTGTCTAAGTCGAGAAAAAGTAAAGCTAATTGGGGAGCCTGAGGGATTCGGCATTGAGTTACAGTATATAAGAGACGGAACGTTTGGTTCCAATATGTAGTCAATTGAGGACATACCCAGAGTACATGATACAGTGACCCAATATGACCGCAGCCCTTCCAACACATTGGGGAAGAACTAGGAAACATTTTATGAAGCCGGTCTGGTGTGTAGTACCATCTCAAGGACATCTTAACCGCAGCTTCCTGATGTTGGACACAAGGTAGTGCAACGTGTATAAGTTTGAAGGAAGCCATCCACATGGAATCCGTGAATGAGTGGCCAATTTCCTGTTCCCATATTCTGAGAGGACGGGATTTGGAAAAACTAAAGTTAGAGTTCAGCGTGTTATATATACCTTTGAGCCCTCTTTGGCGGTTTGAGAAAATCCCAAATAAAGTAAAATGACATAAGGCCGTGAAGTTATTTTTTTAAGGAGCAGTGCCTGATCTGTAAATACTTATAGAATTCAGAGTTGGGAAGGGCGTATTTAGAGACTAGATATTCAAAAGTGACAAACTGATTGTCCTCAAACAGTTGAGAGATATTAAGTATACCTTTATCTACCCAATGAGAGATGACAAAGTTAGGGATTAAAATCGTGAGAAGATCCAAAGGGATATATTTTTTAGGGTATGTACACACACACTAAATACGTCCGTAATTGACGGACGTATTTCGGCCGCATGTCCCGGACCGAACACAGTGCAGGGAGCCGGGCTCCTAGCATCATACTTATGTACGATGCTAGGAGTCCCTGCCTCTCCGTGGAACTACTGTCCCGTACTGAAAACATGATTACAGTACGGGACAGTTGTCCTGCAGCGAGGCAGGGACTCCTAGCATCGTACATAAGTATGATGCTAGGAGCCCGGCTCCCTGCACTGTGTTCGGTCCGGGACTTGCGGCTGAAATACGTCCGTCAATTACGGACATAATTAGTGTGTGTGCACATACCCTTAGGCAACGTGACCTGGGTGGGTGTGTGTGTGTGTTACTTTGACTGTATGACCAGCATTCCAAGGAGGTTTTTGTCAACGGGGACAGTTCGCAGGAGGGAAAAGCCCCCCAATAACCAAGAAACAAAGCAGTCTTTAAACTAATTGGAGCTAAATATGATGCTTCTATTTGCAGCCATTGTTTATCCGCGTCGCTGTTCCACCAGCTAGAAATCTGGGCTACCTGAGTGGCAACATAGTAGCTGTGAATATCCGGGACTCCCAATCCACCCACCTTTCTATCTTGCGACAGGATCTTAAACGCTATTCTAGGTTTATACCCTTGCCAGACAAACCTAGAGAGAATGGATTGGGCCGCAGAGAAGAATTTCTTAGGGACTTTAATTGTAATGGCTCTAAATAAGTATAGTAATTTAGGAAGAAGCATCATTTTGAAAGCCGCTATCCTACCTAGCCACGAAACTTCAAATTTAAGGAGATTATTTGTGTCAGATTGTATGGTCTGTAATAAAGGTTCATAATTGGTTTTATATAAGTCGCGAAAGAAAGCAGTTAAAGTGATGCCGAGGTATTGAATCCCTTTCAATTTCCAATCAAACGGGTATTTTGTTTTAAGAAAATGTAATGTAGATTGATCTAAATAGAACAGGAGAACCTGAGTTTTCTGGGTATTCAATTTATAGTATGATAACTTCCCGAAGGCAGTGATCGTATCCATAGCCGACGCAATGGAGGGGTCAGGATGTGATAGAGATAGGATAACATCGTCGGCATAGAGGGATATAATATGTGTTCTATCAGCGATGGGGATGCCTAGAATCTCAGCATGGTTTCTGAGGTGCTGAGCTAGCGGTTCCATCGAGAGGATAAAAATTATGGGAGATAGCGGGCATCCCTGACGAGTACCGTTGGATATATGAAAATCGCCAGAAAGAACTCCATTGGTATAGACCCGTTCCGAAGGTGCTGAATATAAAGCCATCACAGCATTTAAGATATCTCCTTCAAGCCCCATTTCCTTCAGTGTCGAGAAAACATACGACCAGTTAACGCGATGGAAGGCTTTCTCTGCATCTAAGGCCATTAATACCGCAGGAGTCTGATGTGATTCAATGATATGTAACAAATTCAGGAGTTTCTAGTGTTGTCTGGGACCTGACGTCCCTTAATAAATCCAACTTGATCCAGACCTACCAGTGAGGGTAATAAAGGTGTGAGTCGTTGAACTAGTATTTTAGAATATAATTTTAAATCCGTGTTAAGGAGTGAAATGGGTCGGAAGTTTTGAGGACTGTCTATGGCTTTCCCCGGTTTGGGAAGTGTGACAATAAGGGCTGCTTGGTTCTCTTTTGGGAGAAAGCCCGTATCCACTGCAGATTGAAAGAAATTTCTGGGGCCAAAATATCCGAATAAGTTTTGTAATATAAATTGGTCAGGCCATCTGGACCAGGGGATTTATGTTGCGGCAGGGAGTGAATAGCTTTCAAAATTTCTGAAGTCGTGAGCGGAGAATTTAAAGTGAGGAGTTGGTCCGTCGACAGACGGGGAAGAGAGGCTCGGCTGAGGAAATCTTGTATATCTAGAGGATTGGGAGGGTCAATAAAGGGGTCATCTTTTAGGTTGTATAGAGTGGAATAATATTTTCTGAACTGATCCGCTATATCTCTGGGGTCTAGAGTTTTGTTTTGAGTCAAAGGGTCCCGCAGATATGGGATTCTAGTTTTTTGATGATGAGCCTTGAGGCGAGACGCCAGCAGTTTCCCCGATTTGTTGTTTTGAGAATAGTACCTGGCATTAGTTTTCCTAAGATTTTTTTCATATGACGTCAGCAAGCAAAGTCGGAGACGTTGTCTCAGACCGGATAGCTGCTGTGCCAAGACCACTGATGGTGAAGATTTGTTTCTTTCTTCTAGCGAATGAATTTCATCCATCAGGGAGGAAACCTCTGCAGTGTGTTGTTTTTTAACCATGTGCCCTATGCGAATAAAGGTACCCCTAATGTACGCCTTATGCGCATTTGACAGCGTGGTCGCTTTGATATCGGGTGTATCGTTTGTCTTGAAATATTCAGTAAGGTCTCTCTCTATTTGTTGTTTGTATGTGGGATGGGATAGGAGAAAGGAGTTACACCACCATAAATACGTTTGAGGGGAGTCATACTTCTCAGCAACGGTCAACGTAATTGGAGCATGGTCAGACCATGCTATGTCCCCCAATGGATGCGGACTTGGACCTGAATAGAGTGTCTCTGTCTACGAGAAACATATCGAGTCTGGAATAACTGTTGTGAGTTTGGGAGCGGTAAAAAAAATCTCTTTCAGAGGAGTGTTGGCTGCGCCAGACATCATGCGGTTCCGCTTTCCAGAATACATCTGCAACTGTGACATGGGAGTGTCGGGAATGTTAGGTTGTGTCCATTTCCGCATCCATTACGGTATTAAAATTCCCACAACAGCACTCCTCTCGCTTTAGAAGAGTGATGCGAGTGAAATATATGAGGGAAAAGGGGATGTTTAATACGGGTCGCATCTTTGTGTAACAAGTGCGTTTCTTGCACACACAAGATATCGCAGGCCAACTGTTGAGCCTCCTTCCACATGAATGCACGTTTATGTGGGCTATTCAGAACATTTACATTCATGGAAGCAAATTTAAGAGCCATAGTGTAGGTAGGAGTGCTGCTGACTGCCAGGTGCAATTGACAGAGAAATCACTGGTACAAGAAATACGTATTCACACACACCCTGAGGCACTGGGGACATGGAGACATTAGGAGCACGGAAAGTATTATGAGACAATGTCGGAAAAAAGAAAATCTGCACGAAACACAGTAACACATGAAAAAGTCGGACTGTCCATGAGAACAAAAGAAAAAAGACAACTGAACAAAACTAGTGTTCAGGAAGGCAGGGGGAGAAAGTCAGCTTGTAGACTAGATGTCACGTAAGAACTGCAAAAAAGCACTGTTGCAGATGTAGATATACAGTACCTCAACGCTTTGCGTGGTTGCGAGATTTGGCCACTCTCCAGTCGTCCCTTGCGTGCCGAAGAGGAGTTCCAGAAGCGGGTATCAAAGCTGAAGAAGAAGGCTTAACTGAGATATTCCATGTCTGCAGCAAAGAAGACCCTTCATCCAAAGACTTGATCACATGCAACAAATTATTTCTGTGAACCAGCAGACGAACCGGGAAGCCCCATTTGTAGAGGATCTCATTGTCCCGAAGTGATTGGGGAAAGCTTTCTCCGAAGTTGGAGGGTAACCGCTGAGAGATCCGCATAAATGGAGACCGACTTGTACTGAGCGGGAAACGCATCTTTTTGTCTGGATGCCGACATGAAGCGGTCTTTGATGTGGTAAAAGTGCAGGCGTGCAAGGACATCCCTCGGTATTTCTTCCGCTAAGTGCTTCGGTTTCGGAACTCTATGAGCTCTATCAATTATTAGATCTCTAGTGGTACAGTTGGGAAGCAATGCTGTCATCAGCCCTTGAATGTATTGTGTCAGATCTTTTTCGCGGCCACTGTTTCCGGGACTCCCCGAAACTTGACGTTGTTGCGTCGCGATCGGTCTTCCAAATCGGCGATCTTCGCTCTCATTTGCGACACATCCGCCTCCAGATCATAATGTGCATCAATCAGCGCTTTGTGCGAGGTTGCATATTCGCTCATTTTCGATTCTGTATGCTGTACTCTGTCCTCAATCTCATGGATAGCATCGGTCATAGGTTTGAGCAGTTGGGCAAAACCAGCATGTATTGAGCGTTGTAAATCTTGCAGCATCATTTTAAGAGAGAGTTCAGTAATAAAATTAGAAGAGGGAGGCACAGATTCAAGCCATTCTGTCTGAATAGGTATGACAGGCTCAGAGTCAGTAGCAATGCTATCTCCTACCTCCGGTTCCAGGCGTTGCTCCTTCCTCCCAGGGCTCCGAGCGTCAGGAGAGGAAGGAGAGTGGGGCTGTGAACCACGTGGTGTATCCCCAAAACGGCGGCCGCGGGGTCCCAGAGAAGGCAGGCATGATGCCAGAGGTGAGTTGCCAGCCTGTGTGGTCCCCAGCGGTGGAGTAGCCGGTACTAAGCTGCTTCGTCTCGGGAGGGCAGCAGGAGGCACATGAGGAGAAACCGGGTCAGACACCAGGGAGCCAGCCTGAGAGCAGTCGAAGGCGCCATCTTGTTCCGACATGCGGCGGTGCGGGAGGTAAAAATCGGTTAATTTCGCCGGTGTGGCAACGGACTTCTTTCTCCTGGGCATCCTAGGAGGCGATCGCTACCTGGTGAGGTGTGTTTTAGGTAAGTACAGAGGTACAATGCGGTGGAAGTCGCTTGTGCAGTGCGGAGCTACACTCTCACACAGCCATCCAGTCCGGCAGACAAGCCACGCCCCTCATTATCCTTTTCTTGATTGTTCAGACTAATAATTGTGTTTTCCACTCCACATTTTTATCATCTATTTCTCATTATCCCCTTATAAAAAGGGGAAGAGAGAGGACTAGGAAAATGTGAAAATAGGTCATTGGCAAAACAGTATGGATTTATATGAGGAGAGGAGTACAGGGTAAAAAAAAAAAAGCCACTCCGATTCTATGGGTATGTTCACACGCTGCGTTTTCAGGCGTATTTCGAGGATGTAAACGTCTCAAAATACACCTGCAAAAACGGTAGCTAAGTGCCTACAAACATCTTCCCATTGAATTCAATGGGGAAAAAAAACCTTTCGTTCAGAAGGGGCGTTTTTTTACGCCGCTGTTTAAAAAAAAAAAAATGCCCCGTAAAAAGTAGCATGTCACTTTTTGAGCCGGAGCTGTTTTTCAAGTGCATCACTAGAAAAACAGCTTAAAAAACATCTAGAAAAAACGTCTCAAAAAAACGTTTTCAGCTTCAAAAACGGCTGAAAATCAGAGGCGGTTTTCCCTTGAAAACAGCTCTGTCATTTTCAGCCATTTTTGATTTTGCGTGTGACCACACCCTAATAGTGGAAGGAGAAATTTCCACCTGCAGCAGAGGTGGCACTGCTATAAAAACGTTCATATTTTTTAATCTGTTGTGTATGGCTCGAAGATTACTTGGTACCAGACCTTCTCTTAATTCACTTTTCTGCAGAACTTGGCGTGCCGCATGAGATCGAATAAAAAGGCATATAACAGTTTGTCTTGTAAGTATGGATTAAAAACGTGGAGTTTGTACTTTCCCAAAGGTGGTGCACTATCTGTTTTTGTTTCCCTTGTTGGTGGTATAGACCAGCGATTGTAAGATCTTATATAGCACGCTGCTATATTGCTTCGTGGAACTATAAGAACCAGAACTACAGAGAAACACACCGGTGGAAGTTGGAATGGTCTTTTCTGCATGCAGGCAGGGGCATAAGAACCCTTTGTGTACACTTCAGACTTTTGAGCGGTAAAATTTATGATAATTATCCTTCCTACATGTGTTCTGGGAATGTCCGATTATTAATCATTTCTGGGCTGAGGTATTAACATTTCTTGAGACTAAAGTACGACTTCCTCGTATACTTGAACCCAGAACTTCTCTTATTATTGGTAGAGAACCTTAAACCTACTATAGCTGGTAGAACTCTTATGACACACCCATTATTTTATGCCAAAAAAAACTATACTCCTGATTTGGAAACTTCCAAGGGTTCCTACATTGTCAGCATGGGTTGCGTTGGGTAATTCTACCCTGCCACTTTTTAAACTTACGTGTGAAGCCCGCTGATTCCCTGATACGTTTTCTAAGGTATGGGGCTCTTGGATACCCAAACCTCATACCAGTTCATAGACATGACATTGCCTGGTCCTGAACTTTGCTGAGATCTCTTTGCCCGTTCCTCCAGTGACTTGTTCTCATCAGATTCTATTATACTTTTTTCTCCTGATAAGGAAAGGCTGTTGGTTAAGGTTTTTGTTTTTTTTATTCTGTAATTATATCGATATGTAAAGAAATGTATCCATATGGTTTTTGTTAATTATTGACCTTATACACTTGGTACTATTGTACTACTTGTTCTATGCAACATTATTTTGTACTTTTGTTTCTGTACCACTGTTTGCTATGAGGTCTTAATAAAATGACCTTTAAAAAAAAAAAAAATTCTCTGTACTTCATCTTTCCCTCAAATCTGACCAGTCTCCCTGTCCCAGCTGCTGAAAAACACCATGCCACTACCATGCTTCACTGTAGGGATGGCATTGGGCAGGTGATGAGCAGTGCCTAGTTTCCTCCAGACATGACTTAGAATTGAGATCAAAAAGTAAAATCTTGGTTTCATCAGACCACAGTCTTGTTTCTCGCAGTCTGAAGTCCTTTAGGTGCTTTTTTGCAAACTCCAGGCTTCCATGTGCCTTTTACTGAGGGAAGGCTACTTCCTGGCCATAAAGCCCAGATTGGTGAAGTGCTGCAGTAATGGTTGACCTTCTGAAACTGTCTCCCATCTGCACACTGGCTGAGCTCCAAAGATCCTGAGTGACCATTGGGTTCTTGGTCACCTCTCTTACCAAGACCCTTCTCCCCTGATTACTAAGTTTGGTGGGGCGGCCAGCTCTAGGAAGAGTACTGGTTGTTCCAAATGTCTTCAATTTAAGAATTATGGAGGCCACTGTGCTCTTGGGAACTTTCAGTGCAGCAGAATTTTTTTTGTACCCTTCTCCAGATAGGACTGTGTGGAGAAACCGTTCTCTGAGCTCTACAGGCGGTTCATTCCTCCTCATGGATTGGTTTTTGCTTTGATATGCATTGTCAACTGTGAGACCTTATATAGACAGGGGTGTGTCTTTCACAATCATGTCCAATAAAATTAATTTACCACAGGTGGAGTTTACTCAAGGTTTTGATACATTTCAAAGATGATCTAGAGAAATGGGGTGCCCCCAGAGCTAAATTTCAAGTGTCATAGCAAGGGGTCTGAATACTTATGTCCATACGAAAGTTGCATTTTTAATTTTTATTAAATTTGCAAAAATGTCTAAAATTCTGTTTTCACTTTATCATTATGGGTTATTTAGTGCAGAATGATGGGGAAAATCTTTTTTTAGATTTTTATTTTAATTTAGCACAAGGCCTCAACATAACAAAATGTGAAAAAAAGTGAAAGGGTCTGAAGACTTTCCAAATGCACTGTAAATGTTTATACCCTTTAGCCGGTAATGCAAGACTGACTTGATCTCCCTGTTACCTTGACTTAAAACAGGAGAACAGTAGAGCCTTACCTTACTGTTTGTCCTACCTCAAGAAGGCGAGGTCGCACAGTGGACCTTTCTAGTCCCCTGTTGTCCGCTAGTGTAGGGTCACTAAGGGGCCACTTCACTACTAAATCCAGTGTTCCCTCTCTTTTCAAGGAGAGGTACACTAATATAGGGACCCAAATGTTCTGACTGTATAAACGTTTAAAATAATTATTTATTGATAATTTATTATTAAAATATAGTAGGGCACAGGGTGCCAAAAGATCCAGGTACAGGCGTTGGCAACCAGATCAGAAACGCACAGTAAAGAGTGTGTGAGATAGACAATCAGCATGCGCTCATTAACAAGTGCCTGAAAAGTCAGATGTAAATTTCCCACAGCCCCTCTTTAAATGTGCTGGCAAATATTAGTAAAGTCTGATTGCCACAGATTCACAGGCACACTTCCCAGGGAAGACCACTTCTGGAAACCACTAAAGATGGGAGTATATGGAGGACTATGGTTGAGTATAAGCGGCACCACAATATGGGTGGTTATTTCCAAAGCCTGCCTCTCGGGGTCCTCAGTCTGCATTCTTGGTGCACTGCATGGCTTGACATTGGCGTCGCCTTTTTTTAGTCCACACATGGCTTGGGCAGCTGCTTCAGTTCTCCCCTCTCTTTTTCTCTATGCAATGCTTTTATGGTAGAAAGCTGAACTGCAGTGCTCCCCGGCAGGCTCCATTAATTTAGTCCCTGGCAACAGGCCCTCTAGGCATGGGGTAGGGTATACTTTGAGGCAGGGGTAGGAAGCCAGACTTCTCAGGGGATGGTCCTTTTTATTTTGGTGGTAGCCCCTCCTTCCCTCTCGCGCCATCAGCAGATTCAGAACAGAGGTCAAGATCTGCAGTTCTCCAGAGGATCTTCTCTTAGAACCTGGTAGGCTCAGGCCTTGGCAGCTTTCTGCTCCAGCATTCTTTCCTGCAGCCCCTTGGCCATCATATTTTATTGCAAGTTATATACATTGCTCAACATTGAAATTGCAACACCAAGAAGAAAAAGTTTTGGAATTGGGGAAATCACAGGATCGATAGACACGTTAATGATATGCAAAGGATAAAAAATGTAAACAAAATATTTCAAACATCTTGATTTATTTTGTATCGAGTATGAGCGCCATGTGCAGAAATACATACACTTACATGCCTTGGCATGGTATCAATGAGGTTAATGGTTGTCTAAGGAATTTTATGCCACGCTGAATGCACTTGGGCACACAAATCAGTAAGAATGGCTGCTGGCAGCTCCATTTGCTGACCAATGACATCCCAGATGTGCTCGATGGGAGAGGCTGCAGGCCATGGTAGCACGTTTAGGCCTCGCAGGCTGCTCACAGCATGAGCAACATGCAGCCTGGGGTTGTCCTGTTGAAAAACGGCTACTGGGATACTTTGGAGAAATGGCCGTACCACTGGTTCCATGACCAAATCAATGTAACGCCGAGCTGTTCGTGTACCTGAAATGAAGACTAGAGTGTTCCGGCTACCATACGTTATGCCACTGCACACCATAATACTGGGAGTAGGACCGGTGTGACGCTCCCTTGTGAAGGCCTCTTTATGGCATTGCCCACGTGGTGTCTAGATCAATCTCCGGCTATCATTGTGTCCTAGAAGAAAGTGGGACTCATCACTGAAGAGGATAGACCTTCATTCCAGCCTCCATTGCCGTCTTGCTGTGCACTATGATGGCTTTTGAGAGCGGTGGCCTGTAGTCAATGGAACATCTGTAGCTGGACGTCTGGCTCGTAGCCCAATGTCGTGCAAACACCTTCTGATGGTTTGTGTCGACACTAGTTGCTTGAGATTAGACGTTCAATTTCACTTGCTGTACAGAATGCATCACTAAGCTCCATTCTTCCAATCAGACAATTCATCCGTGCCGAGGTTTGCTTCTGCACACCTCTTGCTGTCATTGCCGTTCGTCGTTTGTTCTCCTAACCTCTGGGACACGCAACGTTGAACACTGCTGACAGCTCGGCCTAGGCGCATAGCGATCTGCCCGATTGATAAACCAAGGTCTCTCCGTTGAAGAATTGTGTCGTTCTCGGTTTGCGACAAGTGACGATAACTAACACGTCAACGAACAGGAGGCATCGCACAATCATCCCACACTACATGATCCGTTTTTTGAGGTTTCATGTGGCTAAAAAACTTTGCTTTCAATCTAGCTTTTATGCCCCTCCCACATGCCCCAGATTGGAGCTAGGTGCTTGAAAATTTGATAATTTGTAGAGCTTAGCAACACCTGCTACTTCCTTGATTTGCATAACCTTACGGCTTGCCATTCTTGGTGTTGCAATTTCAAAGTTGAGGAGTGTATATTTCCTAAGCTGTAGATCTTAGCCCCCCACTACCCTCTGCATACAGGGAAGTAGTGGTGTGTGGCCACCATGTCTGAACCCAAAGGGGAATCCCCCAGGCAGGGAATTGCTATTTTCACCCATTTTGCCTATTTTATCTGTAATACTACATTTTAGTGTGGCCAATCTGAACCCCTCTCTGCCAACTGCCTGAGGCCTAAACAGTTTGTTAGTGAACCAATTCCCAAAGTGCCCCCTGGCCCAGTCCTCACCGAGTCTCAAACCAAATTGGGCGGGCTCTCTTTCTATGGCAGTATTAGACCTTTCCAAGGCGTCTAAGTCTATTGCTGATATGCTGAGGAAACTATCACTACATATCCTGGCCGGGCCCTCAAATGCTGAGGATTCTTCCTCCGCGGCACTGTTATGTGGCAGACCACGCATACTAGCAAGAACTGCCTTTTCTCGTTAGCCTTCTGTATTCCCAACCTCGTCGTCCTCCCATCCACCAAGATGTCTGGGTTCTGATTTTTCCCCAAAAGGAGAAGATCGATCGGATGTTCGAGGTTTCTAAATCCGATTTAGCGCTAGACTAGAAGCAATCATTAAAACTCTCCTCCTAGTAGACTACCTTATTTCAGCAGTCAAGGACATGCTCAATATTTAAGATACAGATTCTCCCACCTTTCAGCAAGGTATCACCTTTTGTAGACCGCATTGGTCTACAAAATTCTATCCCTTTCGCCCAAAATTTAAGGAAGCCCTCTCAAAAGAAATGAGTCTTTCCGGATAGGGATTTACTAAATCAAAGTATATGGATATTATGTACACCTTTCCCGATTTTGTTATGTACCCTTGATTATCTTCTGCTGCATTTGAACCTGTAGTCACTTGTCTGGCAAAGCACACCACCCTGCCTATAGCAGACACATTTTCCATCCAGGATGACAGACTGGAGGATGGAGACTTTAGCAAAACCCTCTTGAGGTCGTTGGCTCGACTCTGCGGCCAATGTTTGCCTCCTCTTGGGTGAGCAGGGTCACATCAAAATGAACAAAACTGCTCAGAGATTCCTCAGATTCGCGATTCAGAACGGTTCTTCCGTTCTCCACTTTCAATTTGTCTCCCCTTCGGCATTTCCTCCGCCCCCAGAATCTTTACAAAGATCATGGCAGAGATTATGGCAGGGCATAGTGATTATCCCATATCTAGACTATTTCCTGCTGACAGCGGATACTCCGTCTATCCTAAACAGCCATCGGTTACAGGTTCTTTCCCTACTACAGGAATTGGGATGGATAATCAACTTCGAGAAGTCAAGTCTTCCTCCCCAAAAACAGAAGGTCTTCTTAGGAGTGCTGCTAGACTCCTCCCTTCAACATTCCTTCCTCCCAAGGGATTCATAGAACTAGAAAAAGGACCCCAACAGTTGGCGGGAATGGAAACATATTATATACAAAAATTGGCAGCAGCAAAAAAAAACTTATTTCCCAACTGTCAAATATGGTAAAAATAAAAAACTTTATTGTGCTTTATTAAGCGAAAGGACTAACCACATAAATGTTGTTTTAAAATCAGTATATATCTCCTCCGTTGGAAAATAGTAATAGACCGTGCCACTAAGTGAATCAGTATAACGTGTCAATGGGCCGGCGGCTGCAGAACGCCAGGGCCAACTAACAATGTATCTAAAGGCTACCAGCGGAGGTATACATTTGTTTAAAATAAGAATGTCAAAGCCCCCCCCGACATGTTTCGCTACACGGGGCAGCATCCTCAAGGGTACCGGGGCTAATGATAGCGCGCCGAAAAAATCCCGTACTGATATTACATCCGGGAAACACTGCAGATGCGAGGTCAGACAATCGCAGCCTGTCAATTAGGACAGGCCGACCATACATCGGAGTGGCACATGAGTAGGCCAGTCAGACTGCTGTACCGGGAGCCAATGAAAAAGTACGGCTGCCGGCCAGTAAGGTCTCGAGAGGAGGAACAAGCCTCTCTCTCTCTTTGACAGACATAATAATAGACCAATGGGGTGAGGGCTGGCGCAATAGATAAATCCCCATGGATAGAATGGATCTGTAGCCGTGTCAAATAGGGCATGCGTAAAATATAATGACACCAAATGAGTTAGCTTACCCATATGGTGAAGACACATCAGTAGACAATATTGAGGTAAAATTGCAAATTCCACGACATAACCAACCTAATGGCTCAAATCGATTGTACCAATTGCTGATGTGCTAACCATGAGGAAGATTCCTATCGGCATCTCTGCAGTGCCAGATGTCAATGTATAGATGTATGATCAACATACAAAATGAGAAGGGGAAAGGCGTGCTACAAGAAATGACATGTTAAAACAGAGTGATTAGGGTATTAAAGTAGACCATGTTAGTAGGTATAAACGTGGAGAAATATCTCAGTGGGATAGTCCAGCATTTATTAAGATGCTGGCCACGAGAGGTCTCCAAATGTTATTACTGTAAACATAGGACCAACCAGACAATTAACCAGTCAGAGGAACGCTGCGAATGTAAAGCCCTCATTTAGTCCAATCGGACTCAGTGTTCAAACGATAAATCCATCTTGCCTCTTGTAAGAGTTTCCGATCAAGGTTCCCAGCTCGTGGGCCCATCTTAATCTGACAGACACCCCAGAACTTCAATAGTCGAGTTTTGCCATTGTGGAAAGATCTAACATGTCTCGACAGGGGTGTATCCTCTTTTATTATTTATATAAAAGAAATGTCGGGAGATCCTTCTTCTAAGTTCTTGTAAGGTTTTCCCCACATATAACTTCGGGCAAGGGCATTTGACCACATAGATCACCGCACTGCTTCGGCAGTTCATAAATTGTTTGACATGATAGATTTTATTGTCAAAGTGTTTGCAGAAACTTTTTGTCATGGACATGTATGGACAAAACGAACATCTGCCACAGCGATGTGAGCCCGTGACAGGTGATTTCAGCCAGCATGTAGATGTTGATGAAGAATTGGAATAATGGCTGTGTACAAGGTAGTCACGTAGGTTTTTGCTCTTCTATACGTAATGCTTGGTACAGGAGAGATATGGTCACGTAAATCAGGGTCCTCAAGTAGAATGGACCAATACTTTTTTAGAATTTTCCTCACCTGGGAGGAACATGCATCATAAGTGCCAATGCATCTGATGATTGAGGGAGACTCAATTGGTTCGCTGCCTGAGAGAATCTGATGATTGGATTTACAGAAGAGATTTTGTCTGTCTGTCGCCCTGGCATATGCTCTGTGTAGGCATTTTTTTGGGTATCCATGAGCGAGAAATTTAGAGAAAAACCCATCGCATTCAATCTTAAATGATTTTTCATCAGAACAGTTTCTTCTCGCTCTCAAATATTGACCTATTGGGATACCCCTCTTCAAAGCAGGGGGATGATGACTGTCCCAATGTAAGAAACTCTTTGTCACTGTTGGTTTGCGACAGATATTAGTTTTGACACTACCACTAGGATCCAATGAATGTCTAGAAAAGTGATTTCAGTTTGATGTATCTCATGAGTAAATTTCATTCCTATTGAATTGCTATTCAATACTGACATAAAGTCCGTAAAAGTGGAAGAATCGCCCTCCCAGAGGATCATTATATCGTCTATATATCTACCCAAAAATAAAATGTGACAGGTGAAACAAAGTAGGTCTTCAGAAAACGCAATAGTATCTTCCCACCACCCCAGAAATAAATTGGCGTAAGTGGGAGCACATGTTGTGCCCATTGCTGTGCCTTTTAACTGATGATACATTTTTTTGTCAAACATAAAATAATTATGGGTTAACAAATACCGAAGAATTGACAGCACAAATTTATTGTGCATGTGAAATTGTGTGCCTTTTGTGCTAAAAAAGTAAGTGACTGCTGTGAGACCAATTTCGTGCTGAATATTTGTATATAATGACTCGACGTCAATACTGGCAATCATAGTAGATGAGCGGATATGAATATCCTGGATCCTAGTGATAGTGTCCTTGTTATCCCTAAGGCATGATGGTAAAGAGGTGACAAATGAGAGTATTTCGTCTACATATAAGCTGATACCTTGCGTAAGGCTATCATTGCCAGACACAATCAGTCTGCCAGGGACAGGGCGAGAAACCTTATGAATTTTTGGTAAAGCATAAAAGGTAGGTATTGTGGGACTGGAATTGAAAAGAGATCTAAACTCATTTTTGGTGATAATATTACGGGTTTTCGCATCACTAAGGAGGGTATTAAATTCTGTTAGATAGGACTCTGTAGGATTTCTATCAAGAATGGCATATGTGGCAACGTCATCCAGTAGTCTGTGGACCATGTGTACGTAGTCCTTTTCATCCATGACCACAATGTTACCCCCCTTGTCTGATGGTTTCACGACAAGCTGTTCGTTCTGGCATAGTTACTCTAATGCCACTTTTTCCATGCTACTCAGGTTACCAGAAGCCTTAGTTTTATTTGGTTTTAGTTTCTTTAGTTCCGCACCCACCATTTTAACAAAAATGTCGATATGGGCATACTGAGAAAAGGGGGGGGTCAACTTTAACTTGGGTCATAGGGATGAAAACGGACCATGTACGTTAATATCACCCATCTCATTCTCAAGCAGCAAATTTTCAAGGTCTCTGAGGGTATTGTTCTGCAGAGATGCCGATAGGAATCTTCCTTATGGTTAGCACATCAGCAATTGGTACAATTGATTTGAGCCATTAGGTTGGTTATGTCGTGGAATTTACCTCAATTTTACCTCAATATTGTCTACTGATATGTCTTCACCATATGGGTGAGCTAACTCATTTGGTGTCATTATATTTTACGCATGCCCTATTTGACATGGCTACAGATCCATTCTATCCATGGGGATCTATCTATTGCGCCAGCCCTCACACCATTGGTGTATTATTATGTCTGTCAAAGAGAGAGAGAGGCTTGTTCCTCCTCTCGAGACCTTACTGGCCGGCAGCCGTACTTTTTCATTGGCTCCCGGTACAGCAGTCTGACTGGCCTACTCATGTGCCACTCTGATAAATGGTTGGCCTGTCCTAATTCACAGGCTGCGATTGTCTGACCTCGCATCTGCAGTGTTTCCCGGATGTAATATCAGTACGGGATTTTTTTCAGCACGCTATCATTAGCCCCGGTACCCTGCCTCGTGTAGCGAAACATGTTGGGGGGGCTTTGACATTCTTATTTTAAACAAATGTATACCTCCGCTGGTAGCCTTTAGATACATTGTTAGTTGGCCCTGGCGTTCTGCAGCCGCCGGCCCATTGACACTTTATACTGATTCACTAAGTGGCACTGTCTATTACTATTTTCCAACGGAGGCGATATATACTGATTTTAAAACAACATTTATGTGGTTAGTCCTTTCGCTTAATAAAGCACAATAAAGTTTTTTATTTTTATCATATTTGACAGTTGGGAAATACGTTTTTTTTTGCCGCTGGCAATTTTTGTATTTAATATTCCTCCCAAGGGAGAAACAACGTCTACTGACAGAAGTGAGAACATTTTGGGGAAAGAGCACCTGTTCCATAAGAGAAGGAATGCAGATGTTGGGATTGATGTCATCTTGCATCCAATCCATTCCATGGAGTCAGTTTCACTCCAGACCTTTACAAAATCTGATCCTTTCCCGGTGGGATCGAAAACAGGACTCCTTGAATTCGAGAATTCAGATCTCCGAAACGGTGAAATCTTCTCTCCACTGGTGGCTTTGCCCAAACAACATAAGCAAGGGGGTCCCCTGGAGAACTTCTCCTCATGTGGTAAATACCACAGATGCCAGCAAACAGGGCTGGGTGTCGGTGATCCAAGACAGGCATTTTAAAGTTATATGGCTTGTTCAGATGAAGTACATGTCCTCAAACTTCAGAGAACTAAGAGGGATGCACGTAAGAATCTTATCGGACAACGTAACGACTGTGTCCTTTCTTCGCCATCAAGGGGGAACAAGACACACCCATCTTCAAGCCCTCTGCACAAATTTTCATTTGGGAAGAAGAAAATGTCCTATCGGTCTCCGCAGTCCACCTAAAAGGTTCAGAATACCTATCAGCAGACATCTTAAGTCGGGAGAAGGTAGACCCCAGAGAATGGTCCCTGAACAGGACAATGTTTCTGTCCTTAACCAAAAGGGAGGGTTATCCCCAGATAGATCTATTTGCCACGAGGAAAAACTCCCAGGTAAAAACATTCTTCTCCCTAAATATCAAAGACAACCCGTTGGGGGTAGATGCATCATCCCAACCCTGGGACATGGATCTGGCCTATGCCTTTCCTCCATTTCCTCTAATACCAGTGGTATTCAGAAAAATCCAGGAAGATTTGACAAAACTCATAATCATTCTTCCGTATTGGCCAAAAAGAAGTTGGTTCCCAATCCTAAAATACCTGGCATTGGAGGACCCTATCATGCTCCCAGTCGAGAAGAATCTTCTCTCCCAGGGTCCCTTATTCTTTCAGGGAATAGAAACACTGAAGTTGTCAGCCTGGATCCTGAAAGGCAGATCTTGAGAAACTACGGTTTATCAGATGAGGTAATTTCAACTATCTTATTAAGCCATAAAGAAGTTACCTCAAAAATCTAGCAAAAAATTTGGAAGAAATTCTGTTCCTGGTATGGAGATCCGGGACCAGACCCCTTTCTTCCCAACTTCATGAAGATCCTAGATTTCTTGCAATCAGGATTTAAAAAAGGGCTTAGCCCTAGTACCTTAAAAGTGCAGATTTCAGCCTTAAGTAATTTTTTCAATAATCCTTTAGCTGAACATCGGTGGATCAGAAGATTCACTCAAGCAGTTTCTAAAGTGAAACCATCCCTAAAGAAATCAGTACCTACATGGGATTTGAATGTAGTGTTAACGGCTCTTTGCGATCCCCCCCCCCTTTGAGCCGCTTGACACGATTAGTATGCATTTTTTAACTCTAAAAGCTGCATTCTTAGTCGCTATTACATCAGCAAGAAGAATTGGAGAAATCCAATCTCTGTCGGTCATAGAACCCTACCTGAAAGTTCAAAAAAACAAGATCATTCTAAAGCTAGATCCTTCTTTTATTTCGAAAGTACCTACTGCCTTCCATAGGGAACAATAAATAATTCTACCTTCCTTTTGTCCAGATCCTAAAGACAAACAAGAATAAAAATTCCATTGCCTGAATATCAGGCGAACAATTCTTCAGTATCTGGATAGAACCTCCTCTTGGAGACCAGATAAAAATCTATTTCTCCTTTATGGGGGAAAGAATAGAGGAAAGAAAACCTCAAAAGGCTCTCTAGCGAGATAGGTAAAAACTACCATACAAGAAGCCTACAAGTACCAAGGACTATGTGCCCCACAAGGCATTAAAGCCCATTCAACGAGGGCAGTTTCGGCATCCTGGGCAGAAAGAAGAGAAGCCTCTATGGACCAGATCTGCAGAGCTGCCACCTGGTCAAGCCATCATACGTTTTGCAAACACTATATACTAGATGTTCTGTCAGATACGGATTTAAGTTTTGGACGAAAAGTCCTCCAATCCGTAGTCTCGCCCTGAGCATTATAATTTGGTATTGCTCCTGTGGTGCTGTCATGAGGGATGTATTGGAAAGTAGGAATTAGACCTACCGGTAATTGTATTTCCAGGAATCCATCATGACAGCATCCTTACATTCCCTCGTTTATTGAAATTCTGATTTGTGCAAGTAACATGTCAGTTGTTAGCCCTAGAAATAATGTAGGGATGCATCCATCCTGGTGTAGTAATTGAAAAACACTGGCAAGTGGGTGGTGGGAGGGGCCTTTTATCCTCTCTGTCTTCCTGTCCCTATATAGGTCAATAGGGCAACCTCCTGTGGTGCTGTCATGATGGAGTCCTGAAAATACAACTACCGGTAGGTCTAATTCCTACTTTTTCTTACTTGTCCATCTCTGGTCATATGGTGTCACGGTCCTTTTGTGTTTTTTTTATTGTATGTTTGTGTCCTTTTACTTATTTACTCATGGTTAGTTTATGTATGCATTCCTTTGTTCAGTTTATGTACAATTCTTTGCATCCTATCCGTTCATAGTCCTTTTACTTATCTAGCTACACCGATAGTACTGAAAGCCCCCACCAAAAAAGTGTATAAAGACCTAGTGTATGTTGTATCTAGTTAGCCTCCACTTTGCCATAAACTGGATAGGTGCAGAGCAACCTTTTGTACATCATCAACAGAAATGGGTTTATATTAGTGCATAATATACAACGGGGCTCCCCATTTCATTGTGGAAATTCTTCTCATCTGTAATATCTGTAACTGCAGCTAAGTATTATTTCATGTATTAAATCTCTTTATTTTATTATATTCTTGTATATTTGTAGTCATTTTTGCCCATCATAAAAATCAATCTATTACAGCATTGCATGAGAGTCCTGGGTTTGATGGTCTTCTCTTTGGAGACGATTCCATATGCCCAGCTTCATACCCGCCCCCTTTAACAGGTGGTACTTGTTTGTTAACGCAAGCATCTCTGGATCGCTTCATTCTTATCCCCCATTTATTTTGACAATTACTCCGATGGTGGCTGCTCTCCCTCAACTTGCCTCTGGGGCACTACTTCCTCTCTAGTGGAAGGTTCTGATGATAGATTTCAGCCTCCGGGGCTGGGGAGGAGTCCTTCAATCTCAAGGAGTTTATGGTGTATAGTCAGCTGGGCTCTCCAGTGCTGGTTCAAACCGACAATTCAACGGTTGTTGCCCTTCTCAGTTCACATCCCAGGAGTGGACAGATGGATAGACGACTATCTCAGCCGAGAACACTTTGATTTGGGCGAATGAACACTTCATCCGGAGGTCTACAAGGAAATTTGCAAGGAAATTTGCACCAGGTGGGGTATTCCGGACGTAGACTTCATGGCCTCCAGACTCAGATTTATCGCTTAGACTCAGGGTTCACTAGTGCTGGCAATAAATCATTTGGTCATCCGGTGGGGCCAATTTCAGCTCCCATACATCTTTCCTCCACTTTCCCTCATTCCTCAAATCGTCAAGAACGTCAAGGCGGAAGGTGTATCGGTAATTCTTCTTTCCTGATTTGCCCCGCAGGGCCTGGTAAGCAGACCTGGTCATTCTCTGGACCAACACACTTTGGCGTCTTCCCCCTCGGACATGACCTTCTCTCTCAAGGTCACCTCTTCTACCTAAAGTTTTTGTTTTTTTCTAAATTTTTATTACATATACAAAAATAAAAGGGTATACCTCTATTATCTAGCTCCTAACATTGTATCTCCTGGACGTGCCATCTCCGTGTGTCAGTCCTCTAAACCTCAGAATAAAAAAAAAATTATCCTAATGGGGGATTCTATCATTTCCCCCTAGTCCAGTGCCCCCCCACTTCCTTGTAGTCTCATACCAACATTCCTTCTTCAGAGGAATATTTTTTTTTTCCCCTTTTCTTCTCTTTTCTCCTTGCTTTCCTTTTTTTCTTTTCCTTTCTTCCCCATCTTTTTTTTTTTTTTCTCTTCCTCTATCTTCATGGAGCTGACACCCAGGCCGTGGCAACGATGCCCCTATATTATTGACATTTGCCACGATCTAGAGGAAGAGCCAATCCATCCTCCCCTTATCAGGAGAGGGGCCTTGGCCATTTCACAGATATCCATTCAGCAGAAGGGAGACTTTACACAAACAAAACATTGATTAGTATGACCACCCCAATCTGGGTGTTACTTTTATCAGTGTCTATTTTCATTAACTATTTTCTTTTTATCCTCACCATCCTCACATACTTCACACAGACTTCCCGTTATATTCACGAGGGGACACTGAACCCTAAATGAAGCTATTCCTATGTGCCTTCAAAGGAATCAGGATTTTCCATGACCATTCCTCTTCATACTAGATTCTGTTTTGATTGCCTCTTCACCCGTGTAATGTCTATGGCCGGGGGCCGTCGTTCAGACTTACCCTCTGACGGCTCCGGCCATGGACATCTGTCTTTGTGGCGTCAGCTCCTTCCAGGGAGACGCCGGCACTCACTTTCGGGTCCTCGGACTGTTTCCCGCAGGGCGTCTGCGCGTGCATGGCCTTAAAGGGCCAGTACGCGTCCAGCTGTCACCCATCAATAATTAGCCCAAATGGCTGGACTATAATAAGGGGCTCTGCCCACTTGTTCCTCGCCTGAGCATTGTTGTTTACCTAAGTTTGTCTTGCAAATGGTCTCACAGTGTTTCATAGTTCCCAGTGTTACCCGTTCCTGCTGCCTGTACCCTGTATCCCGTGCTATCGTACCTGCTGATAAAGTCAAGTCGTGTCTTCCGCTGCATCCACGGTGTCACCTGCTGATAAACTCAAGTCGTGCTTCCGCTACTGTCTACATTGCCTCAGGTACCCGTTCTGAACTATAGACCTTATGTACCTTGTTGGCCAGCTGCTACCCCGCTACGCGGTACGGCCCAGTGGGTCCACACCTCGTGTTGTGAAAACCCGAGACTCCCCCATAACATTCAAAATTCAAATAAGTTTGACCCTGTAAAATTTTTAACACATTTTTACCCAACCCACCACCCTCTTCCTTCAGCATCATAAGAAAAGCACATACTCTCTATTATCCTTTAACAAACGTTTCTCATTTTACCCAGCGTTCTTCCCACTTCTGCTTTAAAGGGAATGTGTCGCTAGAAACTTTTTTTTTTTTTTTTGTTAAACTGTTAGTATATAAATGATTACACATTGTTCTAATTTTTTTAATTTTTTCACAAGTCAGGAAATATTATAAATTAGATTCTAATTGATAACATTTCCATGTGCTGGTCACTAGAGGGAGCAATTCCCAAAATTGCAGCATTGGCATGTGGTAAAGCAACCTCATTGCTTTATGCTGCAAAATTGGAGAAGACACACTCACTCTAGCGTCCTCAAAAAATCCCCCCTCCTTTATCCTGGCTAGTGCCAGGAGAAAGGAGGGGGTTGAATGTTCAAACCTCCTACACTGTGTGCCGCCATTTTTTTGAGCGAATGCACAGTGTAGGAGGATTAGATACAGTGGTAATCACATAGTATAACACGAACAAACATAACTTACCTGCTCCTGCCGCTGCCTCCGCTCCGTCCGCTCCCTCCCCTCCTAGTACTTGCTTCTGAACATATGGACAGAAGCCGCGACCGGAAGTAGTCATCTTACTGTCCGGCCGCGGCTTCCGGTCCACATGAAAATGGCGCCGGATGTCGCTCGGCCGAAGAACTTCCTTTTGGACTGTGTGGGAGCGGCGCATGCGCCGTTCCCACACAGACGGCATACGCTATAGTGAATGGAGCGGCTCCCGTTCGCATTCACTATGGGGATGTATGTGCCGTATTCCATCTCTGTATGTGTCGTTAATCGACGCATACAGAGATGAAAAAAAAATGGCAACCCCCATAGAGAAGTAAAAGTAAGAAAAAAGAAAAAAGTACAACACAAAAACACAAATAAATTAAATTTATTTTAATAACATACTAAAAGCAAAAACATAAAAAAAAAATTTCCGTGACACCTTCCCTTTAACATATCAGAAGTACTGGCAGCTTTTTTTTTATGAGCTATGGATCTTTTCAGCTCCCTCTTCCAATCATCCAGTTTAGGAGGTTCTTCTCTTTTCCAATAATATAATATTTGTTTTCTAGCCACATACAGAGATCTTAATACAGCCGCTCTTGCTTATATTTTATACACTCCAGATCCTCCCACCCCATAGATCAATTCTAAGATCCCCAATATAGACATCCAGTTTTGATAGAGTTGAACATTCCCAAAACATATGCATTAAATTTCTCCCGTTTTCCCACACTTCCAACATTTATCCAGTTCCTGTAGGCCCATGCTTTTCATTCTATTAGGAGTATAGTGTGACTTATATAAAATGTAGATCTGTGATATTCTTTGAGAAGTAAACACTGACATCTTACAGATATTAGAAGTGATCTTAGCCCAGTTACTATCAGAGATCTCCCCCAGATCCAATTCCCATTTCTTTTTTATTTTCACCATCCTATTACGGTCATCATCTCTTAGTTGATTATAGATTTTTGCAATTTTCTTCTTATTTTCATTGTTGGCCATTATATATTTAATACATCCAAGATCACTAAACTAAAATTACATAGGAATCCTCAACACCATATTCCCCAAATATTTGCTGAAATGATTTAATACCTTCTATGTTATAGAATTGTACCAATCTAGTAACCCCAAGTCTGCTCCAGAATTTTACCCCTCCATGTCGGATTACACTAACTAGGCTCTTGAGTTGTTTAAAGGTAGTATAAATATTCGGGTTTTCAATGCCTAATAATCTTTTAACCTTTTCCCAGAGCCTACACATCATCTAGTCAGTCATTGGTAATATTTTCTTTAAATCTCCACACTCCAGGGTTTCCATTAAAGGGGTTTTCCCACAAGGGACATTTATGACATATCCACAGGATATTCCGTTCTATCGGGCTTACGGAAACAGCGTAGCTCAGCGAGCTACGCTGTTTTCTCAGTCATGGTTGAAAATCAGCCGAAACACAAAGAGGTAGAACAGGGTTTAGGGACACCGTTCTAGAGATAGGTGCAGGTCCCAGAGGTGGGACCTGAATCTATCTGACATTTATAACATATCCTGTGGATATGCCATAAATGTGCCTCGTGGGAAAACCCCTTTAACTTCTTCCCCTCTGTATTTAATACGATTAACCAGTTATATATGTTGTTTTTAGCCTCAAGCTCCCATCCCCGTATCCACAAAATTTGAGTAGCTAGAAAGCTCTTCCATAAATCGAGAATAGCTAAACCCCCAGCTTCTTTCAAATTTTTAAGACACGGCAAACTAATTCTTGGGGCCTTCCCTCCGCATAGAAAATCTTGAAATATGGATTCAAAGGATCTAAAACTGAGCCTTACTCTTACTGTTTTAAGCTCAAAGCTCATTAGGTACATAACGTCAAACAATACTAAATGTCTACGTTCTGATCTCCCTTATGCAATTTATTAAATGGAAACCATTAACCCCCTAATACTGTCAAGTGTATGGCTGGTGATATGTTTCTGGCAAGCAAGCATCTTTTGTGTCGAGTTTGCACAAATATCTCTATTTGTGAAAACTAATGCACTGTTTTGCCTAGTACAGGGCTTCAGGAAGCAGCGTATGACACATGTATTCTTTCTTTTGTATTCATTGAATCCCTGTGTCATGCACCTCCTCCTTTAGTCTGTGCACTAGCATGACACAGTGCATACGTTTTGCCTGAAGTAGTTATCAATTATTCTAATTTTGCATTTACCAGGGGGACAGCGTTGTGTGTGTGTGTGTGTGTGTGTATATGTCACAAATATATATATATATATATATATATATATATATATATATATATATATATGTATATATATATATATATATATATATATATAATGTGTGTATATGTAAATATACATATATATGTTCGGCTACGACTGAGGGAGCTTATGATTACTTAGTTTAGTGGCCCTTTAAGGGCGGGTTCACACGTGGCGGAATTTCACTGAAATTCCGCTGCGGACACTCCGCAGCGTTAATCCGCAGCGGTGCCGTTTGTCCATTGACTTACACTTTAATTTAGCAGTGTTCGTTTAGACTAGGCGTAAAATTCCGCTGCGGAGCATAGGCTGCGGAGCGGAATTTGGTGTCCGCAGCATGCTCTGTCTGTTGCGGAGCAGTGGCGGACTCATGGCGGAATTTCTCCATTGACTTCAATGGAGAGTCAAAATTCCGCAATGAAGTCCGCAGATCTTATGTGTGCTGCGGAGCGTATTCGTTTTACTACCATGACATTTCTTCATTCTGGCTGGACCTATGTATTTCTAGGTCTACAGCCAGACTGAGGAAGTCAATGGGGCTCCCGTAATGACGGGAGCGTTGCTAGGAGACGTCTGTAAATAGTCACTGTCCAGGGTGCTGAAAGAGTTAAGCGATCGGCAGTAACTGTTTCTGCACCCGGGACAGTGACTACCGATCTCAATATACATGTATCTGTAAAAAAATAGATAAGTTCATACTTACCGAGAACTCCCTGCGTCTGTCTCCAGTCCGGCCTCCCAGGATGACGTTTCAGTCTAAGTGACGGCTGCAGCCAATCACAGGCCAAGCACAGGCTGCAGCGGTCACATGGACTGGCGCGTCATCCAGGGAGGTCGGGCTGGATGCCGAAAGAGGGACGCGTCACCAAGACAACGGGCGGTAAGTATGAATTTCTTTGACTTTCACTAGGGAAAGTGCTGTCCCTTCTCTCTATCCTGCACTGAATAGGGAGAAGGGAAGCACTTTTCCTGCAGTCCGCAGCGGCCAGTCCGCATCAATTTTCTGCACATTTTGTGCAGATCCGCAGCAGAATCTGCAACGCAGATTCTGTGCGGCATTGATGCGGACAGTTGCGGAGGAAATCCGCCACGTGTGGTCATGCCCTATGACCTGCTTTTTCCCTAATTTCCTTTTCTCACAAAGAGAGTAAGGAGAAGAGGGTTGATCACCATAGAAGACCCACTAAGGGCAGTTAGCCTCCAGCAGAGACACGTGGTTTGAGCGCAGCAAAAGCAATTAAATGCGCTGGCAGAGAACAGCTCATTTTGACAGTGACATAGTTTCAACGTCTCATTGTCAGATCATAACATTGATAAGGTACTGATTTTTAATCTCGCTTTCTCCTTCAGAACATGGGTAAGGTTTATATTGTGTCATACTTTATGCAAAATAGAAGTAAATTTAAGAGTCCTATCATTCGGAAAGATAAATTGCTAAAACAGGCGCCCATATTTACTAGTCTGTAACGCTCCCAACACCTGCATTTAAATATTACAATAATCAGTATTTTTTTAATAACTGCCATCATTCGTGTAATCGCTTGTCTTTCCTCCTTTCATGCTGTTTCAATTAAAAAAAACACAGGCAGATGCCTTTTTACTCAAGTGGATGTACAGCATAAACTACGTGATCAACGACAAATGAGCAAATTATCGCTGATCGTTCGCTCACTGCACGTGTTTACATTGGACAATGATTGGAAACGTTTGTCCGTTCTTACCTACGTCATATTGTGGACATCTAAGGGTAAGGCCACACAGAGCGGCCCTCATACGGTGGTGACGCAGCCCACAACCGCACCAGCATTATGTTCGGCGCTGCTGTCAAATACCCTGTTTATTGTGGGTAAAACGTCCCTTTATCTGCAAATTAGTGCGACCGTTAATTATTACATCCTTTATGGCCACATGATTTTTATATGTAAAGGGCTGTTTTACCCACAATAACGCCTTGTGGGTAAAACAGGGTATTTGACAGCCGCACCGAACATGGTACCGGCAACATTGGCCGCGTCACGACCTTGTCAGGGCCGCTCCATGTGGCCTTACCGTAATGCAGCCTTGATCGAAATGCAGCCTTACTCCCAATGAATGCGGCAGAGCCTTGTGCATCGAGCCGGTATGGCAGAGCACGGAGTCTGTACAGACCCACACGTCTTCTGATGCTGCCATACAGGCTCTGTTGGGTGTCGTATATACAGAGATATTCTCCCCTAGAAGCAAGCGGAGGTTCAATAAGGGCCCATACATTTGAAAAAAGATGGAGTTTGCAATGACCTATTTCTACAGGACTGCTTCCTCCACTTTGGGTGTCATCCTGTATGTAGTCCCTATTCAGGCCTCGGGGTATGTGTATGGATTGCGACCCCCAATGAAGGTAGCGGTCCCAGCACCGTAAAACAAGAAATTGCAGACTTATTCCAAAAGGAAAGTTACAATTATCTTATGAAATTTTATGAAACTGGGCAGACTAAAAGTAAAAACCTATTTATTTTTAATTTTTTTTTAATTTTAGCGCTTCAGGTACTAAACTAAAATTAGGAAAATGTTTTTTTCTGAATGCCTTTTCCCATTGTTTATAAAAGTATTTAAAGCCGCTATTATTTTTTTGTCTGTCGTGTAACCTGCATTGTTTGTTACAGTAGCACCATCTGAGTCATCTTTGCTTTTATGTGTTGTGGTCTTGCAACACATTTATAATGGGGCATTTTATCAAAACAGATGCAAGAGTAAAGTGGAGATGCTTTAAAAAAAAATAAAAAATTAATGCTTTCTCTTTATTCAACATAGGCAACTGCTCAATGCTACCTTGACACCGGTTTTGGAACACTGAGCAAGCTATATATAGCAACATCACATCCTTCCACATCTGTTAGTAAAACCGGTGAAATGCCCTGGTGCTGTATACATTCAGACACCTGCTTGTCTTTTTGTGCCCCTTTGAAGACGTCCCATGGTATCCTATTTGTGGCAAAAGAAAGCATAAAGGAAGTCCCACAGCTATGGCAGACTGTGTTGCCATTAGAGCTCATCTTGTAGCCCTATCCTACTAGCCCAATTACTAAAATATCGCCCTGTCTTTGTCATTTCCACTTCTTACCATTAAGAGACATTACATAACATAGTATGCAGTATGGCTGACCTTCATGTTGGGCACTGCACAGAATGGCATAGTGGGGCCACACATTCTCCATTCTTTTAAATCCTTTGCCAGGAAAAAATATATATATATATATATATATACAGTATATATATATATATATATATATATATATATATATATATATATATATATATAGACAAAAAACAAATGGATCCAGCAGCACCGGTAAAGTGTGGGTGCAGGCCACAGGGAACAGACCAAGTTCCCAACTATATAGTATTCAAAAAATAGGCAGCATTCCGTAGTAAATGTGAAAAAAGTGGGTACTTTATTGCCCCATGTGCAACGTTTCAGCTCTGTCCTCTAGAGCCTTTCTCAAGCAATTAACATGTGATACAATCAAGGTATATAACATAGTGTGAATCAATAATCAAATCTTAGTACAATCAAGTAAAATGTGCATAACAACATTGTAGAAACACTGTACCAAACGCACAGTATAGAGTGGTATATCAAGAGTGAACAAATAGTGACAAGATTAGATGGATTAAATACAGTCAAATATCATAAAAATAGCAACATAGTTAAAGTATCCAATTATAAGCAGTGCTAACATATGTGCAATTCATGTGTGTATCTTTAAAAATAATTAAAAAGAAAATCACCTCATGGGACATAGTAACACGGTACCGCCATAGCGGTGAGCAGAAAGCGCTACTGCGCATGCGTGGAATTCTGTCAAGTTCGAGGTATCACGGATATCCGGCTTGCAATCATGCATGCGCAATAGAGCGAAAACGGGATGCGGCCATCTTTGAAATGGGAAAAACTGCGTTCAATAAGCTGCAGTCAATCTAATTATATGTATAGCGTTAGAGTTACGGGTTTATGGTTGTATAGAGTTTGTCACTCATGTCAGTAATTCTAAAATACCTGAGGAGAGTGAAAATACATTCTGGTATATCTGTTGTCACTGTCCATATGGGGACATTTCTATAGTGTCCCGAATCAATAGGGATAGGAACGTTGGTACAATATTAACAAATCTCCCACTTTACCAGCACCAAAGCAACCCCAGACCATCACATTACCTCCACCATGCTTGACAGATGGCGTCAGGCACTCTTCCAGCATCTTTTCAGTTGTTCTGCGTCTCACAATTGTTCTTCTGTGTGATCCAAACACCTCAAACTTCGATTCGTCTGTCCATAACACTTTTTTTCCAATCTTCCTCTGTCCAATGTCTGTGTGCTTTTGCCCATATTAATCTTTTCCTTTTATTAGCCAGTCTCAGATATGGCTTTTTCTTTGCCACTCTGCCCTGAAGGCCAGCATCCCGGAGTCGCCTCTTCACTGTAGACGTTGACACTGGCGTTTTGCGGGTACTATTTAATGAAGCTGCCAGTTGAGGACCTGTGAGGCGTCTATTTCTCAAACTAGAGACTCTAATGTACTTGTCTTGTTGCTCAGTTGTGCAGCGGGGCCTCCCACTTCTCTTTCTACTCTGGTTAGAGCCTGTTTGTGCTGTCCTCTGAAGGGAGTAGTACACACCGTTGTAGGAAATCTTCAGTTTCTTGGCAATTTCTCGCATGGAATAGCCTTCATTTCTAAGAACAAGAATAAACTGTCGAGTTTCACATGAAAGCTCTCTTTTTCTAGCCATTGTGAGAGTTTAATCGAACCCACAAATGTAATGCTCCAGATTCTCAACTAGCTCAAAGGACAGTCAGTTTTATAGCTCCTCTAAACAGCAAAACTGTTTACAGCGGTGCTAACATAATTGCACAAGGGTTTTCAAGTGTTTTCTAATCATCCATTAGCCTTCTAACACAGTTAGCAAACATAATGTGCCATTAGAACACTGGAGTGATGGTTGCTGGAAATGGGCCTCTATACACCTATGTAGATATTGCATTAAAAACCAGACGTTTGCAACAAGAATAGTCATTTAGCACATTAACAATGTATAGAGTGTATTTCTGATTAATTTAATTTTATCTTCATTGGAAAAAAACTGTGCTTTTCTTGCAAAAATAAGGAAATTTCTAAGTGACCCTAAACTTTTGAACGGTAGTGTGTGTGTGTGTATATATATATATATATATATATATATATATATATATATATATACAAATCTAAGTCCTCGCTAAACTTCTCCTTGGCAACAAAACTTATTTTCAGAAAAATTGGGGTCAAGAGGCTAAGGTCACTGGGTGTCTCAGTCAAGTTCACCGCCACTATGTACAGATAGTGGAATAATACAACATAGATGAAACCAAGCTATTTCAACTATGATTTTAACCCCTTAGTGACCAGCCCATTTTAGGCCTTAATGACCAAGCTATTTTATTAGTTTTTCTATAGTCGCATTCAAAGAGCTATAACGTTTTTATTTTTTCGTCTACATAGCTGTATGAGGACTTGTTTTTTGCGGGATTAGTTGTGCTTTTTAATGGCACCATTTTTGGGTACATATAATTTTTATATTAACTTTTATTAACCTTTTTGGGGGGGATTATAAAAAAAACCTGAAATTCCGCCATTGTTCTATGCGTTTTTAAATTGACGCCGTTCACTGTGCGACGTAATTAACATGTTACCTTTATTCTATGGGTCGGTACGATTACGGCGATACCACATATGTGGAGGTTTTTTTATGTTTTACGACTTTTGCACAATAAAAACACTTTTGAACTAAAATTATTTGTTTTTGCATCGTCGCTTTCCAAGAGCCGTAATTTTTTTATTTTTCCATCAATGTAGTGATTTTTTGGGCTTGTTTTCTGCGGGACAAGACGTAGTTTTGAATGGTACTGTTTTGGGGTACATGGGACTTATTGATTCATTTTTATTATGACTTTTTTGGGGGGCAATGGAAAAAAATTGCAATTTCGCCATAGTTTTTGGCGTTTTTTTTTACGGTGTTCACTTTGCGGTTTAAATTACATATTAACTTTATTAATGGAGTCATTACGGTCGCGGCGATACCACATATGTGTACTTTTTTTTTTTTTTTTACACTTTTACTAAATAAAACCACTTTTTATGGAAAAAAATGGTTTTATTTATTTTTTTACTGTACTTTTTATTAATAATATTTATTTCACTTTGATGACTGATTTTATTAGTCCCACTAGGGGACTTTACTGTGCGATATTCCGATCGCTGCTATAATGCTCTGGTATACTTCGTATACCAGAGCATTATTGCCTGTCAGTGTAAATCTGACAGGCAATCTGTTAGGACGTGCCTCCGGCGCGTCCTAACAGGCATATGTCCAGGGCAGACCTGGGGGCTTTTATCAGTCCCCCGGCTGCCATGACACCGCATCGGAGACCCGCGATTGCATTCGCGGGCCGCCGATGAGTGAGAGAGGGAGCACACTCCCTCTGTAAACAAAGTTAAATGCCGCGGTCGCTATTGACGGCGGCATTTAACGGGTTAAACGGCCGCGATCGAAGTAAACTTCGATCGCGGGCGTTGGAGCAGGAGCTCAGCTGTCATCAGACAGCAGAGCCCCGGCACCAGCCTGCACGGGAGACCCGTGCAGGACTTAGACTAGGCTGACGTGAAAAGGCGTCAGCCTAGCCTAAAGCCCAGTAGTGAATGACGTTAAAAGGCGTATTAGTGGTCACTAAGGGGTTAAAGCCGTATGACAATATTTATAGAATATAAAAGGGCAGCAGGGCAGGTCTGTTGACACTGAATTATTATAGTCTTCAAAATGCAAAAATACTATGATTTGTATTTTTTAGGTTAAAAAATAGAATACTTGTAATATGTGACAAAATCCTACGTGACACAGGTACAGACTAGACTCTCCTACCGTCAAGCCATTAAGATATTTAAGAAACAGTTTTACATCTACATAAGACTCTTAGCTGAGTTTACAGCCTGAACACCTATAGAGACATGAGTGCTGGACCCGAGAAATGTTTACAGAATGTAACGCTTGATATATAATAGTACCTTGTGGTCTAGATTTGTATTCTGAAGCAGTTACAAGTGCCCGTAGCTACCCTTAGATTCCTTAGTAACATATTTCCTGGGATTGTAACTCACACAGCTATATCCAAGAAGAATTCTATTATCACAAAAGAAATATGTGTTCCCACAAGTGCAAAAAAAAAACCTAGTTTAACACTGCTTGCTGTTTAAGGATGTCGGCAGACCTTGAAATAATAGTCCAAATGGTCCACCTGTAAAGTGTATTATTAGGGGAAAAAAAACATCCTGTTTTTAAGAAAAGATGTAGCAATTATTTTGAATTGTGTCCCAGGAGATCCTCCTCATTATTTATGCATGAATTGTTTTCAAGAAAACCAAATAATGAAATAGTAATGCGTAATCTATTATATAACATACATTATTTAAGGTTCCATATCCCAAAATGAAAAATTAGGTTTGTAGTTCAATAGCAATATGGTGGCCGAAGTATGAATTCAAATAGTAATTTTTATGCTCATTGAGCCTCATCTACATGTTTTTGGCTGCCACTAGGTACAGTCTTGTAATTCGCTTGTTTTTTCCCAATAAAAAGTGGCATTATGGGTACATGTTATTCGTTACAAAGTTTTTTGCTTAAAGAGGCTCTGTCACCACATTATAAGTGCCCTATCTCCTACATAATGTGATCGGCGCTGTAATGTATATTACAGCAGTGTTTTTTATTTAGAAAAACGATCTATTTTCACCAAGTTATGACCTATTTTAGCTTTATGCTAATGACTTTCTTAATCAATAACTGGACGTGTTTTTACTTTTGACCAAGTGGGCGTTGTGGAGAGAAGTGAAGTGTATGACGCTGACCAATCATACACTTCTCCCCATTCATTTACTCTGCACATAGTGATCCTGCGTTGTTCGCTATGTGCAGTCACATACACACACATTAACGTTACTGAAGTGTCTTGACAGTGAATAGACCTCACCTCCAGCTAGGACGGGATGTCTATTCACAATCCCGACACTTCAGTAACGTTTGTGTGTGACTTACAGCACAGCAAGCGTAATCTCGCTGTAAGCTGTCATTTACAGCGATATCTCACGAGATTACGCTTGCTGTGCTGTAAATCACACACAAACATTACCGAAGTGTCAGGATTGTGAATAGACATCCCATCCTGGCTGGAGGTGATGTCTATTCATGGTCAAGACACTTCAGTAACGTTAATGTGTGTGTGTATGTGACTGCACATAGTGAACAACGCAGGATCACTATGTGCAGAGTAAATGAATGGGGAGAAGTGTATGACGCTGATTGGTCAGCGTCATATACTTCTCTCCACAACGCCCACTTGGTCAAAAAGTAAAACATGCCCAGTTGTCTATTAAGAAAGTCATTAGCATAAAGCTAATATAGGTCATAACTTGGTAAAAATAGATCGTTTTTCTAAATAAAAACACTGCTGTAATCTACATTACAGCGCCGATCTCATTATGTACAAGATAGGCCACTTATAATGTGGTGACAGAGCCTCTTTAAAGTTCCAAGCTACTTTAATAGGACTTCTATAGACCAGACAAATAATATATTTCTTCAAAGATGAGAGTTGCTCCATAGGCCTTCATAAGTTATAGACACTAAACCTAAAATATTTATTATTTTATTTAAATATAATGCGCTTACAAGCTAGACAGCTAGACGTTCTTGCTCATCAGAGAGCCATTGTGTGCAATATAGAACCAAATGTTGACCTGCATTTAACCTTAACGACATGTCACATACTGGTACATGGCCGTTAAGGGGAAGTATGGAGCGGGCTCACGGGCTGAGCTCGCTCCATACCCAGTGGTTGACGACTGTGTTACACAGCCGACACCTCACTGCACACCTTAAATGCCACAGTCAATCGCGACCGCTGCATTTAAATTGTTAGAATCAGGGGGGGGCGCACTCTCAAACACGTCATCGCGCCCCCCTCCCCCCCCCCCGGCACGATCGGCCGTTTACAGTGGTTGTTATGGCAGCCTGGGGGCCTAATAAAGACCCCCAGGTCTGCCATCTTTGTAATCCTTTGAAGCAGGGCTTCAACGGAGACTGTCAGAATCACGATATACTGCAATACATTAGTATTGCAGTATATCATGCAAGCGATCCAACAATCGCTGCTTCAAGTCCCCTAGGGGGACTAATAAAAAAAGTAAAAAACAGTTAAATAAAGATTTTTATAATTTTCCCCAAAAAATTAAATATTAAAAGTTTAAAAAAAAAAACCTTTTCCCATTTTTTCCATAAAGCAATGTTAAAAAATAAAAGTTAACATAACTGGTATCGCCTCAACCGTAAAAGTCGGAACTATCACAATATAGCGTTATTTTGCTGTTTTTTTGGTCTCCTTAGATCTCCAAAAATAGAAATTAAAAAGTGATCAAAAAGTCGCATGTACCCCAAAATGGTATCGGTGAAGACTACAGCTCGCCCCGCAAAACGTAAGCCTTCACACCGCTAAATTGATGGAAAAATAAAAAAGTTATGGCTCATAAAAAATTTTTTTTTTTAGCAATTATTTTTTTTAAAGTGGTATAACATAAAACAAAAACATATAAATTTGGTATCGCCGTAATGGTATCAACCTGTAGAATAAGGTGAATGTGTCGTTTTTACCACTTGATGCACGCTGTAAAAACTAAATGGTGTAATTGTTGTTTTTTGCCCATTTCCCCCATAAATATTTTTTTTTTCAGATTCCCAGTACATTATCCAGTACAATAAAAAACTACAACTTGTCCTGCACAAAACAAAACAAGCCCTCATACGGCTATGTTGACAAAGAAATAGAAAAGTTATGGCTTTTGGAAGGCGGGGAGGAAAAAAACTAAATTGGAAAACTCAAATTGGCCTGGTCTTTAACCCCTTCAAGACACAGCCTGTTTTGGCCTTCAGGACACAGCCAATTTTTTCAAATCTGACATGTTTCACTTTATGTGGTAATAACGTCGGAATGCTTTTACCTATCCAAGCGATTCTGAGATTGTTTTCTCGTGACACATTGGACTTTATGTTACTGGCAAAATTTGCTCGATACATTAAGTATTTAATTGTGAAAAACACCAAAATTTAGCGAAAAATTTCAAAAATTAGCATTTTTCTAAATTTAAATGTATCTGCTTGTAAGACAGATAGTAATACCACACAAAATTGTTGCTAATTAACATCACCCATATGTCTACTTTAGATTGGCATTGTTTTTTGAACATCCTTTTATTTTTCTATGACATCACAAGGCTTAGAACTTTAGCAGCAATTTCTCACATTTTCAAGAAAATTTCAAAAGGCTATTTTTACAGGGACCAGTTCAGTTGTGAAGTGGATTTTAGGGCCTTATATATTAGAAACCTCCAAATAGTCACCCCATTTTAAAAACTTCACCCCTCAAAGTATTCAAAACAGCATTTAGAAAGTTTCTTAACCCTTTAGATGTTTCATAGGAATTAAGGCAAAGTAGATGTGAAATGTTCAAATTTCTTTTTTTTTTGCAGAAATTCATTTTTCATCTATTTTTTTTGTAACACAGAAAGTTTTACCAGAGAAACGCAACTCAATATCTATTGCCCAGATTCTGCAGTTTTTAGAAATACCCCACACGTGGCCCTAGTGCACTTATTGACTGAAGCACAGGCCTCAGAAACAAAGGAACACCTAGAGGATTTTGGGGCCTCCTTTTTATTAGAAAATATTTTAGGCTCCATGTCGGGTTTGAAAGGCTCTTGCGGCACCAAAACAGTGGAAATCCCCCAAAAGTGACCCCATTTTGGAAACTGTACCCCTTGAGGAAATTATCTAGGGGTATAGTGAGCATTTTGACCCCGCAGGTTTTTTGCAGAAATTATTGGAAGTAGGCCGTGAAAATTAAAATCTACATTCTTTCAAAGAAAATGTAGGTTTAGCTAATTTTTTCTAATTTCCACAAGGACTAAAAGGAGAAAATGCACCACTACTTTTGTAAAGCAATTTCTCCCGAGTAAAACAATACCCCGCATGTGGTCATAAACGGCTGTTTGGACACACGGCGGAGCTTAGAAGGGAAAGAGCGCCACTTGGCTTTTGGAGCTCAAATTTAGCAGGAATGGTTTGCGGAGACCACGTCGCATTTGCAAAGCCCCTAAGGAACCAAAACAGTGAAAACACCAAAAAAGTGACTCCATTTAGGAAACTACACCCCTTGAAGAATCCATCTAGGGGTGTAGTGAGCATTTTGAACCCACAGGGGTTTCATAGATTTTATTAGAATTGGGCAGTGAAGATAAAAAAAATCCTTTTTTTCCAATAAGACGTAGCTTTAGCTCAACATTTTTCATTTTCTCAACAAATAAAGGAATAAAAGAACCCCAACATTTGTAAAGCAACTTCTCTGGAGTACGGCAATGCCCCATTTGTGGTCATAAACTGCTGTTTGGGCATACGGCAAGGATCAGAAGAGAAGGAGTGCCGTTTGGCTTTTGGAGCACAGATTTTGCTGGATTGGTTTCTTGACACCATGTCACTTTTGCAAAGCTCCTAATGTACCAGTACAGTGGAAACTCCCCAAAAGTGACTCGATTCACGAAACTACACCCCTTGAAGAATTCATCTAGGGGTGTAGTGAGCATTTTGACCCCACAGGTGTTTCATAGATTTTATTAGAATTGGGCAGTGAAAATAAAAAAAATCCTTTTTCTTCAATAAGACGTAGTTTTAGCTGAAAATGTTTCATATTCTCAACAAATAAATGAAAAAAAGCACCCCAACACTTGTAAAGCAACTTCTCCTGTGTACGGCAATACCACATATGTGGTCATAAACTGCTGTTTAGGCACAGAGTAGGGCTCAGAAGGGAAGGAGCGCCATTTGGCTTTTGGAGTACAGATTTTGCTGGATTGGTTTCTGGTCGCTATGTTGCATCTGCAAAGTCCCTGTGGGACCAAAACAGTGGATCCCCCCAGAAGTGACCCCATTTTGGAAACTACACCCCTCAAGGTATTCACCTAGGGGTGTAGTGAGCATATTAACCCCACAGGTGATTGGCAGAAATTGGTGTGCACGCGATGTTGCAGAGTGAAAATGGTTTTTCAATAGATATGCCAATATGTGGCGCCCAGCTTGTGCCACTGGAGACACACACCCCAAAAATTGTTAAAAGGGTTTTTCCGGGTATGCCGATGCAATATATGTGGAAGTAAACTGCTGTTTGGGCACACTGTAGGGTTCAGAAGGGAGGTAGCGCCATTTGGCTTTTGGAGCGTGGATTTTGCTTGTAGTAGTTTTGTTTGGAGTCTTACTGGTGTTTCCGTTTATAATGTGGGGGGCACATGTAAGGCGGACGGAGTATATAAGGGGCATAGTCAGGTGGTATAGTGGGGTAAAAAAAAACAATAAAATGATCCATAGATGTGTGTTACGCTGTGACACAATCCTTTCTGCACAGGCCGGTGTCGCACTAATAAATGGTCTTTACTTATTCGCCCTTTGGTCCGCACTCCGCACCTTTGAAGTTTGGGGAATTTTGCTGGGAAAGTGTTGTCCTGGTATAATACGGGCGCCCTCACTTCCAGCAGATATGTTTGGGCCCTCCCCTTCCTGGTTCCCTAATTTTAGGGGCCTTGATAATTCGCCACTTGAAACAGAAGAAACGTTCCCCTCGGGCCGGCACAACTGCATATTTTTATTTCCTGGCTTTTTGGTGCCTTGACTAATTTTATTTTTTCATAGACGTAGTGGTATGAGGGCTGGTTTGTTGTGGGACGAGCTGTAGTTTTTATTGGTACCATTTTGGGGTACATGCGACTTTTTGATCACTTGTTATCCTTTTTTTTTGGGAGGCAAGGTGACCAAAAAACAGCAATTCTGGCATATTTTTTTAGTTATTTTTATACAGCGTTCACCATGCATTATAAATTACATGTTATCTTTATTCTGCGGGTCAGTCCGATTCCGGTGATACCTAATTTATAGCACTTTTTATGTTTTACAACTTTTTGCACAATAAAATAACTTTTGTAAAGAGAATGAATTTTTTCTGCCGCCAAGTTGTGAGAGCCATAACGGTTTTAAATTTTTCGACGACGGAGCTGTATGAGGGCTTGTTTTTAGCGAGACGAGTTATAGTTTTTATAGGTACCATTTTTAGGTACATGCGACTTTTTGATCACTTTTTATTTCAATTTTTGGAAGACAAAGTGACCAAAAAATAGCAATTACGTCAGTATTTTTTAGTTATTTTTTTTACGGCGTTCACTGTGCGGAATAAATAACATAATATTTTTATAGTTCAGGTCGTTACGGTCGCAGCGATACCAAATATGTATGGCTTTATTATTTTTTTCAATAATAAATGACTTGATAAGGGAAAAAGGGCGATTGTGTTTTGTGTTATTATTTGAAACTTTTATTGTATTTTTGACAACTTTTATTTTAACTTTTTTTACACTTTTTTTTTACACTTTTCTATAGTCCCAGTAGGGGACTTGAAGGTCCAACTGTTTTTTTGATGTTCTAATACATTGCACTACCTATGTAGTGCAATGTATTAGAACTGTCAGTTGTTCACTGACAGCAAGCCGATCAGGCTCCGCCTCCGGGCGGGGCCTAATCGGCTAACGTAATGGCAGATAGGAAGCCGTTGTTAGGCATCCTGTTGCCATAGTAGCAGTCGCCAGCCTTGCCATCGCATGGCAAGGCTGCCGATTGCATACAAACCACCTTGATGCAGCGATTGCATTGAATCGCTGCATTGAAGGGGTTAATGGCAGGAATCGGAGCTAGCTCCGGTTCCTGCCGATAGATCGGGGTGTCCGCTGTAACATACAGCGGACACCCACTGCTGATGAAGCCGGCTCAGCTTCTGAGCCGGAAGCTGAGCCGGCGCCATCTTGCCGATGGTACCGGAAGCCTCCTGGGCCCCGCCGACGACGGGGCATAGGAGGATTCCGTTACTGGCGGACTGGGAGGTAAGTATTAGCCCTCCGATCGCCTTTGCAGCCACCGGCAACCCAGCGATCACGTTGCTGGGGCGCTGGTGGCTATAAACTCCTCATATGCTGCGATCTCTATTGAACGCAGCATTTGAGGGGTTAATCGGTCGGATCGGAGGCTAGCTCCGGTCCTGGCCGATACCTCAGGGTGCCAGCTGTAACATACAGCTGTCACCCGGCGGTGATGTCGCTGGCTCAGCTCCTGAGCCAGCTTCATCTCCATCACGTACAGTTACGTGGAGATGCGGGAAAGGGCCATCTCCCATGACGTAACTCTACGTGAAATTGCGGGAAGGGGTTAAGGGGTTAATACCACTGAAGACTTGTTCACAGGTACTATAGTCAGGCCTTCAATTCTATTAGAGAATGTGTACTGATGTTCTTTTCAACTTTTTATACACTTTTTATGAACACTTTGAAAACTTGAATAAATACTGATTTAAAGGGAAGGTGTCACGAATTTTTTTTTTATATAATATTGCTTTTAGTATGTTATTAAAATAAATTTTAGTTTTTTTTTCTTACTTTTACTTCTCTATAGCGGCTGCCATTTTTTTTTTTCATCTCTGTATGTGTCGATTAACGACACATACAGAGATGGAATACGGCACATACATCCCCATAGAGAATGCGAACGGGAGCCGTTCCATTCACTATAGTGTATGCCGTCTGTGTGGGCCAGCCATATGTTCAAGGCAGCGAAGACGCAAGGTATAGGAGCGGAGGCGGCAGCGGCGGCAGGAGCAGGTAAGTTATGTTTGTGTATGTGATGTGTGTATTATGTTCGTGTTATACTGTCTGATTATCACTGTATCTAATCCTCCTACACTGTGCATTTGCTCAGAAAATGGCGGCACACAGTGTAAGAGGTTTGAAGATTCAACCTCCTCCTTCTCCTGGCACTAGCCAGAATAAGGGAGGGGGGATTGTGTGAGGACACTAGAGCGAGTGTGTCTACCTCAAATTTGCAGCATAAAGCAATGAGGTTGCTTTACCACATTGCCAATGCTGCCATTTTGGGAATTGCTCCCTCTAGTGACCAGCACATGGAAATGTTATAAATTAGAAACCAATTTATAATATTTCCTGACTTGTGAAAAAATTTAAAAAATTAAAACAATGTGTGATCACTTTTATACTAACTGTTTAACTGAAAAAAAATTCTAGCGACACATTCCCTTTAACTCCTTAACGCCGAAGGACGGATATATCCGTCCTCTGCAGCTGCTAGTTCGCGCAGGAGGACGGATATATCCGTCCTGTGATGGAGCAGGTACTGACACTGTACCCACGCGATCAGCGGCAGGAGCACGGCTGATATACACAGCCTGGCTCCTGCTGCAACTGCCGGAATCGAAGCGCACTCCTATTCCGGCAGTTTAACCCATTAAATGCCGCTGTCAATAGTGACAGTGGCATCTAATGTGTTTGACAGAGGGAGGGAGTGAGCTCTGTCACACGATCGGCGCCCCCGCAAACAAATCGCGGGTCGCCGTCGGGTTTCCATGACAGCCGGGGGCCTAACAAAGACCCCCAGGTCTGTCTTCAGCAAATGCCTGTTAGGCGATGCCGGAGGCATGAGCTAACAGGTTGCCTGTCAGTTTTACACTGACAGGCAATAATGCTTTGGTATACTAAGTATACCAAAGCATTATATATGCGATCAACAGATCCCATAGTGAAGTCTCCTGGTGGGACTTAAAAAAAAAAATGTCAATCAGTTAAATAAAGTTTGTGAAAAAAAGAAATAAAAAATGACAGTCAAAATCAAATAAAACTACTTTTTTTGCCCAAAAAGTGGTTTTATTTAGTAAAAGTGTCAAAACAAATAACACATACACATATATGGTATCCCCGCGATTGTAACAACTTGACCAATAAAATGAACACATTAATTAAACCGCAGGATGAACGGCGTCCAAAAAAAACGCATAAAACAATGGCAAAATTTTCTCTTTTCTCCCATTCCCCCCATAAAAAATAAAATAAAAGTTAATCTATAAGTCCTATGCACCCCAAAATAGTAATAATGAAAACTACACATTGGCCCACAAAAATCAAGCCCACATACGGCCACATCGATGGAAAAATAAAAAAATTACGGCTTTCAAATGCGGCGATGCAAAAACAAGTAATTTTTTTCTAAAAGGGTTTTTATTGTGCAAAACCTTTACATATTTGGTATCCCCGTAATCTTGCCGACCCATAGAATAAAGTTAAAATGTTATTTAGGCTGCATAGTAAACGGTGTAAATTTATAACGTGAAAATGAATGCTGGAATAGCGGCTTATTTTCAATTCTCTCCTAAAATAAAGTTAATAAAAGTTAATATATTATAAGCATCTAAAAATGGTACAATTACAAAATACAACTCGTCCCGCAAGAAACAAGCCCTTATACGGCTATGTCGACGGAATAAAAAAAAAAAAGTTACGACTCTTGGAATGCGACCATGAAAAAACAAAAAATAATCCTTGGTCATTAACGTGCAAAATGGCCCGGTCATTAAGGGGTTAACCTAAAGTCTGTCTTATCTACAATTGCTGTGCACATGAATGCAGTGTATGCTTTCATGTTATCAGTTTGCAGATAAACTGATTGTAGTACTCTTCAATGGGATTACTGTAAATCCAGGAAAATGTCTACCTCCATGATTTTGCGGATCCTCCGTTCCGATTACCTACAGAGCTGTTGAGCTGTTCATCATGACACAGTTGTAATCGTTTTACCAAAACCAATACTATCGTTATTGATGATGGACTGCTTCTTCTGCATTCATGGGTCCACTTTCACATTGCATCTCAAACTCTAGGCGGTTTGTGTACCATCACTAATCTAGATCACAAACCTCTATCTACACTACATTACAAACTAAACATCAAACCTGAGTAGAACATCCATAAGTAAAAGAGGTTTTGGTGGTCTTTATTGCAGTTGTGTCCCTGCTAAAGAGATAAAAATATCCCTAAGTATAGGTGTTTTATGAATGTAAAATAACACATAATACAAAAAAATTCTAAAATATGCTCCAATCAAAACCTGGAATTCAGCTTTGGTTAAAGTGTTTGTTTAGTGTTCCCTACATCTGATTTCTCATTTGGGAAATTCCCCAATACCAGACTGTTGTGGCACCAATCTCTGCTCTTCCCATAGCTGGTAGGCATTATTCCCCTCTCTCTGTTTAAAAATTAAGCCTGTAGATGCTGCAGAGGAACACAGGTAAAACTTGTGGAATGAGAGGCCAACGTTGCAGCCACTATGGAATGTCCAGTTTTCCAGCACAGTGTTCCTCTTATGTCCAGTAAAACCGTTCAGAAAAAAAACTGACCACACAAGATTCTGACCCTCAGAACATACAGGCTTGTCATTGCATCCAAGAAGCACAGAATAAAGTGACATACAGTACTGTACAATTGTTTTAGGCGGTTGTGGAAAAATGCTGCAAAGTAAGAATGCTTTCAAAAATAGAAGTGTTAATAGTTGTTTTTTTTATCAATTAACAAAATACAAATGGAATTAAGAGGAGAGAAATCAAATCCATATTTCGTGTGACCACCCTTTGCCTTCAAAACAGTATAAATTCTTCTAGGTACACTTGCACAAAGTCATGGATTTTGTAGGATTATAGTCAGGTCTGTCATTAACGAATTATACAAAACCGGTGATAATGATCATCATTTTCATATGTAGGTTGAAACATTAGTTATTATCTGTAACAGAAACAGCTGTGCAGGAGGCTTAAAACTGGGTGAGGAACAGTCAAACTCTGCTACAAAGGTGAATTTGTGGAAGACTGTTTCATGTCACAGGTCCAACCTGGCAATACAGCATCAGGAAGGTCTTACCCAGGCAAAGATTTCAATGCAGACTGGGGTTTCAAGATGTGCTGTTCAAGATCTTTTAAAGAAGCACATGAAACGGGCAACTGTAGAAGCAGTGGTCGGCCAAGGAAACTTACTGCAGCAGATCAAAGACACAATCGTGCTTACTTTCCTTTGAAATTGGAAGATGTTCAGCAATGCTATCAGCTCAGAAATGGCAGAAAACAGTGGGACCCAAGTACACCCATCTACTGCTCGGAGAAGTCTGGCCAAAAGTGTTCTTAATGGAAGAATTGCGGCCAAAAAGCCATACCTTCGATGTGGAAACAAGGCCAAGCAACTCAACTATGCATGAAAACATAGAAACTGTGGAGCAGAAAAATGACAGCAGGTGCTCTGGACTGATGAGTCAAATAGTGAAATATTTGGCTCTAACAGAGGGCAGCCTTTTCAACGAAGGGATGGAGAGCAGTAAAATAATGAGTGTCTGCAGGCAACAGTGACGCATGGAATCAAATGGAGTTGGGGATTTAGTCAGGAATAATTTCCTCAATGCTGAAAAATACAGGCAGATACTTATCCATCTTGCAATACCATCAGTGAGGCATCTGATTGGGTCCAAATGTATTCTGCAGCAGAAGAACGACCCCAAACATACAGCCAATGTCATTAACCCCTTAAGGACGCAGCCTAGTTTTGGCCTTAAAGCTCAGAGCCCATTTTTCAAATCTGACATATTTCACTTTATGTGGTAATAACGTCGGAATGCTTAAACCTACCCAAGCGATTCTGAGATTGTTTTCTCGTGACACATTGGGCTTCATGTTCGTGGTAAAATTTGGTCGATATATTCAGTGTTTATTGGTGAAAAATTGCAAAATGTAGAGAAAATTTTGAAAAAATTGCATTTTTCAGAATTGAAATGCATCTGCTTGTAAAACAGACGGTTATACCACCCAAAATAGTTACTAGTTCACATTTCCCATATGTCTACTTTAGATTGGCATCGTTTTTTGAACATTATTTTATTTTTCTTGGACGTTACAAGGCTTAGAACATAAACAGCAATTTCTCATATTTTTAAGAAAATTTCAAAAGTCTTTTTTTTAAGGTACCTCTTGAGTTCTGAAGTGGCTTTGTGGGGCCTATGTATTAGAAACCCTAATAAAACACCCCATTTTAAAATCTAGACCCCTCAAAGTATTCAAAACAGCATTTAGAAAGTTTTTTAACCCTTCAGGCATTTCACAGGAATTAAAGCAAAGTGGAGGTGAAATTTGCAAATTTCATTTTTCTTGCTGAATTTCAATTTTATTCATTTTTTTTCTGTAACACAGAAGGTTTTACCAGAGAAACACTACTAAATATGTATTGTCCAGATTCTGCAGTTTTTAGAAATGTCCCACATGTGGCCCTACTGTGCTCGTGGACTAAAACACAAGCCCTAGAAGCAAAGAAGCACCTAGTGCATTTTGAGTCCTCTTTTTTATTAGAATATATTTTAGGCAGCATGCCAGGTTTAAAGAGGTGTTGAGGTGCCAAAACAGTAGGAATCCCCCAATAGTGACCCCATTTTGGAAACTACACCCCTCAAGGAATTCATTTATGGTTGTTGTTACCATTTTGACCGCACAGTTTTTTCACAGCACGTATTTGAATTGGGCTGTGAAATGAAAAAAATGTCATTTTTTCCAATAAAATGTCATTTGTGATCAAAATTTCTTATTTTCACAGGGAACAAAATACCCCATTTTGTTGCCCAATTTGTCCTTAGTGTGGCAATACCCCATTTGTGGTGATAAACTGCCGTTTGGGCCCATGGGAGGGCTCAGAAGGAAAGGAGCGCTATATGTTTGTTGGAGTCCAGATTTTGCTGGATTGGTTTTCGGGTGCCATGTCGCATTTGCAGAGCCTCAGAGGTATCAAAGCAATGGAAACCCACCAAAAGTGACCCCATTTTGGAAATTACACCCCTCAAGGAATTCATTTATGGTTGTTGTTACCGTGTTTCCCCGAAAGTAAGACAGTGTCTTACTTTCTTTTTATCCCCAAAAGCCCCACTATGTCTTACTTTCGGGGTATGTCTTATATTGGAAAAAAAAATTTTTTTTTTTTTTTTTTTTTTTCACAAACTTTATTTAACTGTTTTACATTTTTTTTTTAGTCCCACCAGGGGACTTCACTATGCGATGTGCCGATCGCATATATAATGCTTTGGTATACTTAGTATACCGAAGCATTATTGCCTGTCAGTGTAAAACTGACAGGCAACCTATTAGGTCATGCCTCCGGCATCGCCTAACAGGCAGATGCTGAAGGCAGACCTGGGGGTCTTTGTTAGACCCCCGGCTGTCATGGAAACCCGACGGCGACCCGCGATTTGTTTGCGGGGCCGCCGATCGGGTGACAGAGGGAGCTCCCCCCTCTGTCAAACACATTAAATGCCGCTGTCACTATTGACAGCGGCATTTAATGGGTTAAACTGCCGGAATCGGCGCGCGCTTCGATTCCGGCAGTTGCAGCAGGAGCCAGGCTGTGTATAACAGCCGTGCTCCTGCCGCTGATCGCGTGGGTACAGTCTCAGTACCCGCGCCATCACAGGACGGATATATCCGTCCTCCTGCGCGAACTAGCAGCTGCTGAGGACGGATATATCCGTCCTTCGGCGTTAAGTGGGAGTGGAAGTGGGCAGGAGGCGGCAATACCCCCGTGTTTCCCCGAAAGTAAGACATATGTCTTACTTTCGGGGTACGACTTATATTAGCCGACCCCCCTGAAACCCCCGATACGTCTTACAATCGGGGGTGTCTTACTATCGGGGAAACACGGTAGCATTTTGACCACACAGTTTTTTCACAGCACCTATTTCAATTGGGCTGTGACATTAAAAAAAATGAAATTTTTTCCAATAAGATGTAATTTTTTATCAAAATTTCTTATTTTCACACGGAACAAAATACTCAATTTTGACTGAAAACTGGGGTCATCTCGGGGTGGGCACGGCTCATTATCAGTATAATGTAAGAAGCGAAGTATTGCCTCATTTATTTATTTTTTTAGGTTCCAGTTCAGTTCTGAAGTTGCTTTGAGGGGCCCATATATTAGAAACCCCTATCAAATACGCCATTTTAGAAACTAGACCCCTCAAAGTATTCACAACAGCATTTAGAAAGTTTATGAACCCTTTAGTTGTTTCACAGAAATTTAGAGCAAAGTAGAGGTGAAATTTACATTTTTTTTTGGTCAGAAAATCCTCTTTATACCATTTTTTTTATAACACAAAAGGATTTATCACAGAAACGCAACTTAATACGTATTGCCCAGATTCTGCAGTTTTGAGAAATATCCCACATGTGGCCCTAGTGCGGTAATGGACTGAAGCACTGGCCTCCGAAGCAAAGGAGCCCCTAGAGGATTATGTGACCTCCTTTTTATTAGGCACCATGTCCGGTTTGAAGAGGTCTTGTGGTGCCAAAACATTGGGAACCCCCCAAAAGTGACCCCAATTTGGAAACTAGACCCCTTGAGGAATCCATTGTAGTTTTCTTGGGGTGCATGCGGCTTTTTGATCAGTTTTTATTCTATTTTTAGGTGGCGTGGTGACTAATAAACAGCAATTCTACTATTGTTTTTTTATTCTTTTTTTTTTACTGCGTTCACCGTGCGCTATAAATGACATACTCACTTTATTCTGCGGCGCGATACGATTACGTCGATCCCAGATGTTTATAGTTTTTTTTATGTCTTATGGCGTTTGCACAATAAAATACGTTTTGTAAACAATCATTCACTTTTTGTGTTACCTTATTCTAAGAGACATAACGTTTTTATTTTTCAATCAATAAAGCCGTGCGAGGACTTATTTTTTGTGTAACGAACTGTAGTTTCGATCAGTACCATTTTTCGGTACATGCGACTTTTTGATCTCTTTTTATTCAATTTTTTGGGAGGTGAAGTGACCAAACAATTGTGATTGTGGTTCGGTTTATTATTATTTTCTTTTATGGCGTTCACCATGCGGGATAAATAACGAAATAATTTTTTAGTTCAGGCCGTTACGAACGCGTCAATACCAATTATGTGTAGTTTATTTGTTTGTTTATATATTTTTATTAATAATAAATGACTGATAAGGGAAAAAGGGGGATTTTTACTTTTAATACTTTTAAAACGTTTATTTTCTTATTTTTACACAACTTCTTTTAACTTTTTTTTTACTGTATTACTTTGTCCCACTAGGGAACTTGAGGGCAGGAGGCCCTGATCGCTATTCTAATACACTGCACTACATGCGTAGTGCAGTGTGTTAGAACTGTCAGCTACTCACTGACAGCAAGCATAGTGGGTCCTGACGTTGTCAGGACCCACTAGGTTTCCGTCTATGGCATAGCCGGACGCCATTGTTTGGTGTCCGGTTGCCATAGTCACCATCGCCGGCCGCTATCGCGTAGCAGGCCGGCGATGGCAGCTTAACCCCTAAAAAGCCGCGATCTCTATAGAACGCGGCTTTTAAGGGGTTAATCAGCGGGGACACAGCGATCGGTCCCCGCTGTAGGAGCTGTGACAGCTGCTGAACAAGACAGCAGCTGTCACATCTCCTGTATGTGTCGGGAGGACGGCCGAAACGGCCGTTACTCCCGAGACGTACTATTCCGTCATGGAGCGCGAACGATACTGCTGCCATGACGTAATAGTACGTCCAGGAGCGGGAAGGGGTTAAGAACTATCGTAAAGAAGAACAAGGAGCCCTGGAAGTGATGATATGGCCCCCGCAGAGCTCTGTTCTCAACATCATTGAATCTATCTGGCATTACATGAAGAGACAAAAGTTTTTTGGGAAGCCTACATCCACAGAAGATCTGTGGATAGTTCTCCAAGATGTTTGGAACAACCTCCCTGCCGAATTCCTTCAAAAACCGTGTGCAAGTGTACTTAGAAGAATTGATGCTGTTTTGAAAGCAAAGGGTTATCACACCTAATATTGAATGTATTTAGATTTCTCTTCCGTTCATTCACTTTGCATTTTGTTAATTGATAAAAAAAAATATTAACACTTCTTACTTTGCAGCATTTTTCCACAACTGCCTAAAATATTTGCACAGTACTGTATGTATTCCAGTGCTGCAGCTGTTCTCCTAGTCATAGCCTAAATCACAGACAACTGCATAGCATGGATGGAAATGGAAACACAAAAAACATAAATAACTATGTTTAACCCACAGTATGTCTCAGGTTTTAGAGTCCTACTGCATTCTCATCATTACATTGAAAAAAGCATATGATGCACCATGAGTTCAGGGTATCTATCATCAAATACATAGCGTATATGTATATGTATATACATATACACGTATATACAGTGTGACAGTGTCAGAAAGTGCTACTATGGTATATATGTAAAGATCATGATAGAATGAGTTAATTTTACTGACCAAAAATGTCGGGCACAAAATTAGCACCACTGGGTTAAACGTCTCCTACTCCGAACATAAGCACATCATTATATAGCAATAGTTAGCAATAATTCAATTAAATAATCACATATCACACAAAACCTCCTGAACAAGAAACCAAACGTGTTATTGCAAGTAATTATTAAGAGGATTGATGCTGCCTTTGGGCTTGAAGTAAATATTTTTTCGGTAGATCATTGTTCATGATCCCTCAGGTCTACTGGGACAAAAAAAAAAAAAAAGAATTGGCAAACTTCAGCATATTTAGACAGTACACTTCAGCCAAATGCTGAGCTAGCAGAGATGTCTAGTCTATAGTGTTTATTAAATGTCTGAGAAAAGGCTGCTTCACACAGGTGATGGTAAGTCTGCGTTCTTGTTGGAAAGGTCATTTGCACGAGATGCCCCTTGATCTTTGATATTATCCAGGAAAACTAGTACTGCTCTTTTAACATCTTGAAGATGTAGCTCACATTTGTTCTCGATTCTCTATAGCTGGAAAGAATGAAGTTATATAAATCTTGCAGTCTGGGAGTTCCTCGATATATGGATCCATATAATAGAGGATCACAACAAGGTAATAAGGTTTTAACCCCTTCACGCTCAGCGGCATACTATTCCGTCGCGCTAAGTGCATCGTTTGCGCTCAGTGCGGGAATAGTACGTCCAAGGGGAAAATGCATCGTCATTTTCCCCCGGCGTTTCATCGAGCTGTGATGCCTGCGGTTTCCGACAGCAGGCTATTACAGCTCAGTGTGCAGGAACCAATCGTAGTGGTCCTGCCTCCGCGATCGCTGCTATTGGTTAGTTAGTGACGACGGACCAGTAGCTGCGATCGTATACGTAATTTCTTGCTCTAACCTCAGATCCTGCCGCACCTGCTCTCTGTTGGAGTTTGAGAGTCAATGAGAGCGGTTGTGGCGTGCGGCAGTGCAGTTTAGTTTAGAGAAAAACAGTTTAGCAGTAGTTTCAAAACTTTTCCCCCCTATCCACTTCCACTTCCCACACCTGTCCTTGTGTTCCCCTTGTCACCCACATTTTTGGTCAGTGATCTCTATCACTGACCACTTTTGAGTCTTCAGGGCCACATATTGGTCCCTGGGGATTATTTTTTTTAATTTTTATTTTCTTTATAAAATATAATAATAAAAAAAAAGTCAGTTTAGGGTTAGTTAGCGTCAGGGAACCGTCAAAAAGCGTAGTTAGGTATAGCGTCAGGGAATTTTGTGTCAGGAATCAGTCACAGTTAGTTAGGCTTAGCATCAGGAATCCGTCACCGTAGTTAGGTTTAGTGTCAGGGAAGAGTCGCCGTTGTTAGGTTTAGTATCAGGGAAGTTCACATAAAATCTAGTTCGGTTTAGTGTTAGGAACCCTTGCCCTAGTTAGGTTTAATGTCAGGGAAGTCCACTCGTTCTATAAAAACAAATAAAAAATAAATAAATATATATATACAGTATATAGATAAAAAGCTTAGGGGGCGTGGCTAGGTGCGCTGGAGAGCAGACGTGAGTGAGGCTAGCTCCGCTTAGGCCTCGGCTTTCCAGGCACAATCCCGTGGCAAAATGGGGAAGACCCGATGTAAAAAGCTTACCAGAGGGTCCCAGATGACAGGGGGATCGGATACCCCGATTTCAAACTTTTTTTTAGCCGCTCGGCGACCTCGGGGAAAGCGATTCGGGGTCGGTTAGACCAGCGACGCCACCATTACTGCACACTCCTGGAGTGTGTGCCGAGCAGAGCACCGGACCGGAGAGTGGATGGACGAGATCCCGACAGACACGGCAAGTGAGGGGCCGATTGGAGAGCTGGGGAGACACTTACCACGGGATGCGGGAGGCCCCACGAGGCCGAGTCAAGATGGTGGCCGCCATGTGCTGAGAGTGGAGAAGGTGAGAGAGGAGAGCATGGAGGGAGATGGTGTGGAGGCGGATCATGTGAAAGCGCAGGAGCTGGGAGAGGAGTCTATGTTGCACTATGCTTCGGTGCCAGGGAGATTGGTCCTACAAGAGCCATCTCGGTCCCCTAAAACACTGGTTGCTGCTATGCTGGACATGGAGACCTCGTCCTCGGATGAAGGGGGTGTACCCACATTGACATGCTTACCTCAGAGATCTAGGGCAGCTGCAGTAGAGGTGTCATCTCCATTGCCTCCTTCCCAGGGCAATCCGATGGCGGATTTGCCGACGCCAGACATCGCTGCCCAGACTCTGAGGGCACCTGGAGCTACAGGCACTATTGGCGCTCCTTCCCTCAAAACGGGATATGGACACTCTGGCCAAGGACTTGAAAATGGCATGGAGACGTGACTTACATGTGGTGAAAGTGGAGGTTTCTACTCTGCAATCTAAGGGTATGTTCACACGGCAACGTCAATTATGTCTGAAATTACGGAGCTGTTTTCAGGCGAAAACAGCTCCTGAATTTCAGACGTTTTGACAAGTGCACGCGTTTTTCATGGTGTCTTTTACGGACGTAATTGGAGCTGGTTTTCATTGTAGTCAATGAAAAACGGCTCCAATTACGTCCCAAGAAGTGACATGCACTTCTTTGAGGCAGGCATCTTTTTACGTGCCGTCTTTTGACAGCGGCATGTGAAAAAAATAGGCCATCAATTTTTAGGGACTGGAAAACCCCTTTAAAAGGAACCTTTTAGCACACTCATGCTGCCCTAACAATGGACACAAGCCAGTGCTGAAGCTATGATTTCTCTAAAATGACGCAGCACTTTAGAGTAACACGTAGTTTAGTTTAATCAGTGCACCTGTCACTATATCATACTGCCCGCAGTTAGGGCAACATTAACAGGCCGACAGGTTCACATAAACAAAATAGAAGATACAGTATTTAACGAAGCGTTAGGACGGTGTATGCTGCGTCTTATATAATTTCCTAATGATGCCCGGCCGGATGTGGCAGTGGGACTTGTGTACCAGGCCATGATGAGCGAGTAGTGGGAGTACATTTTTTAAAATTTTTACGTCGGTTCTGGGGTCCATGCTTAAGGTGGACAAGGCTATTCAAAAGTGTGGCATGGGGCCCAGCACAATGTAGTTACACCCCTATGTGTAAATATTCAAATTCTCTATGTAACCCATTTATTCATTTTACACTTACCTTTGCAGTCTTCTCTTCAGCAGGGGGGCATCAAGCTCACAAGTGCTTACCACACACTGAAGCTGAGCCGCTCCCACTGCCCTATCCAGACACAGCAGTTAGCATCGCTGGGATTGCTCTTCATCGCTTTGGACCTTTAGCAATAATAAAAATTATTAAGTGAAAGAAAAAATAAATATATATAAATATTGTAAGAGCTTCGTCATTAGTTCTACAGAGTTTTGAACGTTAGGGTTAACGCTTATGTTAGGGTTATCTAGCTCAAGATGTGCTAGATTGCAGCATGAGACTGCTGAGCAACTTAAATACACCCCAGCTAGATGCACACTGGAGCTGCTGCTTACTGGTTAAAAAGCAACCATTCAGTCCAAAGGAAACAACAAATTAAAAACTGCTAAATTATTGTTAACTTACCTGCTGGCCTCACTTGCGTCTGGCTCTGCTTCCTCATTCCGGTCCCCGTTTTCCAGAATCCAAGATGGCTGCTACTGTCTTAGACTTGCATATAGAAAGCATTGCCTGCCAGTCTGAGACATGCCCCCACCTCCTTCACTGCACTCAGAAGGACAAGCACCGATGTCAGCGCTGTGTCCATCTCTTCTGACACTTCTCCTGCTGGGTCCTTGACAGTGGTGCCGGCTGCAGCTACATCTTCACTGACAGCGTGTCAGTGGAGGACGGAGGAAGACAGCGCCAGGGTTGTCATGAATCATCTTCTGTATGTAAGTATATCATTGTATGCTTGTAACAGTCTTTTATGTTTTACTGTCTGTGTTTTTTTAAAGGTTTCCGTCTCTTGGCCTATGTTGGATTGTTGGAATGTGGGATCGAATTTTTACCAATAAAATGGTCAAAGCGGGCTGTACGGGGCAGTTTATTTCAATAAAGTGTTTTTTATATTTTTTTGAACTGTGTAACAGCGCTAGTAATCGAGGTGTCTGACTGACACCTCTCCATTACAATTGCTAGGGCTTGGTGTCAGTCAGTGATGTGCTATGTCCACCTTTTGCAGGAATTACCCCAGTACCCAACGCACCAGGGGTACTAGGAATAGACGAGAACCATCCGGAGCGGCCCAACCAACGTAATGGGCAGCCGCAGGCTGGTGTTTTTAGGATGGAAGGGGACCAATAGCCATGGACATTCCCATCTGGATAATCAGACTGCAGCTATTGATTTTCTCCAAATTTTTTTTATTTTTATATATATATATATATATATATATTTTTCTATTTATAGGATAGTGTAATGCCTTTCTTAAAAAAAAAAAAAAAAGTAAAAAAATAAGTAAATGATTAAACAAAAAAACATGTGGGGTCCTCCTATTTCTCTATCCAGCCAAGAAAAACCAACAACCGCAGTCTGAAATTCTCAGGATGGGAAGGTCCATGGCTATTGGTTCCTTCCCATCCTAAAAACACCCGCCTGTGTCCATCCCAGGGGCCACCCATCACATTAGATGGGCCACTCCTGATAGTCCTTGGCTCTTTCCAGTACACCTGGTGCATTGGGTACTGGGGTAATAGATTGGAGGGGTTGGTGTCAGCCAAAAGTGGACATAGCACACCTCTGGCTGACGCCAAGCCCTAGCGATTGTAATGGAGAGGTGTCAGTTATTGAAATAAACTGCCCCCCTACAGCCCGCTTTGACCATTTTATTGGTAAAAATTCGATCCTACGACGATCTGACGTAGTCCAAGATACTGAAACCTGTAAAAAAAAACACAGTCAATAAAACATATAAGACCGTTACCAGCATACAATGTGATATACTTACATACAGAAGATCATTCATGCCAACCCTGGCGCTGTCTTCCTCCATCCTCCAATGACGCGCTGTCAGTGAGGATGTTGCTGCAGCCGGAACCCCTGTCAAGCACCCAGCAGGAGAAGTGTCAGAAGAGATGGACACATCGCTGACATCATCGGTGCTTGTCCTTCTAAGAGCAGTGAAGGTGGTGGGGGCATGATTCCGACTGGCAGGCAACTCTCTCCACATGCAAGTCTGGGGCAGTAGCAGGCATTTTGGATCCCGGACAACTGGGACCAGAACGAGGGAATGGAGCGGGAAGCAAGAAAGTCAGGCCAGCAGGTAGGTTAACAATAATTTTGCAGTTTAATTTTTTTTTGTGTTTATAAGAACGAGGGTCCCAAACCCCCAGATCCTCCTCACTGCACCCCCCAAAGTGAGGCGGACATTGAATTGAGCGGCGGTCAAGCATGCACGCTTCCATTTCATTCAAAGTGTATGGGAATGACGGAAACAGCAGAGTATATTCTTGACTGCCGCTCCGTACAAGCTCCGCCTGCATGGGAGTGCAAGTTTTATTTTACTCAAACTGCCCAAAATGTAAGGCTGGTTTCACACCTGCGTTAAGCTTTCCGTTATTCTGCTCCGTCAGAGGAGCAGAACAATGGAAAAATAAGAAGCGCCTGTTCCATTGCACAACGGACAACACCTGCCGCCAAGAAACCCATTGACTTTAATGGGTTTTGTAGGATTTCTGTCTGGGTGTCCGTGGTTTTAACAAAAACAATAGTGCAGCATGCTGCACTATTGTATCTGGTATTCTCCATCAGATCTGCAACGGAGCCTCCAACGCAGATGTGAACAAGGCCTAACACAAAATTTTTGTATTTTTTTGAAGCTGGTTCACAAAAAAAAAAACATACAAATTCTACTGGACTAAATGCCTATTTAGAGACAGGCAGCAGCTTCAGGAGCGCATCATAAGGGTAGGAGCACACTAGGTGGATATGCTGAGTAAAACTACGCAGCTTATCCGCCCCGGTAGCCGCAGGAAATTCCGCCAGCAAAACCGCACCAAATAGTGGTGCAGGTTTCGTGAGGCATGTCCGCTGCAGAAATCCTGCAGGGGAAAAAAGAAAAAGTTTGGACTTAACCCGGCCGCAGTCTAGGCGACACGTCTCTCTTCTGAACGTAGCCCGGCCTCCTGGGATGACGCTGTAGACCATGTGACCGCTGCAGCAGTCACATGGGATGAAACGTCATGACAGGAGGCCGGGCTGCGCTAAGAATAGAGGATCGCGTCGCCTAGACTACGGCCGGGGTAAGTCTAAACTTTTTTATAAATTCAAAATAAAAAAATACCTTTTTTTTCTCATTTGTGATTTTTGCGGTAGAACCGCAGCATTTCCGCAACAAAGGAGCAGCGATTCCGCAGCATAAAATGACATGCTGCGGCTTAAAAAAACACATTGCATGTAAATTTTTTTTGCTGTGTGTCATCCATTCTGCTGCTGCTACTGTTATACGCTGCAGATTTTCTGGAATAAAATGTGTTGCATAAAATCTGCAGTGTTCATGCCTAGTGTGTTCCTACCCTAACGATAAGGCCCAGTTCACAGAGTTTTTTGGCCTTGATTTTGACTCGGACACTGCGTCGGAATCAGGGCCAAAAAACGTCCAAAACCGGCTCCCATTGATTTAATCTGAAATCAATGGGAGACCGTTGCGGAAAAAATAAAAAGCAGCATGTCCTTTCTTGCCGCGGTTCCGCCTCTGACCTCATGAGAAGCAGAAAAAGCATTTTTCACTGTGTTTTTTGTCTGCGGTCCTCAATCACCGCAGGCAAAAAACGCAGCAAAATCGCGGCAAAAAAGTGTGGGCAGGTCAAAATCTGCCTCAAAATTCTTGAAGAAATTTTGAGGCAGATTTTTTCTGCCTGCAAAATACTCTGTGTGAACAGGGCCATACTTATTCAGCACTTTCAGACACTACTTACTGTGTCAGAAGAGCTGCTGGCTCCCACTCCAGTCCTCGTTGTCAGGCGATGATTTCTCCACAGGTCTCCCAGGTCCAGTCTTCCAGGTCCAGGAAATGGTGGGGATCGGAGAATGCCCGCCGTCGCGCTACAACTTGACTCCTCCCCCTCTCCTTACACAGCTGCGCTCTTACGTTGTGAAGGAGGAGAAGAAGGGGGAGGAGGAGGCCCAGGTGAGTATAATGGAGGGGGGATGTACTCTGCACACAGCCTGGTGCGGTCGTGTGTGCGCTGGTGCTCGCGGGCGATAACAGGTGCACGCGAATAGGCAGTGTTTGACAGCCCCCATGATGCGCAGACAAACTCAGGGTGGAGGGGGGCCCGCAGCTCACAACTTTACTTTTGTGAAAAGAACGGGCCCCATTGCAGGCGCCTGTTTTTTTCTACCAAAGGCAAGTCGCTGCAGTTTCCGGGCCCCCCTTTCAATTAGCTTTGGCCGGGCCCCTTACACCAGTACCCCTAATACTGCCCTGATGGCGGCCCTGCGTGGCGCTTATCTCATCCAGAGGATAGGAACTACTCATTTTTCTCGTTTGCACATAACTCTTACAGTAGATTAGATTATATCATGGTCCATCATAGTTTAATTTCTTTTGTGGTTGATTCCTCTATAGGTAACATGTTTTTATCGGATCATGCGCTGGTGTATTGCGAGCTACGTTTTCCCCCACTACGGCGTAGGGAATTCACCTGGCGTCTCAACAAATCTTTATTACAGGATTCCTTGTGTATGTCACAGATGAAAATGACAGTTGAGAATTTTCAGGGGTGTCATGCAAGTGACACGACTGATTCAGCGGTTAAATGGGAGGCTCTTAAGTGTGTGCTTAGAGGAGTTCTGATTAAGCATGGTGCTCGTATTAAAAGGGAGCAGGGTGCAAAGCTTAATACTCTTCTCACACAGTTACAGACTCTAGAATGTCAGCACATCCAGACGTTGCAGGAACACACGCTTGGGGAGCTTACTAGAACGCGACATGACATACAGCTTCTCTTAGATAAGAAAGGTGCGAGACTTCGTCAGGTTTGTTTGCGTTATTATTATGAATGGGGTAATAAGGCGGCTAAGGCATTAGCAAGGGCAATGCGGGACAGGGCTGCTGTCTCTTTTATACCGTCTATTAGAAATGGGGAGGGGGAATTGGCATATAAGACGGAAGACATAGCGTCATCCTTTTGCGCTTATTACTCCAAGTTATACAATTTACCCTCGCCAACTACTGGCAATGCACCCCCAGAGCCGTTGCTCTCTTTGTCTGACTATATACAGGATACTGCCCTGCCTAACCTGTCCAGAGAGGACGCTATGGTGTTGGATGTGCCTTTTACTAAAGAGGAGTTGTCTCAGGTTATTAAGGCTCTGCCAGCTGGAAAGAGCCCTGGGCCGGATGGGTATACGGCGGGTTTTTATAAGTCATTAGTGGAGGTGCTGGTATCACCATTGTTAGAGTCGTTTAATTCAGTTTCTGAGCACACTAAATTCCCGGCTTCCTTTTTACAGGCGCATATCACGGTCATTCCGAAGGAGGGTAGGGACCCGCAACACTGTGCTAATTATCGACCGATCTCCCTCATTAATACTGATTCTAAAATGTACGCTAAGCTGATCGCAAATAGACTGGGCATGTTCTTGGGGTTACTGGTCCATCCTGATCAAGTGGGTTTTGTACCAAAGCGTGAGGCACGTGATAATACACGAAAGACCTTCTCATTGATATACCATGTCAAACAGAATAACATCCCTTGTATGCTTCTGTCACTGGATGCGGAGAAGGCCTTTGATCGAGTGGACTGGGGATTCTTGGAGGCGGCTTTGCGTCAGATGGGGGTGGGTCGGTGGATGACGACGCGCATACTGTCTCTTTATACGTATCCTCAGGCACGCATTAGGATCAATGGGTCTCTGTCTGCTCTGTTTAGCATAGGGAATGGCACTAGACAGGGATGCCCACTCTCACCCTTGTTGTTCGCCGTGGTAATGGAGCATTTATTGGTAGCGGTGAGGAACAATAGTGACATACGGGGCGTCTAGGTGGACGAGCTGCAATTTAAAGTGTCTGCTTTTGCGGATGATTTGTTGTTCTATATCACGCAGCCACACTTATCTTTGCCGTCCCTGTTGAGAACCATGCAAACCTATACTTACTTTAGTAATTATAAGATGAATCTCTCTAAGAGTGAGGCTATGAACATTTCTCTGCCTGCGGAGGAACTTAGACAGTTGCACAGTAACTATTCCTTCTCATGGAAAGAGGGTTCCTTGAAATATTTGGAGGTAAAGATTCCAGTGGATCTTGCGGATTCCTACGCTATCAACTTCTTACCTCTTCTTCAAGCTCTTCGAGTGGATTTGGCCAAATGGGAGAATAAGGATTTTTCTTGGTTAGGACGTATTAGTGCAGTTAAGATGAATGTTTTGCCTCATTTGATGTACTTATTTCAGACGATTCCATGTGCACTTCCTAGACAGTTTTTTCGGTTGTTGGATAAGGCTCTGAACAGGTTTATTTGACGTTCTAGACCCCCCAGGATTGCGAAGGCTACTCTGGTCAGGAGAAAGCGATGTGGGGGATTGGGGCTTCCCGACTGTCAGTCCTATTACTTTGCGCCGGTGAGCGCGAGAATCTTGGATTGGTTCCACCATAAATCCTCTAAATTATGATGTGATGTTAGAGGACTCTTTGGCGCCGGTTCCCCTGGTTACTATCCCATGGTTCAGACTGCGTTTTTAACCAGCTTCTAAAAATGCCGGCCTTCCTTTTGTGGCAGGACAAGTAGTTCTCATGTTTAAACGATTTGGGGTGTTGGGCGTGGTATTACCTCCAGATGGCCCATTGGTGTCGATCTCCAACAATACTGATTTCCCTCCGGGGTTAAGTCATAATTTTTCGTCTTACTCATCTAGACCTTCACCGTTGACCTTCCACCAGGTTTTGACACCCCAAGGCCTCAAGCCTTTGGATCTCATTTTGCCGGAGTCGGAAAGATTGATACTGAGACTTTGGGATTTTCTTAGGCTACAACATTTTTATAATGCTAATAGGATGAAGCTACGTTTGCATAGGGAATTGACTCCCCTGGAGCGATTGTGTATTGCTTCTTGCGCATCGGTTAAGCCTATATCTCTCATTTATAATCTCTTGCAGGACCTGAGTATTGATACTCTTCCATCCTTTGTAAACGGGAGGAAGAGGGAGCTGGCCTCCGCTGTTCAGTGGCTGATTGGTCGAAGCTTTTGTCATATGTCATAAATTTTCTATTTCTTGCAAAGCCCAGGAGACGAACTATAAGATCTTGTCCCAGTGGTATAGGGTCCCGACGTTGTTGCACGCCTTTTATCCAGAGGTACCAGATGAATGTTGGCGTTGCAACAGCACAGGTGGTACGATGTTGCATATCTGGTGGGGGTGTCCCTTAATACCTGCATTTTGGTCTAGAGTGGTGGATCTGATTCGTAAAATTACGGGCCAGGTTCCCCCGGATGTTTTGCTCCTTTCCATACTTCCTGGTTCGATTCGAAACGTATACGAAAACTCTGATTAGCTTCCTTCTAATTGCAGCTCGCATGGTTATCCCTCGTTTGTGGAAGACTGTTCGGGCTCCAACGATTACGGATTGGTTCCAGGAAATATTACAGCTGCAGATAATGGAGTAGGCTACGCAGCCTCATGAGGGGTCATATAGGGATGTGAGCTTAGTCTGGGAAGAGTGGAAGGTGTTCTGTGAGTCTGGGGAATACTTATCGTATGCATAGGGCTAGATCAGGGGGGGTTGTGGGAGGGAGTAGGAATGGGGGAATTGCTATTCATGATGGGAATAGGGGGGAAGCTTGAAAGGGGAGGGGGGTTTGTTAGGGTGGGTTATGGGGTGTCAGAGGCTGGAGTTCTCTGTGTTTTGATTTAGCTTTTATTTTCTATCCTCTCTCTGGGAAGGTGTATTTCTTAGAGAAGCGCGTTATTGAGTGATTCTGGTCGCCGTGGTGCCTACTTCATTGTTTGCATTTTCTCTTATTGCATAGTATTTTTATCTGATATGTATGTTGTAAAGGGAAGTGTCCCTATTTATGTATATATGTTTATATGTGTATGTGTGTGTGCGCGTGTGTGTGTGTGTGTGTGTATATATATATATGTGTGTGTGTGTGTATATATATATATAATACATATAATGTCATTGCCCTGCTTTGTTTGGAAACCATGGAGACAGGAGATAGTTTAATCTCCTGTCTCCATTTCAAATCTCCCGCGCGCATGGACATTATCACCATGCCGACCCATGCTAGCCGGGGGCGAGCCCCACTCGTCCCCCGCTGCGAGTGTACCGGTAGAGTTAAATAGCCCTGTGTCGGTACGCTCAGGAGCTGAAGACCACCTCACCACTCCACCAACGAGGAGCAGCTGGGACCTGCCTGCCTCCCACACCACCACGGACCGCCTCACCTCTCCTGTCCTGCCTCTCTCCTCCAACGACCTGCTCCTGTCTCCTGCTACGGCTCCTGCTTCTGCTCCACCAACGAGACACGCTAAGTATCAAGTGTAGTAACAGCTACACTTAACCCTCTCTCTCCCTGCCTCCTCCTGCAGTCCCTGTGTTAACCCTTACTGTCCCTAAGTTAACCCTTGCTTCCCTGAGTAACCCTTGGTGCCCTTAAGTCCCTGTTCTGTCCCAGAGTAACCCTTGGTGCCCCTGATTCCCTGTTAACCCTTGCAGTCCTTGAAGTTAACCCTTGCAGTCCCTGAAGTTAACCCTTGCAGTTCCTGAAGTTAACCCATTGCTGCCCTGAGTTAACCCTTACTACCCCTTGGAGTCCATGAGTTACCTGATTAACCCTTAGTGTACAGGGACAGTTATATTAGGAGGGAGTTGGACAGAGATAGTGAGCGTGTGAGAATTACAAGTAACTTATGTGTGTTGTAACGTAACTTCTGTGTATTTTTAGGTAAGTGGGTGGCGGTATAGATTAGGATTGTAATACCGTGTTTATGCTGTACTGTGATTAGGTACTGTATTTTATATATGAGTGATTACTGTATGTTAATAAATATTACCTTTATTTACTATACAGTCTTATTCCCTTGAGTAGCAGCAAAAGCAATTAGATCGACGTTAGTATAAGGAAAAGGTAGGGGAACTAGGCATAACCCTAGTGACGCTGAATATAAAGGAGGTAGTAATAGTGGGCGACACTAACCAGTGAATCCCGCTATTACCCCATCCCCTTTAACATATGTATTTTGTAATACTATTCTTTTCCATCTTTAATGTATAGACTTACTCTGCTGGGTCAGAGGCTAGCTGTATAATGCGAATTGGAAATGTGCATGCATAACCATTTTAGTTTCTTTTGTGATTTTTCTAGTCGCTTGGAGCGTCTTTTTGATACTATGCTGTTTTTTTGCTAGTCAATGTAAATCTGTCATCAAAAATAAAAGAATGTTAAAAAAAGTTTAGCATCTCAGCTAGTATTAGGGTTTGTTAGTGTCAGGGAATAATTCTATAAAAAAACAAAATAAAAAAGTTTTAGGTAGCAGTCTATTGCTTCTACCAGTACTAATAAAAGTACTAATAAAAGTATACTTTTATTTTGTTCTTGTCAAGCACACACGCTCTGCCTGTGCAAGAGAACACATTTTGCACGTGTCTAATAAATTATGTCACAAAGGTCCTTTTCTGCCGAAGAGCCGTATGCGTTTCTTGCCTCTGACACAGACTCGTCAGATGGCGAGACTCTCTTTTATTTATCAACCTCCTCATCCAGTGATGAAGAGTAGGGACACCCTAGGAGACGCCCCAGGACATCCACCACAGTTGAAACCCCTGAGAGAAATGACCCCGCAACAGTTGAAACCTCCAAGAGAAGTGACCCCATTTGGACCACCACACCAGACAATTACGAGCCCCAAATCCCTGAGTACACGGGCAGCCCAGGGATAAGATTTAATACGGCAGTGCTCAGTGAGATGGACTTTTTCAAGTCCTTTTTCACGGATGAATTTATAGAGCTTATGGTGTCCCAGACAAATTCATATGCCCAACAGTATATAACAAAGAACCCCGCATAATTTTATGCCCAATCCCACAGGTGGACTCCTGTAGATGCAGCAGAGTTGGGCAAATTCTGGGGACTGCTCTTGAATATGGGGCTTGTTATACCACACCCCAATGTACCACATGGCCATGTCCAGGATGCGTTATGAGGCAATACTTCGCTTCTTACATTATGCTGATAATGAGCAGTGCCCACCCCGAGATGACCCCAGTGTTGACCGTTTGTATAACCATGAGACCCCTATTAGACCATTTCAGTGCCCGGTTTGCCCAAACATACACCCCCGAGAAGTGTATTTCTGTTGATGAGTCCCTGGTACATTTTAAAGCGAGGCTTCAATTCCGCCAGTACCTGCTGAGTAAGAGGGCAAGGTATGGCGTGAAAATGTATAAGCTGTGCGAGAGTGCATCAGGGTATACGCACAAATTTAGAATATATGAAGGGAAGGACAGCAGCATTCAGCCCCCAGAATGCCCCCCCCCCTTACTGGGAATTAAAGCAAAAATTGTGTGGGATTTGGTGCACCCACGGCTGGACCAGGGTTACCACCTCTACCTGGATCATTTTTATACCAGCGTCCCACTCTTCAAGTGCCTCGCTTCCAGAAATACTGTGGCATGCGGCACTGCTAGAAAAAATCTGAGAGGCCTCCCTAAGACTCTGCTTGGGCAAACACTCAGAAGGGGTGAGAGCAGGGCACAATCTAGCAGCAATATATTGTGTGTCAAGTACAAGGACAAGAGAGATGTCCTTGTATTGACAACAATACATGGCCACACCAGAACCCATGTACCTGTACGAGGTACCAGTACAGAGACCCCCAAACCAGACTGCATCCTGGACTACAATAGGTACATGGGAGGGGTGGACTTGTCAGATCAAGTCCTGAAGCCCTACAGCGCCATGCGGTGTGGTATAAGAAGCTGGCCGTGCACATCATACAGATGGCATTGTACAATGTGTACATGCTACGTCAATGTACAGGCCAGAGGGGAACTTTCCTGGAATTTCAAGAGGTGGTTATCAAGAACCTAATCTTTAGGGACCAGGAAGGGGGGGCACCCAGTACTTCTGGAAGCGAGGCCACACGCATCGTACCAGGGCAACACTTTCCAGGAGAAGTTCCCCAAATTGGCAAGAAGGGAAAAAGTCAAAAGAGGTGCAGAGTCTGCTCAAAGAAGGGGATAAGGAAGGACACAATATACCAATGCGACACGTGTCTCGAAAAACCAGGGCTCTGCATGAAAGATTGTTTTAGAATTTATCATACATCCTTTGATCTTTAATTTACCCTGATGCACTCCGCACAGCTTATCCCCCTCATCTTTCCCTTCGAAGCACTGCCGTGTGCCCAGGCAGCAGATAACAGCCACATGTAGGGTTTTGCCGTACCCGGGAGAACCTACATTACATTTTATGCGGTGTATATCTCCGCTGGCACATGCTGGGCACAATATATCGGACACTGAAATGACATATATATATATATATAGAAAATTGCAAATCTAACTCTGCACCATCTGCTGCGCATTATCTTTTACACAGTACCTATGGGATCAAAATGCTAACTACACCTCTAGATGAATGGGGTCACTTCTCGGGGTTTCAACTGTACTGGTACCTCGGGGGCTCTGCAAATGCGACATGGCACCCGAAAACCAATCCAGCAAAATCTGGACTCCAAAGAACACATAGCGCTCTTTCCCCTCTGAGCCCTCCCACGGGCCCAAACGGTAGTTTATCACCACAAATGGCATATTGCTGCACTCAGGAGAAATTGGGTAACAAAATGTGCTATTTTATTCCTTGTAAAAATAAGAAATTTTGAGCAAAAACTACATATTATTGGAAAATATTTCAGTTTTTTTTAAATTCACAGCCCAATTTAAATAAGTTCTGTGGAACAACTGTGGGGTCTAAGCGGTCACCACACCAATAAATGAATTCCTTAAGGGGTATAATTTCCAAAATGGGGTCACTTTTGGGGGATTTCTACTGTTTTGGCACCACAAGACCTCTTGAAACCCGGCATGGTGCCTAAAATATATTCTAATAAAAATGAGGCCCCAAAATGCACTAGGTGCTTCTTTGCTTCTGAGGCCTGTGTTTTAGTCTACTTGCACACTAGAGCCACATGTGGGACATTTCTAAAAACTGAAAAATCTGGACAATACATATTTGGTAGTGTTTCTCTGGTCAAACCTTCTGTGTTAAAGAAAAAAATTGATTAAAATTAAATTTTGCAAGAAAAATAAAATTTGCACATTTCACCTCCACATTGCTTTAATTCCTGTGAAACGCCTAAAGGGTTAAAAAACTGTCTGGGGTTAATACTTTGAGGGGTCTAGTTTTTAAATTGTGCTGTTTTATGGGGGTTTCTAATACATAGGCCCCTCAAAGCCACTTCAGAACTGAACTGGTACCTAAAAAAAAAAGGCTTTTGACATTTTCTTTAAAATATGAGAAATTGCTGCTTATGTTCTAAGCCTTGTAACATCCTAGAAAAATAAAATAATGTTCAAAAAATGATGGCAACATAAAGTAGACATATGGGATATGTTAATTAGTAACTATTTTGTGTGGTATAACCATTTGCCTTACAAGATGATACATTTAAATGAAAAAATATGAACATTTTTCCAAATTTGTTTCAAAATGTTGCTATTTTTCACAAATAAACACTCACTGTATTAACCAAATTTTACTACTAACATAAAGCCCAATGTCTCACGAGAAAACATTCTCAGAATCGCTTGTGTAGGTTTAAGCATTCCGAAGTTATTACCACATAAAGTGAAATATGTCAGATTTGAAAAATGGGCTCTGAGCCTTAAGGCCCAAACTAGGCTGAGCATGCTCCGGTATCTGGTGTCGGGTTGGCAATAAAAGCCACTTCTGCAGACGTCACATCTGCATGTAGTGTGTTATCCAAAGCCTTAGACTTAGATTTAGTAATATGGATGGACTTAATCACCACCTCCCTCAAGTATGCCTTCATAGCCTCCCATACCGAATGCACCGATGCCGATCCCACATTCAATTCAAAGTATTCCCCTAACAATCGCGGGAACTGGTCCCTATCATGCATAATAGACAACCAGAACGGGTTACGTTTCCACGTCCAGGAGCCACTATATCCTTCCCTTAGTTCCACAACTATTCTTAAAGGAGAGTGGTCCGACAAAGACCTAGGCAGATATTTCAACCTCCTTTATCCTAGGGAGCAACACAGGACTACAAAGGGCCAGATCTATACAAGATAACGATGCATACGTAGATGAGCAGTAAGAAAACTCCTATCCAGCGGGTGTTTGTCCCTCCACACATCTATAAGGCCGACTTCTGCAATAAGTACACCAAAAGGCGTACGCTCCGACACTACAGGTTGGGCAGCAATACGACATCTATCCCAGGCCGAGTCAGGGACATTGTTAAGGTCCCCCACCAGAAGACATGGAGTGCTAGGATGTAGGGCCACAATTTCCAATACCTCTTTCAACAGGACAGAAGAAAAAGGAGGGGGAGTATACAATGACAAGGAGCTGCTGATCAATTTTACAGAGGAGACATACATAGCGACCGTCCTCATCAATGCCAGGCGCAAGACACTGAAATGGCATGTCCCTATGCACCAGGATGCTCACTCCTCTAGAATTATTAGAGTAAGTAGCATGATATGCAGAACTTATCCATGCTCTCTGCATTAAATCAACCCTGTCAGTAGTGAACCGCGTTTCCTGCAGACAATAAATAGCAGGGTGACATTTTAACATAAATATAAACACCCCATATCTCGTAGTAGCATCCGATAACCCTCTGACATTCCAGATAATTATCGGTGATAGACATATTTCACACATGTAACAGTAATATGTAGCATATAAGGCGTCATTTTCCTTCCCTTCCACATCTCAGTTAAATTAATACAGTATGGTCTAGTGCCTTTCCCCCATCCCTCCCTTAACCCTTCCCCCCCCATAACGAAACCATTCTACTGCAATCATGACAATAGAAATGTACATTCCCAAGAATTTGGCGTAAACATAGCACATTACCCAACCTATGCAAAAACAAGGAGAGGAGCAGCAATTCCCCCCCCCCAACCCCTTTGTCTCTCCTAGAAAAAAATGCTAGTAAGTAGGCTGCGTACTTAAAGGGAATGTGTCGCTAGAGAAATTATTTTATTTTTTTAGTTAAACAGTTAGTAAATACATGATTAGACATTGTAGTAATTTTTTTACATTTTTTTCACAAGTCGGGAAATATTATAAATTAGATTCTGATTTATAACATTTCCCTGTGCTGGTCACTAGAGGGAGCAATTCCCAAAATTGCAGCATTGGCATGTGGTAAAGCAACCACATTGCTTTATGCTGCAAAATTTGAGAAGACACACTCGCTCTAGCGTCCTCAAACAATCCCCCCTCCTTTATTCTGGCTTATGCCAGGAGAAAGGAGGGGATTGAATGTTCAAACCTCCTACACTGTGTGCCGCCATTTTTTGAGCGAATACACAGTGTAGTAGGCTTACATACAGTGGTAATCACACACTAAAACACGAACATAAACAAACATAACTTACCTGCTCCAGCCGCCGCCACTGCCGCCGCTCCCTCTGGTCCGTTCGCTCCTAGTGCTTGCTTCTAATCACAAGTCCGGAAGCCGCGACCGGAAGTAGTCCTCTTACTGTCCGGCCGCGGCTTCCGGTCCACATGAAAATGGCGCCGGATGTAGCTCGGCCGAAGACCTTCCATTTGGACTGTGTGGGAGCGGCGCATGCGCCGTTCCCACACAGACGGCGTACACCATAGTGAATACAAACGGCTCCCGTTCACATTCTCTATGGGGATGTATGTGCCGTATTCCATCTCAGTATGTGTCGTTAATCGACACATACAGAGATGAAAAAAAAAATGGCAGCCCCCATAGTGAAGAAAAAGTTAGGAAAAAAAAAAGTAAAACACAAACACACAAATAAATAACATTTATTTTAATAAAACACTAAAAGCAAATTAATATATTTTTTTTTTCGCGACACCCTTCCTTTAAGGGGTTAAAGGAGAGAAACTTCAGGTTGAACTCATCCAGAGATTTAAGATCTCTTACATTTTTTATTGGGGGTGCAGACAACCTGACTGAAAGCTTTGCTCTCCTAGAGTGTTTATTGAACCTAGTCACAAAGGAGGTAATGTAGTGTAATGTAGTCTCCTGGAGAGAGAATGACTAGTTTGATGAGGCGATGCGCCAGCTCCACTCAGGGTGCTACACCTGTTTACATGAAAATTCAATAAAGTTTCAAAGAATTAATAAAAATTAATATAATTTTGTGTAGATAATTTGTGCATGCCCACTCTATATGTATTACCAAAAATGAATAAAAATAAGGAACAACCACCGGGTCGACCTATAATTTTGGGAAATGAAGGTCCAACTGATAAATTGGGTAATTACATTCATGAAAAATTGCAGCCCTTTGTTAAATCATTGCGATTGTTTTTTTTTCCTCACTACTGGAGAAAAAATTGGATAATTTAAAAGTGCCTGAGCGATACATTTTAGTTGTGATTGATGTGGAATCATTAGATATGTTTATTCCTCATGAATTAGGAGTTGCAGCTACTGCTTTTTACTTGGAAAAGAAAGACCCTGATTTGGGGCACCAGAATTAATTTATTATTGAAATGCTCTAATTTCTTTTACCACATAATTACTTTTCCTTTGATGGAAAATATTACCGCCAGGTAAAGGAGACTGCAATGGGGGCATCCTGCTACCTGTTGTGTGCCTGCCTGCACCTGGGGTGGTAGGAGGAGAATATCATATACCACAGTCATAAGTATGATAAATTGACTACATAGCTGCGATATATGGATAATATACTGTTTTGGACAGGATCTGAGGAGGGTTTGTTTGATTTTATACAAAGAATGAATTCAAATGAACATCATTTACAATTTACTTATACTGTGAGTCCCACTTCTGTTCATTTTTGAGGTCTTGCGATATAAAAAATGGACAATGCCACCTCTACTTGCAACTATTGTAAGCCAACTGCAGGGAATTTTCTTTTATTGGCACAAAGTCATCATCCAAAATCTTTGATTCATGGTATCCCTAATAAAAACGCTGAACAGGTCGTACTTACTCACAAGGGCAGGTACACACATCACTTCCCAGCAGAACGCAAACAAACCACAATGCTGCATAGGGGGAGATTGCACAGGTGCAATATACTGATGAACAACCACTCTCACGCCTACTATTCATGATGGGGTGGCTGCTTAGTATTATCATTGTACACAGATACAGCTTCTATAAGTGTGCCAGTCACATGGTTACATGTAGTGCACCATGCTGGCATACAGCGTATTAGTTACGCCCATACTATTAGACCAGGTGGGCTGCCCAGCACCTTCCAAGTTTACCACACAAAGTATTGACACACTGTTCTTGCCCAGCAGTATAAGGCCTGGCTGCATCCTGAAAAGATATCCATGATAAACTACAAAATATCAATGATAAACATGAGGTATTAGTTGATATTTTGGCCAAAATACGCAAGCTCGCAACAAGCATCAAGGGTCCCCATCGTATTGCGAGTCCCTACACTCCTATTACAAACAAGTCACTAAATGGTGATAGTATCCCTATTGGACAATTGCTTTTACGAAGGAATTGTTCACAAATGGATAGGTTTAGGATAAAAGCCAAGGAACTCTCTAATCTTTTAAGTGAGAGAGGATAGAGTAAAACAATATATCAAACGTTGGATAAAAGAGGGCATACAGATTAGATAGGGCCACTTTACTATTTTGTCACTTGAAGGACAATAGTTCAAAAGATGAGATGGTTCGATTAATTACTTAGTTTTCCAATCACTGGGACTGTTTACTGGATATTCTTGATAGAAATCAGTGTCATCTTACTGTTAATCCCCAAATGAGATTGATTGTTGGTGATCGACCAAGCATAGTTGCAAAAAGAGCAACCAACCTAGGTGACATTCTGGTTAGGAGCAAATTTAAAAGGAAAACAGTTTCTAACCTTTCTTGGTTACAGAGTCAATCTAAAGACATGTTTAGATGTGGTAATCGTGTAGGTTTGTCATGAAACATTTCTGTTCTCAGATTCCTAAGAAATCAAATAATTTTCAGTGAGGAGTTAACTCAATTGTACATCTACTATGGTGAGATATATATATATATATATATATATATTTATTTATTTACAGTGCCCCTGTAAAAATGTGGAGTGAACATGTACATGATAGAAGAAAAGGGGATAATACAAAGCCCCGGACTCCTATTTTATTCATTGTCACAATAAATCTCTGGTTGGGTTCTCATTTATAGGTATTTACCAGTTGACCATGGGTAGAATGGGTGGCGATGAAAATGGCTTTGTATAAATTTTGTTTTTTTTGCTTAAAGTGTAGCCTAACATTAGACAAACTTCATAGTGACATGTCAGAAGTTCGGATTGGTGGGAGTCCGAGCACTGAGACCCCCACCAATCGCTAGAATGAAGCAGCTGAAGGTCTTGTGGGAGCGCTCAGCCACTTCGTGTCTGCTCGGCTTTTTCCGGAAAGCCGATGTATCGGAGTACGGGCTCATAGACTTTCTATTGAGTCCGTACACGATACATTTATTTACGTAAAAAGCCGAACAGACATGAAGCAGCTGAGCGCTCACGCTTCAGCTGCTTCGTTCTAGCGATTGGTGGGGGTCTCCGTTCTCGGACCCCCACCAATCCAAACTTCCGACATGTCACTATGACATGTCAGAAGTCTGTCAAATGTTTAGCTACACTTTAAATAATGTGATTCATTGTAATACTTTTTTTGTGAGCAAATTTTTTTTTCTTTTCTCCTACTAACTCCACAACTTGCATTTGACAGATCATGTATCTTCATTGATTTGTTGACTGTGACTACAGTTAGGTCCAGAATTATTTGTACAGTGACACAATCTTCATGATTTGGGCTCTGCATGCCACCACATTGGATTTGAAATGAAACAACTGAGATGTAATTGAAGTGCAGACTTTCAGGTTTAATTCAAGGGGTTGAACAAAAATATCCTATGAAACGTTTATGAATTGCAACCATTTTTCTACACAGCCTCCTCATTTCAGGGGCTCAAAAGTAATTGGACAAATTAACATTGCCATAAAGAAAATGTTTTTTTTAATACTTTGTAGAGAATCCTTTGCAGGCAATGACTGCCTGAAGTCTGGAACCCATGGACATCACCAAACGCCGGGTTTCCTCCTTTGTGATGCTTTGCCAGGCCTTTACTGCAGCTGTCTTCAGTTGTTGCTTGTTTGTGGGTCTTTCTGCCTTAAAGAGGCTCTGTCACCAGATTATAAGTGCCCTGTCTCCTACATAATGTGATCAGCACTGTAATGTAGATAATAACAGTGTTTTTTATTTTGAAAAACGATAATTTTTTAGCACGTTATGAGCAATTTTAGATTTATGCTAATTCATTTCTCAATAGACAACTTAAAGGGAATGTGTCGCTAGAAATGGTTTTTTTCAGTTAAACAATTAGTATTTAAGTGATTACACATTGTTTTAAAATGTTACATTTTTTCACAAGTCAGGAAATATTATAAATTAGATTCTAATTTATAAAATTTCCTAGTGCTGGCCACTAGAGGGAGCAGTTCACAAAATTGCAGCATGGTCACTGTGGAAAAGCAACCTCACTGATTTATGCTGCAAATTTGGGGTGGACACACTCTCCTCTAGTGTCCTCACACAATTCCCCCTCCCTTCTTCTGGCTAGTGCCAGGAGAAAGAAGGGTTTGAATGTCTTCAAACCTCGTACACTGTGTGCCGCCATTTTCTGAGCGACTGCACAGTGTAGGAGGATTAGATACAGGGCTCTGTAGAAAGTATAACACGAACATACATGAACATAATACACACATCACATACCTGAACATAAATTATCTGCTCCTGCCGCCGCCTCCGCTGGTCTACGCTCCTATTTCTTACACCTTCGCTTCGTTGACCATATGGCCGGAAGCCGCGGCTGGAAGTCGTCATCTTACTGTCCGGCAGCAGCTTCCGGTCCACATGAAAATGGCGCTGGATTTCGCTCTACGAACGAGCTTCGTTTTGGTCTGTGTGGGAACGGCGCATGCGCCGTTCTCACACAGACGGCGTACGCTTCTCAGAATGGATCGGCTCTCGTTCGCATTCTCTATGGGGTTGTATGTGCCGTATTCCATCTCTTTATGTGTCATTAATCGACACATACAGAGATGAAAAAAAATGGCAGCCCCATAGAGAAGTAAAAGTAAAAATACATTAAAAAGTAAAAAATAAGAACACAATTAAATAAAATTTATGTAAATATTATATTAAAAGCAAAAAATAAATAAATTCATGACACCTTCCCTTTAAGCAAGCGAAATGCATGCTCGATCGGGTTGAGATCTGGTGATTGACTTGGCGATTGCTGAATATTCAATTTCTTTGCATGCCAATGCCATCACACTGCTTCCACCATGTTTTACAGAGGATGTGGTGTGCTTTGGATCATGAGCCGTTCCAAGCCTTCTCCATACTTTCTTCCTTCCATCATTCTGGTACAGCTTGATCTTAGTTTCATCTGTCCAAAGAATGCTGTTCCAGAACTGGGCTGGCTTCTTTAGATGTTGTTTGGCAAAGTCTAATCTGGACTTTCTATTTTTGAGGCTGATTAATGGTTTTCATCTTGTGGCGAAGCCTCTGTATTTGCTCTCATGAAGTTTTCTCTTTATGGTAGACTTAGATACTGATACACCTAATTCCAATAGAGTGTTCTTCACTTGGGTAGATGTTGTGAAGGGGTTTTTCTTCGCTATGGAAAGGATTCTGCGATCATCCACCACTGTTGTCTTCCGTGGACGTCCAGGCCTTTTGGAGTTCACGAGATCACCAGTGAGCTAACGGTATGTTCACACTGCTTATTTTCGGCAATTCTTCAGGTCGTAAAAATCGGAAGCAGAATGCCTCCAAACATCTGCCCATTGATTTCAATGGGAAATACGGCGTTCTGTTCCGACGTGGAGTTGCTAAAAAAAACGTCTGAAAATCAGGAGCAGTTTTCCCTTGAAAACAGCTCTGTATTTTCAGATGTTTTTGATTTTGTGTGTGCACATACCCTAAGAATGATGAAAGTGAGGCGTATGACTTTTCAGTTGACAGGTTCACACGGCGTGTATTTGACATGTCTTTTTGCACATTTTACGTGCCAAAAACCGCATAAAAAAATGCTTGAGTATGCTTTTCATTTACATAATTGGTAAAGTGCGCTGTTAGTACATACAATGCGCCTTTTTACACACGCGTTTTTAAAAAAACGTTGTGTAAATAAAGAAGTGTCAAGTCAATTCCTTTGCATGTAAAACGCGAAAATTTTTCCCATAGTCAATGGGAGTCCTAATTATGCGTCAAAAAGCGCGCGCAAAATGCGTAAAAAAACACCTGAAAAAAGCATCAAATGCTTGATTAAGCTTCCCATTTACATCAATGGGAAAGTGAGCCGTTAGTTTTTTATGCAAGCGTTTTTAAATAACGTGTTGTGTAAAAAAGAACAGTGGGGTGGGGTTGTGTGTGGCACAGTTGCATGTTTGGGGGGATTTGTGTGCGTGTGTGTGTGGGGGGGGGGGCTTGCCACTGATTTTTCAAAACAGCTGATAAGCGGCTATGCAGGATCAGATCGTGCATACTCCGCTGCATAAAAATAAGACACAGCTCTGCTGCGCACACTACACACACACACACACACAGCTCCGCTGCGCGAGCACACACACACTGCTCCACTGCGCCCGCACACACACACACACACAGCTCCGCTGCGTCCGCACACAGCTCCGCTGCGCCCGCACACACACACACAGCTTCGCTGCCCCTGCACACACACACAGCTCCGCTGCGGCCGCACACACACACACAGCTCTGCTGCACCAGAGCACGCTGCTACGCTGCGGGCACACACACGCACACACAGCTCCGCTGCGCGAGCACACACACACGCACACACGCACACACACACACACACACACGAGCACACACACACAGCTCCGCTGCGAGAGCACACACACACAACTCCGCTGCGCGAGCGCGCACACACACACACACACAAACATCTCCGCTACGCGAGCGCACGCACACAAATTAATAAAAAAAAATCATGTCACTGTCCCTTTAATGCTACTTTGTGTACCTCTAGCTAACCGAACTGTACCTGTACCCTGCTCTGCCGCGTTTCGTGTGTCCTTGAAAAATAAATTGCTGTTTGCTTTTGTAGAAGACTTGTCTCTAAGACCGCAATTTCCAACATGTACAAACTCTTATACAGCTGAATTGCTGTTATGGTTGGAGTGGCCACAGACTGAATTTAATGGGATTTACCATCATAATTTTCTAAATTACTATATGTCTTTTTTCTCCCCTTTTGAAGTTATAGACCAGCGTTTAAAAGAACGTCTATAGCTAAAAACGCTGTTACATCGCTTTGTGGAACTACAAGACCAACAACTACTGAGAAACACACCAGTGGGAGTTGGAACTGTCTTTTTTACATGCAGGTTGGGGGATAAGAGAACCCTTCGTGAACACTTCGGACTGTCTTTCTTCCAACTATCTGAGCGGTAAAGCCTTATATAAACAAACTTCTAATGGACTGTGCACATCATTTTGCAGCATCATATTTCCACTGTCCCTTCATAGGAGGACATATACCTATTGTAGAAGCATTCCGGGTTTGTGTTTTTTCGCCCCCCTGTCCCTCCCCTGTTTGTAAATGTAGTGTAATGTAGTGATGTGTAGTTACTTACCTGGTGCTGTACTTCATAGGCCACCACTCTATTCTGGGCCGCCATGGTGTCACATGATCTGTACTCTGACAACACAAATCCTACCGTGTCTACTGTAGAAACCCGATGTTAGTCTCTCTATTCAAGTCTATAAGGCTTCGTTCACATCTGCGTCAGGACTCCGTTCATGGGTTCCGTCAGACCTTTCCGTCAAGGGAACCCATGAACGGAAACCAAACAGAAACCATAGCTTTTCATTTACATTACCATTGATTTCAATGCTAACGCTTCCATTTCTGTTTGTCTCCATTCCGTAAGGTTTCCGCTTTTTTAGCATAGTCGAAATGATAGAGGATTCTTATCGATTTTAAGGTCAAACTCCGGCTTGATAGAAGCTAAGGGTATGTTCACATGTGGCAGATTTGTTGGAGAAATTTCTGCAACTATAAATTAGTTCCATGTGTCTGAATAGGGATGCATAATGTACGATGATTTCTGCAAACCCCCTTCAGATGAATAGGGTAGTCACAGAGGTCTCTGCTCCAAATCTTCTCTTCTATATAGCCTTATCCAACCTTATTCTTTAATGCAAGCTATGACTTTCTACTGTTGCTGTTGTGAAACTAAAAGTTCTAGCCAGACCGCTGCTGTATATGTGTAAAAGGCAAATTGAAAAAAGACAAAAGAATTTTTAAAAAGTAGAGCATTTTTATTATAGACCACATGACAGATACCAAGAATATTTTTCATCCAGCTTATTGGGAATGTGCTTTAACTAAGAAGGATTTGGCAATATTTTCTAGAAACTGGTGTCAAACTCAAGAATGGACCAATAATCGGGCAACACAAGGCTGTGTTCTAAGACTTTGTTCACACCTTGTTTGGTGTTTACATTTGGTGTATGCGCCAGTAAATGCTCCCAGCCTTTACTCTGAACGGGTTCATAGACCTCTATGGATCCAACAGAAGCCAAAAGAGTGGTGAGGGCAGGTATACATTGGTAGCCTTAGGAAAGTGTAACCTGCTGTACTTTAATATATATTTGGCCAATGGGGAAAAAAAAAACTTATCCGTGCGGTATATTTTTTTTTAACATGGAAGCCTATGGATGACAAATGCCACTGCATACCATTTTGGAATATGTCCAATAGATAAATACATAAAAACACTTATATTGGGGAATACCCGTGTTGAGAAGGTGCGGCAAGCATATTAATGTTTGAACATTTTACTAACTTGTAATAGTTTAAACTCAAGGTCAGCAAATTTTTTTGTATTATCTTTTAGAATTTAGAATATGCAGAGACTTTTTTTTTGTATTTCCAGAACATGGCATTGTTAGTGGTGTCCTGGGAGATATTGTGTGGGACCCCCTGAATACATTTCTGACATCTTATTCATTGCTCGACCAGTAAAATTAACTTTTCCTCTTTTCTTTCGGATGGTGGTATATTCATAGGATTTTAGTTTACTATAATAATCTGAAAATTTATTATACAGAATAGAAATGGGCATCCCATTTAGAATAATCCCAAAAGCGATGCATAAGAAAGCAAACAGCCTGCCAAGATGGGTTTCTGGGTAGGTGTCTCCATATCCTACAGTAGAGATGCTGACCTGTAAACAAAAAACAAATGGTTAATAAGTGTTTTGTGTTGTTTGTAGTCATTAAAGAGTGAGGCTGGGTTCACACGAGCACATTAACGTCCGTAATGGACGGACGTATTTCTGCCGGAAGTCCCGGACCGAACTCAGTGCAGGGAGCCAGGCTCCTAGCATCATAGTTATGTATGATGCTAGGAGTCCCTGCCTCTCCGTGGAACTACTGTCCCATACTGAAAACATGATTACAGTACGGGACAGTTGTCCTGCAGAGAGGCAGGGACTCCTAGCATCGTACATAACTATGATGCTAGGAGCCCGGCTCCCTGCACTGAGTTCGGTCCGGGACTTCCGGCCGAAATACGTCCATCCATTACGGACGTTAATGTGCTAGTGTGAACCCAGCCTTATAGGAGATAAGAAAAAAACAGTGCCACTCTTGTATGTGGACTGTGTCTGCTATTGCAAGCTAGGCCGCATTCAAGCGAATATCAGACAGAACCCATAAACCAGAGTGGTATGCTTTCTGGAAGGAAGCTACTATGTTTTTCTGATCTCATACAGGACGAGCAATTACGTCTGAAACTACGGAGCTGTTTTCTCCTGAAAACAGTCTGTAATTTCAGACGTAAAAGCCAGTTATCGTGTGCACATACCCTAAGGATAACTGAAACAATGTAGACGTGTAAAAGAGTAAAATATGAAAAGGGCTTAAAATGAATAGCAGTGTAAGGGTGCCCATACACAATGCAGCTGAGAATTGAGCGACAAAAACCGGACCACAAATTGCTGTGTTGTTTTACTGCACAGCAGAATTAGATGAAGCACATGGTTTTTATGTGGTTCACCTGTAATTGAGAACTGCTTTGCAAAACGGTGGCAATCTGAAGCAAAACCGTGTGTGGTTCTCGACCGCATGGAAAAAGCACTACGTGTACGGCACCCTGGATATTACTAGAAACCAGTTGTCAACTGATCAAAGTTGATAAACAGTTTGTTTAAAGGCTATGGACACCTTTTATGGATCCTCTTTGACTGAGAAGAAAATCGCTCACAGCTGTATAAGTGAAATGGTGTTTTTTTTTTAAAGGTAAATGTAAATTACAAAAGTGATTTTTATCACTAAATAAATGTATTTCAATTTAAAAAACAAACAAAAAACAAAGGCCTAAAATGAACAACAAAATAATTGAAAGCAATGAAAGCACAAACCACTAGATAGATAGATAGATAGATAGATAGATAGATCCAAAAATCAGGCAGCACTCCAAGATATTAGCAAAGTAGAAAAAGGTGCTTTATTGGTACATAGAACACACGACATTTCAGCTCAACGCAGGGGCCTTTTTCTACTTTGCTTATATCTTGGAGTGCTGCCTGATTTTTGGATCTTACTACAACAGGTCTGTTAGCCCTGACCTGGGCGGGCTGGCACCCACATACGATTGGAAAGGCTGTGCGGCTGAAATTTTGTTTGGATTAACTACTAGATAGATAGATAGATAGATAGATAGATAGATAGATCGATCGATAAAAGCGAAAGAATCGCAGCACTCCAGCAATAGTGCGACGTAGAAAAAGTTGTTTATTCATCCATATCAATGCTACGTTTCAGTCCTGTCACAGGGCCTTTTTCAAGCACTTGAAAAAACATAGCATTGACATGGATGAATAACCCCTTCCCGTCGCAGCCACTTTTGGACTAAATGACAGAACCCCATTTTTAAAATCTGACGTGTCCCTTTATGTGGTAATAACTTTGGAATGCTTTCACCTATCCAAGCGATTCTGAAATTGTTTTCTCGTGACAAATTGTACTTTGTCTGGGGTAAAATTTGGTCGATAAATTCATTGCTTATTTGTGAATAACACCAACATTTTTAGAAAAATTCAAAAAAAATTAAAAAAATTCAAAAAATTAGCATTTTTCTAAATTTGAATGTATCTGCTTGTATGACAGATAGTAATACCACCCAAAATAGTTGCTAGTTAACATTTCTCATATGTCTACTTTATGTTGGCATCATTTGTTTTAACATCATTTTATTTTTCTAGGATGTTACAAGGCTTATAAGTTTAGCAGCAATTTCTCACATTTTCAAGAAAATTTCAGAAGCCTATATTTATAGGGTCCAGTTTAGTTCTGAAGTAGCTTTAAAGGGGCCTATATTTTAGGAAACCCCCATAAATCACACATGTGACCCTAGTGTGCTACTGGACTGAAACACAGGCCAAAGGAGCACCTATTGGATTTTGGGGCATTTTTTGTATATTAGATTATATTTTAGGCACCATGTCAGGTTAGAAGAGGTCTTGTGGTGCCAAAACAAAGGAAACACCTCAAAAGCATACTGCCTCTTTTTTTGCTCAAAGCTGTGCTCGCTTCATCTTCAGCATGTGTCAGCTGTAATATACATCTGACATCCCGCTGCAATGCAGTTACCGCTGATCCCTGCCGTTTAACCCTTTAAATGCAGCAGTCTAAGTAGTTGACAGAGAGAGGGGGCTTCCTCTGTACCCACCCGCGCCCCCGCAACGGTTTCCTGGTTAGCCAGGTACGGAAGCCTATTAGGTCCTGCCCAAGGCAGGTCCTAATAGGCTTAACTGTCAGTTGAAGAATGACAGTTACAATACACTGCACTACATAAGTAAATACATAAGTAGTGCAGTGTATTGTACTGGGGATCAGAAGATCAGATCTTCAAGTCCCCTAGTAAGGGCATGACCACACATGGCGGAATTCCTCCGCAACTGTCCGCATCAATGCCGCACAGAATCTGCGTTGCAGATTCTGCAGCGGATCTGCACAAAATGTGCAGAAAATTGATGCGGACTGGCCGCTGCGGACTGCAGGAAAAGTGCTTCTCTTCTCCCTATTCAGTGCAGGATAGAGAGAAGGGACAGCACTTTCCCTAGTGAAAGTCAAAGAAATTCATACTTACCGCCCGTTGTCTTGGTGACGCGTCCCTCTTTCGGCATCCGGCCCGACCTCCCTGGATGACGCTCCAGTCCATGTGACCGCTGCAGCCTGTGCTTGGCCTGTGATTGGCTGCAGCCGTCACTTACACTGAAACGTCATCCTGGGAGGCCGGACTGTAGACAGACGCAGGGAGTTCTCGGTAAGTATGAACTTATATTTTTTTTTACAGATACATGTATATTGAGATCGGTAGTCACTGTCCCGGGTGCAGAAACAGTTACTGCCGATCGCGTAACTCTTTCAGCACCCTGGACAGTGACTATTTACAGACGTCTCCTAGCAACGCTCCCGTCATTACGGGAGCCCCA